>NC_047106.1:79833574-80145074 GCF_902500255.1 Thalassophryne amazonica
TAAACTGCAGGATGTTCTTACAGACATAAAGACATAGGATGACCTCTAATTTCCTGCTTTTAAACTCAGATAAAACTGAAGTTATTATACTTGGCCCCACAAATCTTAGAAAACATGGTGTCTAAACCAGAGCCTTACTCTGGATTGCATTACCCTGACCTCCAGATACTGTGAGAAATCTTGGAGTCATTTTTGATCAGGATATGTCATTCAATGCGCATATAAGCAAATATGTAGGACTGCTTTTTTGCAATTTGCCGCAAATATCTCTAAAATTAGAAAGGTCTTGTCTCAGAGTGATGCTGAAAACTAATCATGCATTTATTTCCTCTAGGCTGGACTATTGTAATTCATTATTATCAGGTTGTCCTAAAAGTTCCCTGAAAAGCCTTCAGTTAATTCAAAATGCTGCCGCTAGAGTACTGACAGGGACTAGAAGGAGAGAGCATATCTCACCCATATGGCCTCTCTCATTGGCTTCCTGTTAATTCTAGAATAGAATTAAAATTCTCTTCTTATAAGGTTTGAATAATCAGGTCCCATCTTATCTTAGGGACCTCGTTATACCATATCACCCCAATAGAGCGCTTCGCTCTCAGACTGCAGGCTTACTTGTAGTTCCTAGGGTTTGTAAGAGCTAGAATGGGAGGTAGAGCCTCAGCTTTCAAGGATCCTCTCCTCTGGAACCAGCTCCCAATTCGGATCAGGGAGACAGACACCCTCTCTACTTTTAAGATTAGGCTTAAACTTTCCTTTTTGCTAAAGCTTATAGTTAGGGCTGGATCAGGTGACCCTGAACCATCCCTCTTAGTTATGCTGCTAAGACTTTAGACTGCTGGGGGGTTCCCATGATGCACTGAGTGTTTCTTTCTCTTTTTGCTCTGTATGCACCAACTCTGCCATTTAATCATTAGTGATTGATCTCTGCTCCCCTCCACAGCATGTCTTTTTCCTGGTTCTCTCCCTCAGCCCCAACCAGTCCCAGCAGAAGACTGCCCCTCCCTGAGCCTGGTTCTGCTGGAGGTTTCTCCTGTTAAAAAGGGAGTTTTCCTTCCCACTGTCGCCAAGTGCTTGCTCACAGGGGGTCGTTTTGGACCGTGGGCTTTTTCCGTAATTATTGTATGGCTTTGCCTTACAATATAAAGCGCCTTGGGCAACTGTTTGTTGTGATTTGGCACTATATAAATAAAATTGATTTGATTATATATATATATTATATATATATATTATAGAGAGAGAGAGAGATTAGATAGATATAGATAGATATATAGACCAGTAGATTCAGCAGATTCTCACAAATCCAACAAGACCAAGCATTCATGATATGCACACTCTATTAGTAAAAAGAAAGTAGAAAAGGGGGTGTTCACAATAATAGTAGCATCTGCTGTTGATGCTACAAACTCAAAACTATTATGTTCAAACTGCTTTAGCAATCCTGTGAATCACTAAAGTAGTATTTAGTTGTATAACCACAGTTTTTCATGATTTCTTCACATCTACGAGGCGTTAATTTTGTTGGTTTGGAACTAAAATTTTGCGCATTTACTAGTGTGCTTGGGGTCATTGTCTTTTGAAACACCCATTTCAAGGGCATGTCCTCTTCAGCATAAGGCAACACAACCTCTTCAAGTATTCTGACATATCCAAACTGATCCATGATACCTGGTATGCGATATATAGGCCTAACACCATAATAGGAGAAACACACCCATATCATGATGCTTCACTGTGAACTGTGGCTTGAATTCAGAGTTTGGGGGTTGTCTCACAAACTGTCTGCGGCCCTTGGACCCAAAAAGAACAATTTTACTCTCATCAGTCCACAAAATATTCCTCCATTTCTCTTTAGGCCAGTTGATGTGTTCTTTGGCAAATTGTAACCTCTTCTGCACGTCTTTTTATTTAACAGGGGGACTTTGCGGGGGATTCCTGCAAATAAATTAGCTTCACACAGGCTTCTTCTAACTGTCACAGCACTTACAGGTAACTTCAGACTGTCTTTGATCATCCTGGAGCTGATCAGTGGGTGAGCCTTTGCCATTCTGATTATTCTTCTATCCATTTTGATGGCTGTTTACATTTTCTTCCACATGTCTCTGTTTTGTTTTTGTCCATTTTAAGCATTGGAGATCATTGTAGATGAACAGCCTATAATTTTTGCACCTGCGTATAAGTTTTCCCCTCTCCAATCAACTTTTAATCAAACTACGCTGTTCTTCTGAACAATGTCTTGAACGTCCCATTGTCCTCAGGCTTTCAAAGAGAAAGCATGTTCAACAGGTGCTGGCTTCATCCTTGAATAGGGGACACCTGAATCACACCTGTTTGTTCCACAAAACTGACAAACTCATTGACTGACTGCCACACTACTATTACTGTGAACACCCCTTTTCTACTTTTTTTTTTTTTTACTAATACCCCAATTTCATAGCCTTAAGAGTGTGCATATCATGAATGCTTGGTCTTGTTGGATTTGTGAGAATCTACTAAATCTATTGGTACCTTGTTTCCCATGTAACAATAAGAAATATACTCAAAACCTGGATTAATCTTTTAGTCACATAGCACTACTATTATTCTGATCACTACTGTACCTTACTGAATTTTCATGTTGCATGAACATGAAGTTTGTTGTCAAACTGGTCAGACACAAGCAAGTACAATGCAGGCAGACACAATCTGAATGGCTGGTAGAATCTAGTCAAGATATAAATGATCAAAATGCAGGTAAATGGGCAACGAGAGGTACACTGGAGAGGCTGTAAAGACATGACAATCTGGCAACTACTGGTTCATCAAACAGGAACAAAATTCTGTGACCGATTAGTGAGGATGTGCAGAGTAGCGCAGGAAACAGACACAGGAATCAGGCAGACAAGAAGCGGTACATGTGATCGAAGTTGAACAAATATGCAGCTCAGGTGAGTGCACACAGATGATAGTCAGCTGAATATTCTAGAGTCCCACTTTGCTCCGAATAATTCATCAACTGAACTTTAACGAACAACTTTACCTCCGTGTTTGCTAGTCCACACTTAGTTTTCAATGTGATAAAAATAACCAGACTCTTTCTAGAAATGTAAAGGTTATTGTGGTTTTCCCTTTTGGACAGGGATTCCCTACCATATGGACCTATTTCAAGAGTTATCTCCATTGGATGGACCTGTCAGGATCTGGACTTTTGTCTTCATATGTGTGTGGGTTCTGTTTAGTTATTTAGTTTTACAGTTTTCTTTTGATATATGTATCTGCTGGGTTTTTTGTCTTTGTCTCTCTTGGTGTTTGGTGGTGGGTGTTTCACTCTGTCTGGCCACTCCCTCGTTCTGGTTCTTTCTCCCACACCTGTTTCTCATTTGTAGCTAATCACCTGGGTGTATTTAAGCTTCACCTTGTGCACTCTTTCTCTGCCAGATCGTTGCACCTTGTGGCCTTTGCTTCCAGCTCTGTTTCTTGTTGTTTCCTCGACGTGCCTGCTACCTTATGTTTTGTTTTACCATCTGCCTGTTTTTTCGACCACACCTTTTCACCTGATGTTTGCTGATTTTGAACTGCCTTTTTGTGTACCGGACCCGGCTAACAACTAAAGTAAACTGTCTTAACCCTAAGAGCTTGTTGTGTGAGTCTTGCATTTGTGTCCAGCCATCTCTGAATGCAAAGCCTAATAGGACCTATTCAAATGTTACTGGGGTATTCCAAATAGGACAGACCAATTTCAAAAATTCTTGGGTTTCCTACTGGATAACCCCATTTCAAAAAGTGACTGAGGTTTTCCCTATTGGACAGACCAATTGCATTTGAGTTTTCCCTATTGGTAGACCTAGTCCAAATTGCTACACAGCCTCACCTTAGCCCGAGCCAGTGCAGAACACGATGGGATTTTCAGTTATGTATGTATTAATTCTGAACTTCACTATGGCTCATTTGTTTTGGTGGATAACTTTAAATAAACATACATAATTAAGGAACACCTCAAACAACACTGGGACTACAGATGCAGGAGTGCTGGTCTTGGTCTAAGCGGAAGCCCATTGACAAAAGCACTCATATGTTCCCAGTGTGTTGATACAACCTGTGCTCACAGCCCGATGTCTCCATCAGGCACTCATCAACGTCTAACAGAACAACACACAAATGAGAGACAAGCAAAAGACGTACACATTTAAGTTAAGATGCTGTCATTGGTTTTAGTTCACACCATCACACAAATATGACAAGTAAGTTTATTTGATAATTCAAATGTTAAAGTGCAGTTGAATCTGTCTTTAATATGTAATTTTGGACAAGGGGGAACAGGGTGTAGGGAACTTAGCATCAGTACTGGAATCCCTCAGGGTTGTGCCTCAGGCCTTAGGTTCTATTCTCTTACACTCATGACTACTAGTCCACCAAGAAGTTAAGTCACAACTAAAATTTTGAAGCTGACCACCATGCTAGGCCTCATTAAGGAAACAACGAACAGCACTACAACCGACTGATGAATGACATATGACTATGGGAAGGAAAACAGCTTGGTCCATAACACTGATAAAACTAATAAAGCTAATACAAGATTTTAGGGGGGAAAGCTCCCCCTCTGCAACTTCTATGGACAATGATGTGGAACATGCTGATGGCTTCGGGTTCCTGGGTTTGCACTTTTTCCAGTAAGCTGAGCTGGTCGGCAAACACCTCGGCCACCATTAAAAAGGCTCAAGAACAGCTCTATTTATTCGCACATTAAAGGTGCGTTTACACATAACCAAGACGCATTACGAATGTCATTTTTCCGTCATTCGTGACACTATCCTGACATTCTTAATGTGACTTAACGCATCTGAATTGGTTTCTTAATAGTGCGTGTTGGTGCATGATATTCTTGATATTCGTGGAGCATGTTTTGGCTGTCAAAAAAATCTTCACGAATGTCACACACCACCCTCATTTCGTCTCACGTCGTGGAGGTCGCAACTGAGTGTGTTGATCCGTCTTGATGAGTAGTGATCCTTAATGAACATGACAACGTCGTAGTGGGTCCTGTGATGATTCTGGAGCCCAACTGTCACGCGTAATTACAAAGTAACACGGAAACTGTCAAGTTTTGACACGACTTGTAAGGCGGCGTCACATTTCACTGCGCGCCACGACGAATCAGTTTCTGTCACGTGCGCACAATTAAACTCGGCTCCAAGTGTCGTTCCACAGTTCCTGCTGAAGCTCCTCAGGATGCTCCTGCAGGTGTAACTGGAGTGGTACGTATACTCATTTTCCAATCCAGAACTTCCCACAGGGTGATCATGGGCAGGAGATCCCCCACCACCACCACACCCACCCACACACAAAGCACTTTAAAGCAACAGTTTTAGATTTCAGGTTTAGATATAAATTCATATTCTTTAAAATGTGAATTTTCTTATTGTGTACTATTTAATGTAACTGCATTTATAATTCTTGTGTATCTTGTCTTTTATATTGGTTTCAGATTTTTTATTTAATTTTTTTTTTTATCATATGACTGTAAGACCCACACAAGAATTCCAAAGCACAGCCAGTTCAGTTCATTTTTTCCCCACAAAAAGTCAGATTAAGATGTGTGTTTGTTTCATTCATTTCATAGGCGTGAGAACAGTGTCCACTTACACACTGATGCTGCTTGCGCCATCTATTGGCAGCAAAAAGGGTTGCGCTATAACTATTGAATTAATTAAAATATTCTGACTAATCACTACACACAGCTTCTGAAACACTGTTTTGCACAAATACCAGTGTAATAATGCATCAGATGAGAAAATATGTCTACACCCTTACCGTCGCAGCCACAGCAGTCTGTGTGTAACGTGTAGCCGGCTCTGCAGGTGCACTGGTAACCACCTGGGTAGTTTTTACAGAAGTGACTGCAGCAGAATTCCCCGCTGGCACACTCATCACTGTCTGAGGAAGATGTGCAACAATACAGATTTGGGCCAACACAGAGGTGGAGATTATAAAAAAGGAATGAAGTTTTTTTGACAAAGTTTGACAAAGTTTCGGCACACAAAATATTCAAATAGAAAAAAATGAACAATTCCACAAACTCATAGACAAACTAGTGATGTCCGAAAGGGTGTGGGCTGAAGCAAGCTTATTAGCGCCCAACCCCTGCTAGTACAAGTCCATCAATTCTAATCAGTCATATTTACATAAGAACAAATTCACTACTAAGTTAAGAAAGAACATGTCATACACAAAGAACAAGAATCAAAAGAGACAGTCGTACCTACACAAGTCTTCCTGTCCTGGTCCAGCCGGTACCCTTGACTGCAAGAGCAGACAGGACCACCGGTGGTGTGTTCACACCGATGAGAACAACCTCCGTTGCTCTTCTCACAGCTGTTGACTATCTCCATCTCAATGCCTGCAGCAGACAGAACCAAGCCTACAGCTACTGTGCAAAGCTCAAGCTCAACCTCAGGTCTGGCTAAGAGGAAAATAAAGTCAGTTCCAAAGAACACATATGATAGGGCCATAAGTAGTTGTGCAATGCTTTTTGTAATTTTGCCTCTGTACACCACCACAATGGTGTTGAATCAAACAATTAAGTTGTGCTTGTAGTGCAGACTCTTAGCATTAATGCAAGAGGTCTTATATTGCGACAACCATTTAGGAATTATGGCCATTTTATACACAGTCACTCCATTTTCAAAGGGCATAACTATTTTTGACAAACTCATACACAGATTATTGTTCATATGAATTATCACTTTTAGAGCTATTTTCAACCTGGCAGGGGTGGCAGCCAACCAGTGTGCTTGGAGGGTGCTTCTGTCCAGTAAGGAAGGTTCCCGGTTCAACTCCTACCCATTCTCCATGTAAAGTGGAGTTATGTCAGAAGGGCATCCATTGTAAACCTGTGCCAAATCAACATGCAGATCTGTTGTAGCAACCCAAGCGAAACAAGGAGGTAGCTGAAGGTACTTACAGCTAATTTTCTTACAACACATCAAAAGATGGATACACTTACATTTCAAAGTCACTGAATATGAATATGTCTTAGAGTGTTTCTGTGCAGGCTCTCAGTTGTCCAGGTGGTTTCCATAGTAGAGAAGCTTGAATCTTCGACTGGACTGGGTTGCTGACGTGAGGACGTTTCGCTTCAAATCACAGAAGCTTCCTCAGCTAAAATACTTGCTCTGGTAGTCTGACTTCTGTCTTGACTCTTGTAGAGAAGAATAAACCAGAAGAATAAACCTTCTTCTGGTTATTCTTCTCTAATATGTCTTAGACTTCAATTACATCAATCATTAGAAACACAAACAGTGCGGTACTGGATGGCAAATCTGTCTAAAGTAGGTAGCTCTCCAAAAACTGAGTGACTTGTGTATGAAGGAGACCAGTGAGGGACGCATTTTAGGCTTCTGTGGCTGTGACTGGAAAACTGCACATGGTGCAGCTTTCACATCTTGCACCACTCAGAGGTACATGGAGGAATGGTACACTTGGCCGAAATTTTTTAATGTTTTGTGTGACCTTTTTGTTAATTAAGCCTGACAGTCTACACTACATGCACATTATGCTTATTTCATTTCAACTCAGTTGTGATGGTGTATTGAGGCAAAAATGCAAAAACCTTCTGCAACTCCTTATGGACCTGACTGTACAGTTAAAAAGTACATGAACAACAACTTCAATGAAATATTTGACATTTTACTGATGTCACTGTGACATTACATATCACATGTAATTGCAAATGATTAGAGGATTGATTTATGCATTGGGTTTAACCTTTATAAGGCTAGAGAGTTGACAAATAATTGTGACATCATTTCATGATGTCTGTGTGATGGAACGCCACTCACTTTATTTGAATACAAATTATTTACAGATTGATATTGGCTTTACACCATTTCTCCAGGTATAACTGGACTTGTGTCAGGAAGGGCATCCAGTGTTAAACTTGTGCCAAAATACCAATGTGGATCTGGCTGTATCCACTGTGTTGACCCAGACAAATGGGGGCAGCTGAAAGGACGACAACAACATTGGCTTTGCATCACTTCTGTAGACCAGTGTTTTTCAACTTTTTTCAGACCAAGGACCACTTAACCAAAAAAAATAAATCTTGTGGACCACCTAACTCCCAGATATGCAATAACAACAGGACTGCTTACCACTGCATCAGTATCGTGCAACAGTATATTGATATCAGTTAGACTCTGGAGTCAATTTTTAAACAGTTTGAGAAACACGTTTAATTTAAAATATGATATTAATTTAAAATTTGTTATTTACTATTATACTTAAGGACAATGGCTGTGCTAGAACTATTGGTTGCAGAGACTCCTGAACATGTGTTTCTGGACTATATTTTTGACAACTTTGACCTTTGACTGACCCGCTCCAAAGGTTAATCCTCTGGACACTCTCACCAAAGGAATTTTCTTCCCAACTTTTCAAATGCGATAACTGTTGGTGTACAGGGAAATGAATTGTTCTTTTCTCAAGACCACAGACATTAAGTTTTCAATCAAAAGACGACTACAAGAAGACATCTATATGCAAGAACATATAAGAGAACTGTGTGCATCAAGCCATGCAGTATTTGGAGATCAGCAAAAGTATCACCGTTAGCAATGTACACCTTGGTAGAGGTCTAGATTCTTTGAATGCCCTCCTAGTTTCTACTGTAATTTTGGTTGTAGACATAAGCTCTTGTCTTTACTTACGGTAACACTGTTTACCATCAGCACCAAGTTCAAAGCCTGGATGGCACAAACAGCTGAAGGAACCTGGTGTGTTGATACAGCCATGGGAACACTTGGCAAAGCCCAAACTGCACTCATCTATGTCTACAGGAGACAAGAAAATATGAACACAGACAGACATTAAACAAATGGTTAAATCACATGGGCAGTAGAAATGATTGATATCAAAGATGAATCACATTTAGCATGATGCATGAAACGATAGCTCAAGGTTTAGACCCAAACTAGAAAATATCCACATCAGTAGTCACTAAAGTTTGTGAAGTAAAGCTCACTTCTCATGTTGGTGCAATGATCTCCTAGTTGCAGTTTGTCTTCCTGTTTTCTACTGTTTGAACTAGTTGGAGCCAAAAATGGCAGTGAATAATTACATACAAAAGAAAACAGGAATTGAACAATGGATTACACAATGCATGATGTGGCACCTTATTAAACTAAAAGTTTAGCTTATTTGCACTTAAACATACATAAATTTCACAAAATACCTTCTTGCAAAATAGTTTTGTGCAAAGTTTTTGGCACTCCAGAATTTAGATTTAATTCAGTGTTATTCCCGAATGTCCTGTGACAATAAAATCAAGTAATCAAGATATTTTTGTCCTATTAAAATATTCAAAACATGTAGCTATCAAGAACATGACAGCTTAAAGACAGTTGGCAACAACTACTTAATAATACAAGAAACACTCGGAGAGTGCAATATCCACAATATTAAATGTTTACATTGACACAAAGTAATGCTTTGTGAATACAGTGACTTCATTATATATGGTTTCTGTAGGCCTCAACATTTGACTGTTCAAGGTCACCTAAGGTCAAAGATCATGTGATCAACAGAAAGGTGATACAGTGTATGACTTCATAGTTACATTTAATAGTAATCATACAGGTGTATCTTTAATCAGTTCCTCTCAATTGGCATTTAAAATATTCCTGATACAGCTTTGTCATATGCACACTAGTGTGAGCAAGCACACGGCCACACACTTGGAAAGGTTAAAGGTTCAGTTATTGGTTTGGTTGCAATTTGAAACCTCAGCACTAGATGTCAGCGACAATTCCATCATTCAGTTATTCATTCATTCATTTTCTATACTCACTTATTCCACTAAGGGTCACAGAGGCTGGACACTGTGCCAGTAGTAAATTCATCATGCTGATTTAAATAATAAGAAATAAATACTAAAGTTTTGTTTGGATCTGTGTTTCTGACTCTGATGTGAAAGAACCACACATAATGCTATCACGATCCCTGTCTGTCTGTACGTATCCTCTGCCACCCCCTTGTGACTGTTCATAGTGTTGATATTGTCTGGGGTCCCTATGGGTTTCCATGTTTGTGTCTTTAACCTTGTGTGTCTTTGGTGTTTATTTAAATGTTGTGCAGTTTAGTTCCTGAGTTATTGTAGTCTAGTTTTACTGTGTTTCATTCCTGTGTTATTTTATTATGGTTGTGTTTCTATATTTATTGTAGCTTGTTTTCTTGTTTTATTTAAGTCATCTTGGTTTCCTTGTGTGTTTTCCTTCCTGTGTCTCTCCACCGCTGTTTTCTATCCATAATTACCCTCACCTGTTATCCATTTGTGTGATTACCTCCAGTGTGTATTTATACCCCTGTGTTCCTCCCGTGCATTGCTTGAATGTTTGTACGCTGTTGTTTTTCTTCTTACTATTTTTCCTCTAGTGTTTCCCAGTGATTGTCTTCTTGTTGTCAACCTTTATTTGCTCCTTGTGAATGTATGACCTTGCTTGCTCTTTGGACACTTTTGCTGTTAACTGCCTCTTGTGTTTTTGGATCTTTCACTGCCTCTCTGACTGCTCTCCTGCCTATCCCTCAAGGACACTGTTGCCAGTTATGGACTACTCTCCTGTGTACCGACCTTTGATCCATCCCACGTGAGTCATTAAAGACTCTTTTTGAACTTGCTGGTGTTATATCTTCATTGGAATCTGAACCATCCTTCCACACATGACAAATGCACGCTGTGACACACAGTTAAGCAATCTTTTAAAATATGCTGTGATACTGTGTCAAAAAGTTAGATGTAAAGTGACCTGAAGTTATTTTCTCAGGCTTGATGACTTTGTCAAGCTTAACATTTATCTCCCTTCTCTTTTCCACTGGTGGAACAGAAGGAATGTTGGTAAGATGGATCATTTCCAACATCAACCTCTCAAATCAGTCCAGATCTGGGAAAGGTTTGTGTTCACAAGACCGTTTGGTGTGGCTGTAACTTATGGAAAATCCATAAACGTCACTCCATTAAACTGTAATACATTCCTGTGTAAGGTGTTTTTTCAGGCGATTTGATATATCTGCTCCATAAATGTGTGTGCATGTATGCGAGTACATGCAGGCTCAACATGAGGCGGTGTTCCCGTGTAGTCTGAGTCCTCACCCTCACATTTCCTGCCATCTCCGACAACTTGAAACCACTTCTGCAGCTGCACTCAACTCGGCCGTCTTCTGAAAGGACACAGCTGGGCGCAGCCGCCATTGTTGTTCACACAGGGGTCACTGACTGTCACGACAGAAAAAGGTTGTCACAGCAGGTCGTTTCATGACCTCAAATATGATTTTATGGTTAACCCACAGTTATTTCCAAAATAACATCTACATTCCTGTAGGAGCTTCTTTCCGCATCATTCACAAAAATGCAGCATGTGTACTGTGTGAGAGTGGACATACAAAAAAATCTAAGATGAGAAATTAGAACGCAGTTTCCAAATCTGTTTGTCCAGATATTACATCTTGATATTCGTTCATTTATTTTCTATACCTGCTTACTCCAATCAAGGGTCACGGGGAGCTGGAGCCTATCCCAGCAGTCAAGGGGCGTGATGCAGGGTACCCCCAGGACAAGATGCCAGTCTATTGCAGAGCCACATATAGACAGACAAACACATTCACACATATGCACACACGCCTACAGTCAATTTGGAGTCACCAGTTCACCTAACCTGCATGTCTCTGGAAGTGGGAGGAAGCTGGAGCTCCCCGAGGGAACGCACGCAAACATGCACAATCCACATAGAAAGGATACTGTACATCATTATATAATCTGTTCAATTTTAGTTATATTCTTGGAGTCAATTGTTCAAGACTTTGAGCTTCTTCTTATTAGAGATAGCCTAGCCTAGTGAATGTAGTAACACACAGCACAAGGGCATGTTCCCACACCTGACCTGACCTTACAACTCATAGTTATTCCGAAATGTCTCTTGACAGCAAAACACACTATACTGACCTTATTCAACACACTCAGTTCCCATAACTCATCACAAGGGGTTGGATATCTGAGTACTTAGGCAGATTGCACCAGTTTCACTTGAATTTGGATTGGCACCACAAGTGGTCATGCTCCGATTGTTTTGGTCAACATACAAAAATGATGACATCATTCATATACGCCCAAACAGGATGGTTATTCCCAACCTGGTCTAGCACCAGTTCATGCTGTCATCACAAAAAGTGATTTAGTCTATTACTTTGTGATACCGTCATGAAATACAGCAGATTTTTGTGATGTTATTGCAGTTATTTTTATGGTTTAGTTTAGGGTTAGACAACCATTTCACAAAAATGCACTACATTTCGCTATGGTAACACAACCAATAGGGTGAGACTGGGCTGGTTATTGTAAAGAAAATTTGCACACCAGCTGACTTCTTTTTCAGCTCTGTAATGCAGAGTTAGCTAGAAGCTACACTGCTCACTAACAGGAGGAACTGTTAATGTATCTATATATTCACTGCATTATGGCCTAATTTCCAGCAGTAGAGAGGCCTCACTCATGCATGGGACCAAAGTGAACGCCATCTGAACTACTTAGCATTACATTCTCTATCCGTAAAGTCATCAAAATCAACATGACTTACTTTCACAATGTCTTCCATCTCTCCTTAACTTGTAGTTCTTCCGGCATTCACATTTGTGGTGATTGTCCCCCACATTCACACACTTATGCTCACATCTACCATTCTCCACCAAGCAAGAATTCACAGCTAAACAGCAAAGCAGACAAGCAGAAACATGTGATATTTGAAAATCAATCCTGGCATTATTTATAGAAATATTGGTTCTAAAACTGTGATGAGCCACAAGATGATTACAATATGAAATCGCAAAGGATGACAGATATAAATGAATTTGTTGGCAATCTGAATGAACTTCACACCTATGTAATTATGGGAAAACACATGAGTAAAGGCTGGAAAGCGGAAAATGACATTCATGCCAGGTCTAATGGGTACCCCTTGTTACTTTCAAATGATTGTTCCATCCTGTGGTTTTATGATGTGCTAAAAGTGAAAATCAGCCTGGTACCTTCCACTTGCGCTTACAACAGACGTAATGACACCATTTATGTGGCTGTAAACCAGAGACAACAGCACACATTGAGCACTGATGACTTCAACCGATGCAATTATCAAACCTTCTGACTCTGTCCCTAAAAGTATATTTGGCAAGTTGGACTGAAAGTAGAGAGAAATAAAAGAAACAGAAGCACTGAATTTCAGCAAGTTAAAAAAATCCCATTAACTGCAGAGTTAATAGGGAGGAAATTATAAGGAAATAAGTACTTTGCCATCTTTGAATCTGTTTTAGAATCATTTCAGAATCCTTCACCAGATACTGGGAATTATTTAAATATCGCCAGCACTTTTTTTATGAGTTGTATTATATGAACTTTTTCCGTAAACTAATACAATGTGTTAAAACAGAACAACAGCAATTATAATTTTCAATTTCAATTTATTTTCATTTATATAAGCCCAAATGACGACAAGGTTGCCTCAAGGTACTTCACACAACTAACCTTACCAACTCCCAGAGCAACAGTGGTAAGGAAAAATTCCCTCTGAGGAAGAAACCTCAAGCAGACCAGACTCAAAGGGGTGACCCTCTGCTTGGGCCATGCTACGGACATAAATTACAAAACAATTCACAAAACAAACATACAGGAAATGTTGCAGATGCACAGGATGGTTTCCCGAACAGATACCACACCCATCTCTAGATGGAGCCGCACCTCAAACAAAGAGAAAAGAAAAAAGCAGAATCAAGCATCAGAAACACAATAATACAGTGTAATTTGTCAGCATTAAGCAACAAGAAAAACAAGAAATACTAAGGTGATCGCCGGCCACTAGCAATAAGCTTCACTAAAAGACCCAGAATTTAGATAACGTTGAGGCCGCGGCCCACTATAATAATTAATAAAATGTATTAAAAGAGTAAAAAGCATAGAAACATAATATGCCAGTATGCCAGCCACACTAAAGGGAAAATAATAATAATAATAATAATAACATTTATTTATGTAGCATTTTCAGTTGTACCTACAACCCCAATTCCAGTGAAGTTGGGACATTGTGTAAAATGCAAATAAAAACAGAATACAATGTTTTTCAAATCCTCTTCAACCTATATTTAATTGAATACACCACAAAGACAAGATATTTAATGTTCAAACTGATAAAGTTTATTGTTTTTGTGCAAATATTTGCTCATTTTGAAATGGATGTCTGCAACACGTTTCAAAAACGCTGGGACAGTGGTATGTTTACCACTGTGTTACATCACCTTTCCTTCTAACAACACTCACTAAGTGTTTGGGAACTGATGACACTAATTGATGAAGCTTTGTAGGTGGAATTCTTTCTCATTCTTGCTTGATGTACGACTTCAGTTGTTCAACAGTCTGGGGTCTCCGTTGTCATATTTTGCACTTCATAATGCGCCACACATTTTTAATGGGCGACAGGTCTGGACTGCAGTCAGGCCAGTCTAGTACCCGCACTCTTTTACTACGAAGCCACGCTGTTGTAACACGTGCTGATTGTGGCTTGGCATTGTCTTGCTGAAATAAGCAGGGACGTCCCTGAAAAATCCATTGCTTGGATGGCAGCATGTGTTGCTCCAAAACCTGGATGTACCTTTCAGCATTGATGGTGCCATCACAGATGTGTAAGTTGCCCGTGCCATGGGCACTAACACACCCCCATACCATCACAGATGCTGGCCTTTGAACTTTGCGCTGGTAATCATCTGGATGGTGTTTTTTCTCTTATGTCCGTAGGGCACGACATCCATGATTTCCAAAAACAATCTGAAACGTGGACTCATCAGACCTCAGCACACTTTTCCACTTTGCGTCTGTCCATTTCAAATGAGCTCAGGCCCAGAGAAGGCGGCGGCGTTTCTGGATGTTGTTGATGTATGGCTTTCGCTTTGCATGGTAGAGTTTTAACTTGCACTTGTAGATGTAGTGATGAACTGTGTTAACTGACATTGGTTTTCTGAAGTGTTCCTGAGCCCACATGGTAAGATCCTTTACACATTGATGTCAGTTTTTAATGCAGTGCCACCTGAGGGATCGAAGGTCACGGGTATTCAATGTTGGTTTTCAACAAGTATCTTATGTGTAGAAAGTTCTCCAGATGCTCTGAATCTTCTGATTATATTATAGACTATAGATGATGGAATCCCTAAATTCCTTGCAATTGAACATTGAGAAACATTTTCACGCAGGTGTTCACAAAGTGGTGATCCTCATCCTATGTTTGCTTGTGAATGGCTGAGCCTTTTGGGGATGCTCCTTTTATAACCAGTCATGACACTCACAATTAGTGTCTTCAGTTCCCAGTTGTGGTGTATTCAACTGAGTATAGGTTGACGAGGATTTGCAAATCATTGTATTCTGTTTTCATTTACATTTCACACAACATCCCAACTTCATTGGAATTGGGGTAGTACAAATTCTCTCCACGAAGTAAAATTAAAACACAAACACGCGCACAAACACACACACACACACACTCAATACCATCATATAATTCTTAGTGATAAGAAATACATAAATACAAGTTTAACTACGAGGTCTATTAGAAAAGAAACCGACCTTTTTATTTTTTTTAAAAACTATATGGATTTGAATCACGTGCGATTACGTCAGACAAGCTTGAACACAGAAAGCAGGCTTATCTTTCGCGCACATGTAAGAATAGTAAGCCAGCGTTCACATATCAGCTTCTGTGGTGTATGTCACAGAACTCTAAGATGATCTTATTATGATTAGTATCATTATCACTGCTGCTGCTGTGGTTACTGTTGTCATCGTCATCATTATTATGACTACTATTAGTAGTAGTAATACTAATACTGTAATTATTAGTAGTAGTAATAATAGTGGTAGTGATAACATTCTTACTCGTGGTAGTAGTAGTAGTAGTAGTAACTACATTCTTATTTTATTAGTAGTAGCGATATCCTTATTATTGTTATTACTGCTAGTACTATAATTATTATTATTATTATAAATAATATTATCACTATGATTAGCAGTAGTGGTGGTGGTGACATCATTATTGTTATTAGTCTTAGTATTATTATTATTGGTGTTGTTATTGTTATAGCTGTTGTTATTATCATCATCAATATAGCAGGAGAATTTCTACACATATAAACACAAAACTGCTTTTTTGGGGAGTATGCACAATATCACCCCACGTTAAATAAAACATTATTACAAATTTAAATATGTAGTATTTGTATTATTGGTGTTATTATCATGTTTCCGGACAACTACCACAAACCTTGCATGTTCATAGAATTATCATCACTGTAAACTGAATTTCAGAGATGAAAGGTATGAGTTATTGTGGACAGCCCCTGACATATTCTATAAAGTAAAATTATGCAAATAAAATGTATATGAATTGACCTGAAATACAGAAATATAGCACCTGTCCATTCCACGTAAGTGAAACATTTGGTATTATCAATGTGGTGCAACAGCAACTCAGTATTGAGGAAAACGACATAAGAAAGATGTGTTCAGTGCTTACCAATGCAAGTGCGACCATCAGCATGCATGCGGAAGCCCTCCCTGCACTCACAGTGATAAGACCCTGGTGTGTTCACACACGCCTGCTGGCATCCCCCATTGAGCTCATCGCACTCATTGACATCTGAAGACAAATGCACACGTGCACATAATCACACACATAGGTAATGAAAACAAGCATCCTTCTTATCTTCCACATTGCACAAAACAGCACACAGTGTATTACAAGTGTCATTGCTAGTTCCCAGTTATTCCCAGATGTCAGTTTTACTGCAAGTGCTATGTACATGTTTGTGCTATCCATGAATATGTTGTTCTTAAAATGGTCCACTGCAGAGCTGGTATATTGCTATAGTAAGGCAGCAGAAAGCCATTGTACCATAGACAACCAAAAACTGTCTAAAATAGAGTGTACAATTTTCTTGCTATTTATGCCTCATAATATATGGATAAGCTTTATGGTTTGTGAGGAGAGAACTCTCTGCTTCAACACAGAGAAACCAAATAAAAAATAAAACAAAATAAAGATTATCATAAATGGAAGAATACAAAACCTCATCTTACTGCTTCACTGTGTCAACCCAGGGAGGTTAGGAGAGGGCTTCTCCACACCCAGTTTGACACGTTACGCACAGATTTGTTAACCTGTCAGAAAACCTCTTTACTTGCCCATAGCAATGTCCCAGATCTCAGTGCATCCTAGCATAAAAGGAAATGACAGATGACACCATGATTGGTTTATTTCATGTTACGCCCACAACCAGCCTATTGTTAGTAAAATGACAAAAAAAAAAAGGCCCTGAAAAAGTCATTCATATTCATGCAGTGCATCTGAAAAGTATTCACAGCGCTGCACTTTTTTCCACAAGTTGTTATGTTGTTATGTAAAACCTGATTCCGAAATGGATGAATTTCTCTTTTTTTTTTTTACTCTAATTCTACACGCAATACCCCATAATGACACTGTGAAAAAAAAGTTTTTATGAAATTTTTTCAAATTCTTTAAAAAAAAAAAAAACAACTTGTAAAAGGAACATGGCAGTTCACCTGGAGTTTGCCAAAAGTCACCTGAAGGACTCTCAGACCATGAAAAACAAAATCTCTGGTCAGAGACAAGACTGAACTCTCTGGCGTGAATGCCAGGCATCATGTTTAGAGGAAACCAGGCACACATCCCTACAGTGAAGCATGGTGGTGGCAGCATCATGCTGTGGGATGTTTTTCAGCGCAGGAACTGGGAGACTAGTCAGGATTGAGGGAAAGATGAATGCAGCAATGTACAGAGATATCCTGAATGAAAACCTGCTCCAGAGCGCTCTTGACGTCAGACTGGGGTGACATTTCATCTTTCAGCGGGGCAATGACCCTAAGCACACAGACAAGATATCAAAGGAGTGGTTTCCGGAATCTGAGTGAACATCTCTGGAGAGATCTGAAAATGGCTGTGCACCGACGCTCCCCATTCAACCTGATGGAGCTTGAGGGGTGCTGCAAAGAAGAGTGGGCAAAATGCCCCAATTACTTGTGGCTGTAATTGCTGCCAAATGTTTTTTTTTTTTAATAAATTTGCAAAAAATTAAAAAAATTTCATGTTGTTATTATGGGATGTTGTGAGTAGAATTTAATGCGAAAAATGAATTACTCCATTTTGGAATAAGGCTGTATGATAACAAAATGTGGAAAAAGTGAAGTGCTGTGAATACTTTCCAGATGCACTGTACATATGTTTGTATGGATGCTATGTGTATTTCCTGTATTTTCCACCTAGAGGCAATGACGATGTCATCAACACCAAGATGACAGACTATCAGAGAGAAAATTAAAAGTGGTAAGCCGTCTTGTCCTTATTATCATGGTTATTCCATCCCTAACGCTAACCTTAGTCAAAATGCAAAGCACGGTTATTAATGATTTAAGCAAAATGCAACTTGCACATGTGTGTGGCATTCGTAGGATTATGCACAGAATGTAGCGCTTAACTTTTCATATCTTATCATACCATGAGAATATTGCCAAAACATACCTATGATTAATTAACTGACAAAATTCAATGCCTTTGTGCTTCAGTGCACCACATACAGTAAAAAAAAAGTATTTAGTCAGTCCCTGATTGTGCAAGTTCTCCTACTTAGAAAGATGAGAGAGGTCTGTAATTTTCAACATTGGTACACTTCAACTGTGAGAGACAAAATGAGAAAAAAAAAAAATCAAGGAAATCACATTGTAGGATTTTTAAAGAATTTATCTGTAAATTATGGTGGAAAATAAGTATTTGGTCAATAACAAAAATGAAATTCAATACTTTGTAACATAATCTTTGTTGGCAATGAGAGAGGTGAATCGTTTCCTGTAAGTCTTCACCAGGTTGCACACACTGTAGCTGGTATTTTGGCTCATTCCACCATGCAGATCTCCTCTAGAGCAGTGATGTTTTGGGGCTGTCGCTGGCCAACATGGACTTTCAACTCCCGCAACAAATTTTCTATGGGGTTGAGGTCTGGAGACTGGCTTGGCCACTCCAGGACCTTGAAATGCTTTTTACGGAGCCACTCCTTCATTGCCCGAGCAGTGTGTTTGGGATCATTGTCATGCTGGAAGACCCAGCCACGTTGATTCTTCAACGCTCTCACTGATGGAATGAGGTTTTGGCTTAAAATCTCACGATACATGGACACGTTCATTCTTCCCTTAACACGGATCAGTCGTCCTGTCCCCTTTGTAGAAAAACAGCCCCAAAGCATGATGTTTCCACCCCCATGTAGGTATGGTGTTCTTGGAATGCAACTCAGCATTCTTCTTCTCCAAACATGACAAGTTGAGTTTTTAAAACCAAAATGTTCTATTTGTTATGTGGGCTGCTGAAGAGGAGGTACTGCTGGCCCACCACCACCAGAGCGCGCCCTGCTTGGAGTGCGGGCTCCAAGCACGAGAGGGCGCCAGACCCAGAAGAAGTGACAGCTGTCATTCATCCTCTGCACCAGCTGTCACTCGTATCATCATCATCATCATCATCATCACCATAAAGGCCGGACTGCAACTCCACCTCCTCGCCGAGAAATCGACTACTGAAGAGGTAATTTCTCTGCTGACTAATACGTTGTGTCCTAATCTGAACTTCTGTTGCAGCCGTTTTCCTGGTGTTTTGCCTTGTCTGTGGGATTGGCGTTTGGTGTGACAGCGACGGCTTCGCCTCACACCCCAAACCAGATAAGTGGTTAACCAGGAGCTGCACGAGTGTGTGATTGGAGGTGGAGGTGCTCCCTCCTAACTGAATACAGACTGTGGATTACTGAGTGTGCGGACTCACACTCATTCATCTTGTCTCTGCTTTCTGCCAGCAGTACCAGGGGTCGACAGCCGAAGACAGAGGCCACCTGGGGACTCGGGACTTGGCGGCTCCGGTGTTCTTCAGGCCGTTGGTGGTGGAAGCCGTGTGGGATGCGGCTTCTCTCTCGTCGGGGGTCTTCTATCTTCCAGCCTGCCCACACGTCACCTGGTGTCAACTGACTTTGCTAATTCTGTGTATTTCGCTGTGTATCTTCACAACATTAAATTGTTACTTTTTGGCTCAATTCATTGTCCGTTCATTTGCGCCCCCTGTTGTGGGTCCGTGCTACGACACCTTCCCAACACTATTTTGGTTTCATCTGACCACATGATATTCTCCTAGTCGTCTTCTGGGTCATCCATATGCTCTCTGGCAAACTTCAGACGCGCCTGGACATGTATTGACTTAAGCAGCGGGACACGCCTGGCACTGCAGGATTTAAGTACCTCTCTGCGTAGTGTGTACCCTTTGTTACTTTGGTCTCAGCTCTCTGCAGGTCATTCATCAGGTCCCTCCGTGTAGTTCTGGGATTTTTGTTCACCGTTGTCATGATCATTTTGACCTCACGAGATGAGATCTTGCGTGGAGCCCCAGATCAAGGGAGATTATCAATGGTCTTGTATGTCTTCCATTTTCTTACAATTGCTCCCACAGTTGATTTATTCACACCAACCTGCTTGACTACTGTAGATTCACTCTTCCCAGCCTGGTGCACATCTACAATTTTCTTCCTGGTGTCCTTCGACAGTTCTTTGGTCTTGGCCATTGTTGAGTTTGGAGTCTGACTGTTTGAGGCTGTGGATAGGTGTCTTTTATACAGATAACAAGTTCCAACAAATGCCATTAATAGAGGTAACAGGTGGAGGACAGAAGAGCTTCTGAAAGAAGAAGTTACAGGTCTGTGACAGCCAGAAATCTTGCTTGTTTGTGGGTGACCAAATACTTATTTTTCACCATAATTTACAAATAAATTCTTTAAAAATCCTACAATGTGATTTTCTGGATTTTTTTTTCTCATTTTGTCTCTCATAATTGAAGTGTACCTATGTTGAAAATTACAGACCTCTCTCATCTTCCTAAGTTGGAGAACTTGCACAAACAAGGGCTGACTAAATACTTTTTGGCCCCACTACAGTATCATAATAGGTCCTGTGATCTTAATGTGTGCACAATTTCACAAAGCAATGGTTCTCTTTGTGGTTTGTGATGACTTGAAAATCATGAAAGGGCAACTAAAATAGTACCAGAAAAACAGAAAAAAAAAAACACAGATATCATGGAAAAAATAAGTGTTTCCGCACATTTGCTTTTCAGCATATTGGTTGAACTGACTGTTACACATGATGTCTGTTCAGATGAAATTCATAGTGTATCTAAAACATGTCACTAATTTTTAATTGCTTGTGTGGGTTCCATAGTATCCCAGTTACCTCTCAGAGCTGAAAGCCATTGAGGATGGGTTGATTGGTGACTCCATGTGACCAATAAGTGTGGTTATGAATTTGTCCGTTGTCTGTCAGAGAATTGACTCATTATCACGGTGTCAAAATCTGAGAGCTGTGTTGTCTGGGGTGGCAGTTTCTGATGGAGTACCACATGGAAAACTGGTCAAAGATTTCACATCTGGAAGAGTGATTCAAACTATTGAATTACCTCACCTGGGGGTCAAGCGACATAAGTCATCACTGTGAAGGAAGCAAACAACATGATAGGGTGTTTATTTTGTACTGAGAGTGCAAAATATGTCAGGCTTCTTCCATAGTGTACAAAATACCTATGTGCAAAATAAGTCACCAGCTAGCTAGCATTTTCCACCGTGTGAAGGTGATCTTGAATTTTATTTGCTAGCCTCTTATTTAAAATTTCCACATTTAAAATTCCACATCAGGGCACTGCCAATCATTCTGAAGCTGTTTCATGGAAAACATGGGTCACTGTTCATTTTGAGGTCCTTAAATCCAAACAAAGAAGGAACAAACTTTGAAGAAGGGCAGCTGCTGAACATAAAGCTATAATGAGGCACACCCCACAATTACTCTTTTTTTTTTTTAATTCTGCCACATGTATTAAATGTATTTCAGAATAAACTATACCAGCTTCCCTTGCTTATAACCATATGAATATAGAAAAAAACAGCAGTACCGCTGGAAGTCATAGGGCCAGAATAGCCAAAGTTCAAGACATAACCACAGACAAAAGGACATGACAACAACAGTCAACAGTGCCAAATATTTTCACCAAAGTTTGAATATATATATATATATATATATATATATATATATATATATATATATATATATATATATATATATATATATATATATATATACACAGTGAGGAAAATAAGTATTTGAATATCCTGCGGTTTTGCAAGTTCTCCCACTTACAAATTATGGAGGGGTCTGAAATTTTCATCTTAGGTGCAAGTCCACTGTGAGAGACTAATCTAAAAAAAAAAAAAAAAAACGGAAATCACAATGTATGATTTTTTTTAAATAATTTATTTGTATGTTACTGCTGCAAATAAGTATTTACCACACACAATCAGCAACACAAGGATCAAAAGCTCAGAAGCTTACAAACCACAGGGTGTTAGACTGCCTGTGAGATGCCAGAGCTGTAGCTGTGCAGTCTGTATTTGGAATGGACGCTGGCACAGGAACAGGCCCACTGATGGCATGAGGAAGCCTGGATGACCACTGCCTATGGTGCAAACAACTGAGTGGACTTCTCATCAAATTAATCTTTTTTGCTTTTGTAAAGTTGTGTTGTTTGATTTCCTGTTGTCTGTTTCTTCAGCTTAGTAAAACTTTGTGAAATCTGATCTGCTTGCGGTTTCTTCCTCCATATCATCAGGGGGAGTTTTTCCTTACCACTGTCACCTGTGTGCTTGCTCTACGGGTGGGTAAGGTTAGACCTTACTTTTGTGAAGCACCTTGTGGTAGCTTTGTTGTGATTTAGGGCTATACAAACAAAATAAACTGAACTGAATTGAAAAGCTATATGACTCATCACTGCACCCCAACACTCAGGCTTTATAGCTCATTAACCCTTAGCACTCCAGCTACTGTATCATAGATGTGATAACAGAGCAGGTGTGTGTGTGTGTGTGTGTGTGTGTGTGTGTGTGTGTGTGTGTGTGTGTGTGTGTGTGTGTGTGTGTGTGTGTGTGTGTGTGTGTGTTGGGTAGGGTGCCTCTTAGAACATGTGGTTTGGTTTATTCAAGTCTGAAATGCTACCATAATTTTTTACTTCCTCTGAGGTCAAATAACTTACCAAGTAGTTCATATAAACCATTTTCAAGCATGTTTATGCTAAAGCCTGTTAATGTCTTTCACATGCTCCCAAAATTAGTGTAAGTGGAATTTACCAGTAATAGAACCCCTTCTCAGAGATGTGTAGAAGGATTTCTGCGGTTCAATTACATTTTTGAGAATTCATTTAACACAAGACTGGCAGGAGTTTTGTAAATGCACATACGATGCATCCAGAAAGTATTCCCAGCACGTCATGCTTTCCACATTTTATGTTACAGCCTTATTAATGCAACAAATAATTTTTTCCCTCACAACACCCCATAATGACAACATGATTTTTTTTTAACTTTTGCAAATTTATTAAAAATAAAAAAACTAAGAAATCACATGTACATAAGTATTCACACCCTTTGCTCAATATTTTGTTGATGCACCTTTGGCAACAATTACAAGTTCAAGTGTTCTTGAATATGATGCCACAAACTTGGGGCACCTATCTTTGGGCAGTTTTACACATTGGCATTATGGGGTAATGTGTGTTGAATTTTGAGGGAAAAAAAGAGAATTAAATCTGATGATTCTCATTTTGTGGATCTTGATTTATCACAAACACCTGAATTTTAAAAATATGTTTAAACGTTTTTGGATTGCGTAGTGTTTGACAGTGTACTTTCACAATGATTACATCTAACTTCAGGCTCTGATTGGGTATAACTTTATTTATTTATTGCCAAAAATATAATCATTGCACATCAAAACTTGGCAATGACAGACACGGGTAAGGGGGTGAATTTCAGGTTCCAACCACACGTAGTGATGGCTGGAACACAGCTTTGTGATACTGTGACCCAAATAAACCAGTTGCTTCAGTATTAAATAGAATAAATTGTTGTGAAAGTGTCGTGACACAGACCCACAACAGGGGGCGTAAATGAACGAACAATGGATAAGCCAAAAGTAACAATTTAATGTTGTGAATCGCACAACGACGTACAGACAATAACAATATAGTGACTGTCAATCATACACCAGGTGACGTGTGGGCAGGCTCGACGATAGAAGACGCCTGGCGAGAGAAGAGCCGATCCCACACAGCTTCCACTGCCAACGGAGCTGAAGAACACCAGAGCCGCCAAGCCCTGCGCCCCAGGTGGCCACTGTCTTCAGCAGTCAGACCCGGTACTGCTGGCAGAGAACAGAGACAGTCCTGATGAGTGTGAGGTCGCACACTCAGTAATCCCATAGTCTGTATTCAGTAAGGAGGGAGAACCTCCACCTCCAATCACACACTCGTGCAGCTCCTGTCTAAATACTTATCTGGTTGGGGTGTGAAGCGAAGCCGTCGCTGATCACACCAAATGCCAATCCCACAGATAAGGACACACCACAGGAAAACAGCTGCAAAGAAATTCAGATTATTACTCAATGTTTTGAGTCAGCAGAGAAAATTACCTGATTGGTAGTTGATTTCTCGGCGGGGAGGTGGAGTTGCAGTCCGGCCTAAGGTGGTGTGATGATGTGGATGAGTGGACAGCTGATGCTGATGACGAGTAACAGCTGTCACTCCCGGTTGCTATGACGCCCTCTCGTGCTTGAAGCCCGCACTTCAACCAGGGCGCCATCTGGTGGTGGTGGGCCAGCAGTACCTCCTCTTCAGCAGCCCACACAACAGGACCCCCCCCCCTCAACGGGGCGCCTCCTGGCGCCCGACCAGGCTTGTCCGGGTGCCGCCGGTAGAAGTCTCCCAGGAGGGCCGGGTCCAGGATGAAGCTCCTCTTCACCCAGGAGCGTTCTTCGGGTCCGTACCCCTCCCAGTCCACCAAATACTGGAACCCCCAGCCCTTCCGACGGACGTCCAGGAGCCGGCGCACGGTCCAAGCCGGCTCCCCGTCGATGATCCGGGCAGGAGGCGGCGCCGGTCCGGGGGTACAGAGGGGTGAGGTGTGGTATGGTTTGATCCGCGACACGTGAAAAACAGGATGGATCCGCAGTGAAGCTGGCAGCCGTAGCTTCACTGCGGCCGGGCTGAGGACCTTGGTGATGGGAAAGGGTCCGATATATCTGTCCTTCAGTTTCTGTGATTCCACTTGAAGTGGGATGTCCTTTGTCGACAACCATACCTCCTGCCCAGGCTGGTATGCAGGGGCCGGGGAACGCCGGCGGTCTGCATGGGCCTTGGCCTTCGTCCGGGCCTTCAACAGGGCAGAACGGGCGGTCCGCCACACCCGGCGGCACCTCCTGAGGTGGGCCTGGACCGAGGGCACACCGACCTCACCCTCCACAAGCGGGAACAATGGGGGCTGGTACCCCAAACACACCTCGAACGGGGAGAGGCTGGTGGCAGACGACACTTGGCTGTTGTGGGCGTACTCGATCCAGGCCAGATGGGTGCTCCAGGCCGTCGGGTGCGCGGAAGTAACACAACGGGGGGCCTGCTCCAACTCCTGGTTGGCCCGCTCTGCCTGTCCGTTCGTCTGGGGGTGATACCCGGACGAGAGACTCACGGTGGCCCCCAGTTCCTTGCAAAAACTCCTCCAGACCTGAGAGGAGAACTGAGGGCCACGGTCTGAGACGATGTCCGCTGGTATCCCATGCAGACGCACGACGTGGTGGACCAGGAGGTCTGCTGTCTCCTGGGCCGTAGGGAGCTTCGGGAGGGCCACGAAGTGGGCCGCCTTGGAGAACCGGTCCACTATCGTCAAGATGGTGGTGTGGCCCTGGGACGGTGGGAGGTCCGTGACAAAGTCCAGGCCGATGTGGGACCAGGGGCGATGAGGCACCGGTAGGGGTCGGAGGAGTCCTGAGGTCCTCTTGTGGTCCGCCTTGCCCCTGGCACAGGTGGTGCAGGCCTGGACGTAGTCCCGGACGTCCGCTTCCATAGACGCCCACCAGAAGCGCTGCTGGACTACTGCCATGGTCCTGCGCACTCCGGGATGACAGGAGAGTTTGGACCCATGGCAGAAGTCCAAAACCGCAGCTCTGGCCTCTGGTGGGACGTACATCTTGTTCTTCGGGCCGGTCCCCGGGTCCGGGTTCCGTGTCAGGGCCTCCCGGACGGTCTTCTCCACGTCCCAGGTAAGGGTGGCCACGACAGTGGACTCGGGGATGATGGTTTCAGGGGGGTCTGACAGCTCGGTCTTGACCTCCTCTTCATGCACCCGGGACAGGGTGTCAGATCATTGGTTCTTTGTCCCGGGGCGGTAGGTGATCCGGAAGTCAAAACGCCCGAAGAACAGCGACCAGCGGGCTTGCCTGGGGTTCAGACGCTTTGCGGTCCGGATGTACTCCAGGTTCCAATGGTCCGTGAAAACCGTAAATGGGATCCGGAGAAAAGATGAGTATATCGTCTAGATATACGAAGACAAACCGATGCAGGAAGTCCCGCAAGACGTCATTAACCAAAGCTTGGAACGTCGCAGGGGCGTTTGTGAGGCCGAACGGCATGACCAGGTACTCAAAGTGACCTAAGGGGGTGTTAAATGCCGTCTTCCACTCGTCTCCCTTCCGGATCCGAACCAGGTGGTACGCATTCCTAAGATCGAGTTTGGTGAATATTTGGGCTCCATGCAGGGGCGTGAACACTGAATCCAACAGAGGTAACGGGTATCGGTTGCGAACCGTGATCTCGTTCAGCCCTCTGTAATCGATGCATGGACGGAGTCTGCCATCCTTTTTACCCACAAAAAAGAAACCAGCACCCATCGGGGAGGTGGAGTTCCGGATCAACCCGGCAGCTAACGAGTCCCGGATGTAGGTCTCAATTGATTCGCGTTCCGGACGTGAGAGGTTGTACAGCCTGCTGGATGGGTACTCAGCGCCCGGAATCAAATCGATGGCACAATCGTACGGTCGGTGCGGGGGAAGGGCGAGTGCCAGATCTTTGCTGAAGACGTCAGCAAGATCGTGGTACTCACATGGCACCGCCATCAGATTGGGCGGGACTTTGACCTCCTCCTTAGCTATCTCACCGGGTGGAACCGAGGATCCTAAACACTCCCGGTGGCAGGTTTCGCTCCACTGCGTCACAACTCCAGACGGCCAATCAATCCGGGGATTGTGTTTCAACACCCATGGAAAACCCAAAATCACTCAGGAGGTAGAAGGTGTTACAAAAAACACTATCTCCTCCCTGTGATTCCCAGACACCACCAAAGTCACTTGAAGCGGTCTCGCCTCTATGAGGGTGGTCGAACACCTGTCGGAACTCCCTCACAAACTCAGTGTAAACCGTTACGAGCCGTGAATTCTGCTCCCAGAGTGCCATAGCCCAGGCGCGTGCCTCTCCTCGAAGCAAATTGATCACATAAGCCACCCGGCTAGCGTCTGCTGCGTACATGACGGGATGCTGTGAAAAGACGAGCGAGCACTGCATCAAGAAGTCCGTGCACGTCTCCACACAGCCGCCGTACGGCTCCGGAGGGCTTATGTATGCTTCAGGGGAAGGTGGGGGGTTCGTTGAACGACCAGCGGAATGTCTGTTTCTGGCATACGGTCAGCAGGAGGAGGTGCTGCAGCAGCGCCCTGAACAAAAATATGATGTTTGCCCCCTGTGCCTTATTCTATAATCAGATTAAAAACTGTGTAAATAGCAAAGTGGAATTACACACTCCCCAAATCCAAATACAAAAAAACACCTGCTTGAGTCCCACAACAATTAGTTGTGTGCATTTGAAGATAGATAGATATCTTGTAAATTAAGAAAATGCTTGCAAACACAAAATCTATAACCTGCAGCACATGAGGCAATTTAATATGATAATGCATCTACTGCAAATTCACACACAACACCATGAAAGGACAAGGTTCTTTCAGCTTCTTCGTTTTTCACTCGGAGTTGCCACACACCAATATAGATCTGCATGTTGATTTGGCACAAATTTTATGTCGGATGACCTTCCTTACACAACTCCACATTACATGGAGTATGGACAGGGGTGGTCAAGAGCCTGGAACTTTCCACTCTGGAAATAAGAGCACTGACTGCTTGGTCACTATACTGCCCAGAGGGTTATGTCCAGAGGACTTTTGGAAATTCAGTGCATCGTGGTGCTCAGCTGTCCTTATCTCTACCTTTGATAATCTGACAACAACCACAAAGAAATTGTGGATAAGTATTCATCTAAATGTTTTGCAGCTTCCTGCTGTGGCCTGCAGTCATCCTTATCACTGCTGCGATTCTTTAAACTTGCATTAGTTGTGGCATGAATGAATGGCAACACCAAAGTCATTGTGGACTGTATAAGGCAGAAATGTGTGTGTGTGTGTGTGTGTGTGTGTGTGTGTGTGTGTGTGTGTGTGTGTGTGTGTGTGTGTGTGTGTGTGTGTGTGTGTGTGTGTGTGTGTGTGTGTGTGTGTTACTGTACCCTGTTGACATTTTGATTACTCACTGTCACTGCAGAAATGTGTTTATTATATCAGTATGCATTAGCATGCACCTGTACTACAGCGCACATAAACACTTGGTGGCAGTAATGTACTGTACTGAGTAGAATCTCCTAAAAATTAGGGAAGGCATGAAATCAAGATACCGTAAAATTACACATGATGAATTCTGGAGAGAAACACTAAATGCAAACACAAATATTTTGTTCATCATTAAAACTCCCCAATGGCATCATTAACTTTTTTATGTACGTGCCAGTGTGACAAGATGCAGGACAAAGGTCATTAAATTGAGATAATAATAATAATAATAATAATAATAATGGCAAAGTTAGTGTTTAATATGGAGATAATAGTGTGTTCATGTTGGATGCAGCCGGTCTGCTCTGTGTCAGCCTGATCCCGTCAGATCTCAGAAGCTAAGCAGAGCAGGATCTGGTTACTACTTGGATGGGAGACCTCTTTGGAATACCAGCGGCTGTGTGTGTTTCTCCAGCTAAAACTGGAGTTGCGTCAGGAAGGGCATCCGGCATAAAACTTGTGCCTGTTACCAATGTGGCAACCCCGAACAAAACCGGGAGCGGCCAAATGAACAACAACAAGTGCGTTTATGTTGGAGGAGGAGATTTTAAATTTTGAGATTTTAAATCATGAATACTTAATCATAACACTGTGAACTTTTAATATAAAATGTAAATATTGGTCTTTCATTGAAACATAAATTTATTTGTATATGCACTCCTTTTACCACAGCAATAAAGAACAACGTTCAGCACATGACCTGATCCTTTCTGTGAGGAGTTTGCATATTCTCCCCATGTTTCTATTGGTTCCATCCGGGTGTTCTGGCTTGTTTCCACTTCCAATAGACATGCAGAATCCATGAATTGGAAACTCTAAAAGTAACCGGTGTGAGTTTATCTAACTATATGTGCATCAACCCTATGATTGACTGGCAGCCTGTCAAGGATGTAGTTAGTCCATCTTACCATGACATGACTTGCCATCTCTCCCCAATCTTCTGCCGTCAGGACACTTGCAGTAATAGCTACCAATGGTATTGCAGCAAGAGCCTTCACAGCCGCCATCATTGATTTCACATTCATTAACATCTAACAAAACAAAAACAAAAAAAAAAACAATTATTAAAAAGGATAGATTATCAAATGTATTGCACAGTCTAAGTTAATAGTGATGGCACAATGTGTGATGTGTGTAGCCTCCTTTGATCTGTCCTTTTTGCATTTTTGCAGGCTTTTTGTTTTTGCTTTAGGTTCTCTTCTTTCAGCAAAGAAAAAAAGAGTAAAAATTCAACTGAGTTTCTTTTCACTTCTCAGCATCTAGTAGGACAATGGTACATTGGCAGGGCTCTTTCCTCCCAAGAAGAAGGTCCCCAATTTAAAGCCAGCTGTGCCCCAGTGTGCATCTACATCAGGAGCTGTGTCAGGTAGGGCATCTGGTGAACAACTTGTACCAAAAAAGCATGAGGATCCATACGCTATCAGCTGTCGTTATTGTGAGCAAAAATGGCAGCAGCATCGGATAGGCACTGATGACTGTGACAGAACTGTTTTTCCAGAGAAGAATCTGAAATACTGTCAGGAAATGTGGCCCTTCCAGAGGCAAACAGGCTTATGGATAATCAGAAACTTTAGAGCAAATCAGACTCTTGCTTACTGCAACCACTCCAGTAGATGATGTAGCTACCGCCAACTTCAGTCAGTTGGTCGTCATCACTAAGGTATGTATGACTTCGTGAGGCCAGCTGTCGATGGAGTGGCACAGCAACAATTCTCTGGCAACCACTGCAGTTCTTTGCTCTGATAGGTCAGTCCAGTAGTTGTCAATGACCATATCCATATTTTTGATGCCAAGGATGAGTTGTACCTTTCTTTTCTAGTATTTCTGTTGTGTCAACCACTGGGATTAGCTCCCCATGCAGTAAGGTATGTTGAAACAGGCTAATGGGTCAACCACAATTAAATGGCATTGATTTGTAAGAAGTTGTTACAGTTCTGTTGTGATGAGTTTTTCATTAGTACCTGTGTGTTGGTTATAATACTAACAAATGCCTACCTGAGCCATGCATTAAATTATTACCTTGAAATATTTTTTTCTTTTAAACAGAATGTAAATTAAAGTAAAAACAATTGTGTTGCCTGTGGGGATCCACGGGCTCTAGATTGGGTAGTGTTTATAAAACAGTCAGCTGACATTTTTCAGGGGTGTTAATAAATTATGCAAAGTTTCTCTAATTAGTTGGAATGGTGTGTGAGTCCAGAATGTTTTTAGAACCTTAGACCTCAACAGTTTTTGAAGAACTCAGCCCCTTTATTTCCTGTTAATTACATAATTTTTAAACAGTAATTAACTGTCTTAATGAATTTATAAATTGTTTAGGTTCTTGTTACCATATACACACTATTATTATTGTCATTATTATATTTATTATTATCATCAGTACTATCCTTTCACTTTCTTGTGCCATCCATGTATTTGTAACATATTTACAATTATATTTTGTACTTACATTGAACTTACTAAATAAAATCATGCACGCACACACACACTCACACTTTTAATATATAGATGATCTACTAGCCCCTGTTGGAATGGCGTGTGAGTCCAGAATGTAAATATTAATGTCCATTGTTCAGTGTTGTTATCTAATCTATGTAGCTTTTCTGATGGCGCTGTTCATCCTTGATCGAAACGGTAAACGGCAGCTCTCCCCAGTTTGTGTGTGGTTAAAATTGCACATACGCACAGCTGTTTTCTTTTCTGCATTCTGCTGTATGCGGATGCTTTTAATTTGACAGAGATGGTGGTGGAAGACATTAAACGCACTATACATTTACTCATGGTGCCAACATAACACTTAAGTCACTCATGGTGACAGCAAAACAGCACTTATCTAAACTGACTAAACCAACTGAACTACAAAAACACAATGAATCAATAGCACTAACAACACTGTTAAACTAACATGAACCACAATACAACATTTAAAACCCCAAACTCCCATAATGCATTGCAGCACAGTGTCCACTGTTTATTTGTCTGCTAAAATTGCTAATTTCCCCAAAAATATTTGTCCTATCAACTTTCTGTTTTTTCAGTGTTCATCCTTGACCCAAAATACAAAAACATACCAAACTCTCCTCGGTTTTTGAATGATCAAAACCATACACACACACACAGGTACTCGCGCACACAGAGGCCACTTGACTATTATAATATAGATGACTTACCACCCCCTGCTGGAATGGCATGCGAGTCCGTAATGTAGTTGGCAACACCTACTGTTCAGTGTTGTTAGCTAATATCTGTTGTTTCTCAAAAAATATTAGTCCTGTCAATGTTCAGTTTTGGTTGTGTTCATCCTTGACAGAAAATACGTAAGCATACCAAACGGAAAATGTCAGCTCTCACTTCACTTCACTTTTTCCACAATTTGCTATGTTACAGCCTTATTCCAAACTGCACTAAATTCATTTTATCCCCTCAAAATTCTGCCATTGCTGAACCCCCTGCAGTTTGAGTACCAGCCCCAACAGGGAAGTGGAGGATGCCATCATTTTCATGCACCACAGAGTTTACGAGGTCTATTAGAAAAGTATCCGACCTTATTATTTTTTCAAAAACCATATGGATTTGAATCACGTGTGATTACATCAGACATGCTTGAACCCTCGTGGGCATGCGAGAGTTTTTTCACGCCTGTCGGTTACGTCATTCGCCTGTGGGCAGTCTTTGAGTGAGGAGTCGTCCACCCGCTCGTCGATTTTTTTCATTGTTTAGGAATGGCTCAGAGACTGTTGCTTTGTTTGATAAAATTTTTTTCAAAACTGTAAGGCACAACTGATTGGACACCATTCAATAAATTCAGCTGGTTTTCGGTAAAAATTTTAACGGCTGATGAGAGATTTTGGTCTGGTAGTGTCGCTTTAAGGACGGTCCACGGCGCCTGATGGCGATCTGCGCTTCGAGGCGGCAGCGTCTCGCCGTTTCAAGTTGAAAACTTCCACATTTCAGGCTCTGTTGATCCAGTAAGTTGACAGAGAACAGAGAACTTTCAGAAGAAGTCGGCATGAGGAGTTTATTCGGACATTCCATTGTTAACGGTCATTTTGTAATGAAAGAACGTGCGGGCAGAGTCGCATGTCGGGCTGGACCCGACCACGGGGGGTCGCGGCAGGAAAAACACCTCCGTTGGAAATCTTAACGGGCAAGTTGGAACATGCCCAAGCTGTTAAACAATTTCTCAGTTACTCACTTGTTGAAAGCCATTAAAAGCCGCCTGAATTCTACAAATGGTTTTCAACACGGAGGTGTTTTTCCTGTCACGGCGCACACAGATTTGCCGAGTCGTCACGGAAACGACTCAGCGAATTTGCGCGTACGTCTTTCATTAAAAAAATGTCCTTAAACAGTGGAATGTCCGCATAAATTCCTCATGCTGGCCTCTTCTGAATCTTCTCTGTTCTCTCACGATGTCCTGGGTGAATTAAGCCTTAAATTAGGATGTTTTCAGCTCGAAACAGGCCGACGACAGCGCCTGGAAGCGCTGCAGGACGTCCCGCTCCGTGGGAAGTCCTTACACCGACAGAAACACCCCATAATCTCTCATCAGCCGTTAAACTTTTCACAGAAAACCAGCTTAATTTCTCGAATAGTGTCCACTCGGATATTCCTCACAGGTCCAGAAAAAAGTTTGATAAAGCAACGCGCGCCGTCTCGAGCAGCGTGTGAAACAAAGGAATTCAGCCGAGAGGGCGGGACCACATCTCACTCAAGGCCTGCCCACAGGGAAATGACGTCACCGACACGCGTGAAAAAACTCACGCATGCGCACGAGGGTTCAAGCATGATTGGTGTAATCGCATGTCATTCAAATCCATATAGTTAAAAAAAAAATAAAAGGGTCGGTTTATTATCTAAGAGACCTCGTACTCTTACCTGGAGGAGGCAGGCAGCACTGTGAGAGTTCTTTGACTTCTCCAGTGCATTCAACACCATCCGGCCCGACTTGCTTAGTGATAAGCTACATGACATGAAGGTGGAGGCTCCACTGGTGGCCTGGATTACCAACTACCTCACAGGCCGTCAACAGTATGCGAGGCTTCGGGACATTACATCCGATACCATCAAGAGCAGCACGGGGGCAGCATGGCGTCACCACAAGGAATGGTCCTGTCTCCCTTCCTCTTCACAATCCACACTTCAGGTTCTGGTCACAGTTTTACCACCTGCAGACATTTATGGACAGCTCTGCCATTGTGGGGTGCATCAGCAGTGACCAGGAGGCTGAGTACAGGAGTGTGGTGGACAGGTTTGTGGAGTGGTGTTGACTCAATCACCTGCAGCTCAACGTATCTAAGATGAAGGAGCTGGTGGTGGACTTCAGAAGATGGAAGACCTTCCAAACCCAGTTACCATCAGTGAAACAGAGGTGGACATTGTGGTTTACAACAAGTACCTGGGAGTCCACATAGATAACGAACTGGACTGGACTGTAAACACAGATAAAGTATTCACAGCGATTCACTTTTTCCACATTTTGGTACCTTACAGCCTTACGCCAAAGTGGATGAAATTCTTTTTTTTCCCTCAAAATTCTACATACAATACCCCATAAAGGCAATGTGAAAAAAGTTTTTAGATCTTTGCAAATTTATTAAGTGGCAGGAACTGGGAGACTAGTGAGGATTAGGGATGGGTATTGATAAGATTTTATCGATATCGATGCCATTATCGATTCTGCGATCCGATTCCTTATCAATTCCCTTATCGATACCTCGTGAATTTTGTACTAAAAGTAGGCTTTACAGGTTTTCTATGCATTTCATTGAGTCTTAAAGTAAATAAATATGAAATTGGTCACTGTATCATTGATCTCTGGACATAAATAAAAATAAACAAAACGGTGATTCGTTTTGAAGTTATTAATTCCGACTGGACTCTATCGTTCTAACTTGACTCGGCAGAGAGCCGTGCAGTGTTTGGAGCTGTGTGAACAGAACAGAGGACGATTCTCGTTTCTTTCTCGCAAAAAACAGGACTCCAAGTTAGTAACTTTAATCCGCACAAAAGTGACTCACGATTGACATATTCAGGGATGAAAGTGGTGAAAAACAAAAAAAGCTGAAACTCAAAATTACACCCCAACACCACCTGCACAAAAATGTTTCAATTCTAGAAGCTCTGAAATGCAATCTGGGACTATTCCAAACAATAAACTGCAGTGAGTGCAGCATCCATTTAGGTGCGAAAAAAAACTTTCCTTATTCAAATTCATTCCAGTAGTATTCTGCTCTTACTAGGATGCAGCAGTTTTCTAGTTTGGCTGATAGTTCTGGAGGAAATCACTGAAGAAATTAACACATTGAAAATATGGTTTGACCGAAACAAACTGTCATTAACCTTAAATAAGACAGGGATGAAATGGAGGTGTAAGAGTCACTAGGTGTCCACAGGAAACACTTATTTCTGTATGTATGTATTTATTTATTTATTTATGTTCATTGTTAGTTGCTTTTATATTTTCTGTTGTGTTTCTATTCAGGTTCTTTTTGTCTCTTTCTCTAAAATTGTATATAATAAGTATATATTGTATATAATAATCATTAGATTATTAATATATAAACAAAAATAAATTTAAAAAATATTACAATTTGAAAACAAATGCACCCGAACGTGATGACAGCTGCAACTGCTTAATGCTAACTTTTAACACTGAAAATGCCATAGACATGCTAACGCGTTAGCATCGCTTCCGTTTTTAAGTTATAAAATACATCTATCAACTGTTTCAGAAGACCATAACAGGTCGGTTTAACATAAAAAAGGTAAATAATACTCACAGACGTATGCTCTTTAGGGTTTTACTGAGGGAAAATTAAGCGAAAGAAAGAAAGAATAAACGAAGCAATAGATCGAAGCACTGCTTCAATCTGCAAACCACTGCTTCGATTGGTTCAAGGTTCAAAGCAAAGCCGCGCTGCAGAAAAGTTGATTACGGACCCGCTGCAGGGTCTGTAATCAATGTAGAGAAATTATCATTTTCCTGACAAACACCCCCCAAAACAACGGCCACTCTGAAGGACCGATAACAGAATCGTTAAGCAAAAAGCTTATTGATGTTGGTGGATCAAATAATTTGTTAATGATACCCGAAAGGAACCGGTTCTCGATACCCATCCCTAGTGAGGATTGGGGAAAGATGAATGCAGGAATGTACAGAGACATCCTGGATAAAAACCTGCTCCAGAGTGCTCTTGACCTCAGACTGGGGTGATGGTTCATCTTTCAGCAGGACAGTGACTCTCAGCACATAGACAAGATATCAAAGGAAAATCTGAAAATCTGAAAATGGCTGTGCACTGATGCTCCCCATCCAACCTGATGGAGCTCGAGAGGTGCTGCAAAGAGGAATGGGCAAAACTGCCCAAAGATAGGTGCACAAAGCTTGCGGCATTATATTCAAGAATACTTGATCCTGTCACTGCTGCCAAAAGTACATCAACAAAGTATTGAGCAAAGAGTGTGAATACTTATGTACAAGTGATTTCTTAGTTTTTTATTTTTAATGAATTTACAAAAATAAAAAAAAAATAAAAAAATATAAAAACTTTTTTCATGTTGTCATTATGGAGTGTTGTGAGTTTAATTCTTGGAAGGGGGGAATTAATTTCATCCGTTTTGTAATAAGGCTGTAACGTAACAAAATATGGAAAAAGTGAAGAACTGTGAATACTTTCTGGATACATTGTTGCACCTAAAGGAGCCATACAGCACGAAATTGGTTCTCCTATGAACCACTTTGGTGGATCCCCATGAACCACTTTTTTTGTGCCATACAGCATTAAAAGTGGTCCCCCTATGATTACGAGCCAAATAACCATTTTTAGTGCTATTTATCACTATTGAGTGTATGTGGTTTCCATGTATTGTTATGAACGTATCCTGTTCACAAGGATTTGTCCAATGAGGTGCAAGTATGACAACATTATGGCCCACAGACTACGGTCATGGTGACTGGACATAAAGTATTGTGCATTTTATTTTAGTTTCATAAGAAAGCAGTGAAAAATAAATGCATCACCATTTTACACAGGTATCCCATGTCAAAGAGGTAAACAAATGCAACAGAGCAGAATAAAAAGTTGCCAATCTCACAAATCAACAGGGGTTATGTTTTCAGACCTATCACCAGCTGTGTGTGTGTATACACCTTTCAGCACCACATTTTACAAGTATGTATCTAGGGAGCTTTTGCATAAGATCTCAGGTGAGTTGGCAACATGGCGGTCACCTATCAAGGTGGTGGGAGGTGCACCCACTACATTTCTTGTACGCTTTCTTTCATTCTGTAACTTTATGTATTTGAATCCCTTGGTTTGCATAAACTGAAATCTTAAAGAGGCAGACAAAGGGAGAGGGCATGAGAGGTGGGATATTTTATAGTAACAGCTGTTTGGCAATCTGTGTTGACTAAGGAATCATGAAAAATGTATATGTACCTTATTCCTTTCATAAGTCCTTCAAGCTCTTGTAAAGCACAAGTATCTGGTCATCAAAGAAGCACCAGTTTACAATTAAGCATTTGCTTTGTTCCTTAGTAACGGGATATCTCATATTTCATATAAATACCTGGTGTTCAGGTATTTATGCACAATGTTAATCTAAAGCACATCCAGTTATATTTATTGCCAAAAATCCAAAGCCAATGTGGATGTGTTCCAAAGTCCCTGTGGCAAAAATCTGACAACGATTGCTGTTTTAGGTTTTAATGTGCTGGATGAATGTATTCTCCTGGTGGTCCATTCCCGGAATCACTCTATGAGACCCGTGGGGGGGGGGAGAGGCATGTACGGAACAACTGAATTTTTAAACAGACACTCCAGTCAGCCACTGTGTCACATAAAAGATTGAGAAAGTCTTTGCACATAGCTAGGTACATAAAAAAGAAAAAAAAAATCATCTTCTTAAGTAGTCACTTCGAACAAACAGTCAACAGAATGAATTGGAAGCAATGTAATAGCACAGTCACTGCATGATAATAACATGGAATTACAGCAACTCAATCTGAGAAAATTGCCCCAGAATGACCACTGGCTGGGTTTAAGTGATGACTATAAGGCACAATAGTATTCTTCATTCTTCAGCAGCAATAACAAATAAAACAACACTGCAAATGTGGGTGACATTGTTAGGCTGCTATTAAACCATTCCTCGGGGGTCCAAGTACAAATTCTGCAGGACCTAAGAAACCAAGGATGGGTCGCCATATGTCCTTTCCAGGCCACACCCACACTTGGTTTCCAAGGGCAGGCAGGATTATCTAAACATGCATCTGGAGATGTGGGCATGGTTCAGGATACAGGTGCCACAGTGATGAGGATGCAGCGCTGCATGTGACTGACAGATGGATCCTTTCAAGGAGTGGGGATGGACCAGTTGACTGCCTGGAGGCAAATGTTGCCGCCATAATTTTTAGAAAAGCTAAAGGAGATATATTGTACACCTTTTCATTCATTTTCTATCCGCTTATTCCAATTAAGGGTCACCGGAGCCGATGCCAGCAGTCAATTTAAAGTTATCAGTTCACCTTAAATGGTAAGAGTGGTTCTCTGGCTGGGTGATTGCCATCCAGGACCAGGGGCGGTTCTGTGGTGTTGCAAATGCAGCAAACACAACGCAAGGGCATGCTCTCGACTTGACTTGACTTCACCTAACCTGTGTTTTTGGATGGAGGAGGAAGCCGGTGCAGGTGGAGGAAACTCATGGAAATATGGGGAGAACATGCAAAGTCCACCCAGAGAGGAACAGGCAGGAAGTGATCCCATGACCTTCTTGCTGTGAGGCAACAGTGCTAACCACTAATCCACCATACTGCTGTTGCAGACCTTATCATCATGCAAATACAGTGTATTAAAAACAAATATTAAGGACTGCAGCTAAATATCACACTGAAATTATACCTCTTTAAAAACAAGCAAATAAATAAATAATAAGCAGGGTTTACTAATATACTGGTCCAACAAAACCTGAATTCCAATACCTCCCTTGGGGTTATTCTTTATGAAAATTCAAAGTCAGGAAAACATACAGTGTACAAAAAAGAGGAATTGTAATCTTCCAAAATCAGTACATCACCCTGACAAGACATCCTCTTTGGAGAAACGTTCTTGGAGACAGTACAGTCAACAAAGGCTTTCAGGGTTTTTTAATCCCCAAAGGAGGAGTAAATCAATAGAACATACCTTTTTGTTAACGTTACACGAGAAAATATCATTATTATTCTGCACGTCAGCGAAGTGGCAAGTGGAGGTATTGTTTTCATTGGTGTATGTGTATGTGCATGTATTATTATTATTTTTTAACCTTGACTCTTAATTTGACGGACAATGAGCCATGACTGCAATGATATGAAATCAAATTGTTGATATTTCTCTAAGACAAGTGGCAGATGCTTGTTGACGTCTATTTCTTAAAAAAGAGTGACAGTGTTCATTACCCTGTGAGATCTCCAGGGCTCACCTCCTGGCCCTTTACCCTGCCGTGGCCTATACTAGCCTAAAGTTATAAGAGTGCAGCATTCAGCACATTCCTTCTCCACAGGAGATCTACTTTTGAAAGCTGACATGCACGTAACTCAAATAACCAGACTCTGCACTTTTCATTAACTCCCAGAGAGCTGGCCCAAGCCTTTAACCTCAACGCTCCACCCTCTTATACAAGCACACTGATTCTGAGAGCCCTAATGAGCTCCCCATATTAGCTAAAGGTCAGCTGACATAATAATCAAGATGCCACACAGACTGAAAGCAGAAAACAAAAAACTAAATCTGGAAATACCTCTTTTAGGAAGCAGAAAGAAATAACAAAAAGATGCACCAAGTCAAATATGGCTTTAACACAACATGTTGAGCTTGTTTTTCATTTTACATCAAACCGCATTCTCAAAAACCACTATACACTTCCATTAAAAATGTGAGGGTATATAGGAATAGCCTAGTCCATCTAGTCATTTCATCTTGAATGTTGTGTGGGCCGCCAGAAGAGGAGGTACTGCTGGCCCACTGCCATAGGGCGCCCTGCCTGAAGTGCGGGCTTCAGGCACGAGAGGGCGCTGCCGCCACGGACACAGCCGGGGGTGACAGTTGTCACTCATCATCTCATGACAGCTGTCACCCATCTACACTTCATCATGCTACTCTATAAAACCCGGACGTCATCTCCACCTCGTTGCCGAGATATCTTCGACCTGTGAAGGCAAACTGCTCAGCCGTTTGTTTTGTCTTTCACAGACAGTTTTTGCTTTTGTGTTGTTTGCAGTCGGTTCTGTGAGTGCTTGCAGCTGGAGGCTGGGTTTGTGGTACGTGGAGGGCTGACGTCTTCGCTCCCCACACCAAACTTTGATAAGTACTCACTAACACTGCACGTGCCAGGGTTCTGGATTTGAGGTGGAATCTCCACCTTTGTTGTTACTGGGTGTACACACACCCACATCTTATTGTTTCTGCTCCTCGCCAGCAGTACCAGATCCGACATTCGGAGACGGTGGCCACCTGGGGACTCGGGACTTGGCGGCTCCAGTATTCTCCACGTTCGGTGGCGGAGGAAATCGTGTGGTTCCAGTTCTTCTCAGGACAGACGTCTTCTATCCTCGAGCCTGCCCACACGTCACCTTTGTGATTGACTGTTTGCAAAATTTTATATTCCTCTGTATTGTGGTTGTGCTCATTCACGACAGTAAGTGTTCATATTCGACTCTTTCATTGTCCGTTCATTTACGCCCCCTGTTGTGGGTCCGTGTCACTACACTTTCCCAACATTGAAGCCTGGAGTTTCTTCTAAAGCAGGGCTGCCCAAATGTGTTCCTGGAGGGCATGGCTTCCATGTTTTCATGTCTGCCTGCTCTACTTGCCCCTGATTATTTAATTCTGGTGTTTCCTGGCTCTTCATTGGCTGAGCAAACCTGTCAGAGCTGACATTCTCACACAATGCAAGTAGTATGCCTCATCTAGGTCTCTTTAAGTAACCTCTGATTTGTCACAACGTCAACCCCACATCCAGTCAATACTTTAGGTAACTAGACAAAGTGCAAGGCCTTATTTTCCAACCTGTGCAAAGCAACACACAGTGTAGCGCAAGTATCATTCCTAGTTTCAACTAATAGAGTAATACATTTGGCACCCAGGGCTTGCATTCTCTAAATGACAATATCACTTGTATTCATATGGGCATGCTGGTCTTCGAAATTAGTTGTGGTCTGGTGCAAAGCAAGTGTATTAATACTGTCCCATTCCAGAAAGCATTTGTGCCTTAGACCACCAAGAACTATGTCTAAAATTTAGCTCTGTCTAGCGCTGTAAAAAGAACACAACACTCAGGAATGATTTAAGAGGGCTCACAATGCATGTACATCCAACTTGCCTGTACATATCATCACCAGTCGACTGCAGTGATGTATTAATAACAGGATGGTGTGTTGTGGCCACTGTAGGAAAAATATTTTCTGAGTGAAAGGAGGCATTAAAAGCTTCATATTTTACAAAATGGACCTCACATGCAAATACCTGAATGAATTAAATATACATGTACAGGAGGACTACACTGAGATCCTTGGCCTGCAGCAAATTTTAAGGGAAGATAAAACTGTTCTCTAACCCTAACTGAAAATGAGCTGTCATGTGCCCTGTCTGCGCACTGTGACAAGGATGTTTCAGTTTTATTTTTAGAGAGGTGGACTGTGTAATTAGTGGTTGTAATGTGTTATGTGTGGAGAGCTGACATTTGCCATTTGATATAATTATGTATTTTGAATCAAGGATGAACACCACCAAAACAGAACATTGACAGGACTAATATTGTTGGAGAAACTATGGATATTAGCTAACAACACTGAACAATGGATGTTGATAATTACATTCTGGACTCACACGCCATTCCAGCAAGGGGTGGTATATATCAGAAGCCTGCATGCCTGTGTGCATGATTTTATTTAGTAAGTTTAGTGTCAGTAAATAATATAATTGTAAATACATTAAAAATTCATGGATGACGTAAGTACATGTCTTTTCTGCATTCTGCCACAAGCAGGTGCTTTTATTTTTACACACCCACAAACAGAGACGTGGTGGAAGACATCAAATGCAATACAGTTCTCACTCATGCTAATGGCAACATGACACTTACTTCACTCATGGCAACGGCAACATGGCACTTAAGTAAACTGACAAAACCAATTGAACTACAAAAACATAATAAATCAATAACACTAACAACACTGTTAAATTAACATGAACCAAAATAAAACATTTAAAACCCCAAACTCCCATGATGCATTGCAACAGTGTCTATTGTTTATTTGTTCGCTAAAATTGCTAATTTCTCTAAAAATATTTGTCCTATCAACTTTCTATTTTTGCAGTGTTCATCCTTGACCCAAAAATACATAAACATACCAAACTCTCACCGGTTTTTGAACGATCAAAGCCATACAAACACACACAGGTACACGCGCACACAGAGGCTACTTGACTATAGATAACTTACCACCCCCTGCCGGAATGGCATGCGAGTCCATAATGTAGTTGGCAAACTACATGTTAAACTAACATGAACCATAATAACAACATTTAAAACTCCAAAACGCGAACTCGCATGGTGCACTGCAGCACAATGTCCATTGGTCACCCAAAATACTGTACATAAGCATATCAAACAACAAATGTCAGCTCTCCCCAGTTTCTCCGTGATCGAAGCCATACACACGCATGCACACATGCATACATGCACACAGAGGCCTCTTGTCTATTATAATATAGATACGTTAAAAATACATAGATGACACAAGAAAGTGAAAACACTTATTTCCATTGTGGAGCATTTAAAAATCAAATGACAAAATAGAAGTAATAATAATAATAATAATAATTTAATGTTTATATGTTAACAAGAACATACACAATTTATAAATACATTAAGACAGTAAATTAACATTAAAAAAATTATGAATTAACAGGAAATAAAAGTGCTTCTTCTAAAGGTTCTAAAAACATTCTGGACTCATACACCATTCCAACTAATATAATACAACATAATTTATTACCACTCTTGAAAAATGTCAGCTACCTATTTTATAAACACTATCCAATCTATAGCCCGTGGATCCCCACAGGCAACAGACTAGTGTATGTTTAAACTCTGGACTGCAGTGAAAACTGACCCCGTTTGCAAATGCAATCTACATACAGTTCCAGCCCTAGCCAGCCCTGGGGAGGAAGAAAAACAATGTAAAATATAGTACAAACTAAAGTTAGTAATAGTTTACATTTCCATGACTACTTATTTCCTTAAATGATTGCTTTCAAGTCAGTTTTATTGTGTATAAGCAGTATTTACATGCATCATGAACACTCTTATGACAGAAGCATCTGAATGTTGTACACATTAAATACCACAAATAAAGGCTACTGACCAGGTTTTAGATGGTTTATGAAGGAATCACATTCTGTTACCAAGCAGTACAGGAGCCTGAACACACCTTGTTTTCAAATCAACACACCCATCGGGGCTCATATGAGCACAATACCACTTGTGATTTATTTTACATGGGTGTTGGGTACAAAAACTACAACCCCTGGCAAAAATTATGGAATCACCGGCCTCGGAGGATGTTCATTCAGTTGTTTAATTTTGTAGAAAAAAAGCAGATCACAGACATGACACAAAACTAAAGTCATTTCAAATGGCAACTTTCTGGCTTTAAGAAACACTATAAGAAATCAAGAAAAAAAGATTGTGGCAGTCAGTAACGGTTACTTTTTTAGACCAAGCAGAGGAAAAAAAATATGGAATCACCCTGTAAATTTTCATCCCCAAAACTAACACCTGCATCATATCAGATCTGCTCGTTAGTCTGCATCTAAAAAGGAGTGAATGTTGTGAAAGTGTAGTGACACGGACCCACAACAGGGGGCGCAAATGAACGGTCAATAGATGAGCCAAAAAGTAACAATTTAATGTTGTGAAGGTGCACAACGAATACACAGACAATCACAGAATATGATAACAGTCAATCCACAAAGGTGACGTGTGGGCAGGCTCGAGGATAGAAGATGTCTGTCCTGAGAAGAGCCGGAACCACACGATTTCCGCTGCCACCGAACCTGGTGAATACTGGAGCCGCCAAGTCCAGAATTCCCAGGTGATCACCGTCCCCGACTGTCGGATCTGGTACTGCTGGCAAAGAACAAAGACAGTCAAGTGTGGGTGGTGGGAATGCCACCTCCACCTCTAACACACACTCGTGCAGCGTCTGTTTAACCACTTATCTGACGGACGTAGGACGAAACAGTTGCGACCCACGCCGGTCCTCTGGTTGACAGCTGCAAAACAATAGCTCTTAGAATCAATTACTACAGGCAGAGAAAGTTACCTCCATTGAAGTATGATATCTCGGCAACGAGGTGGAGATGACGTCTGGTCTTTATGAAGTGAGATGATGTAGAGTAGATGGGTGACAGCTGTCAAGAGATAATGAGTGACAGCTGTCACCCCCAGCTGTGTCCGTGGCGGCAGCGCCCTCTCGTGCCTGAAGCCCGCACTTCAGGCAGGGCGCCCACTGGTGGTGGGCCAGCAGTACCTCCTCTTCTGGCGGCCCACACAACAGTGAACACACCTTGGAGAGCTGTTGCACCAAGTGGACTGACATGAATCATGGCTCCAACACGAGAGATGTCAATTGAAACAAAGGAGAGGATTATCAAACTCTTAAAAGAGAGTAAATCATCACGCAATGTTGCAAAAGATGTTGGTTGTTCACAGTCAGCTGTGTCTAAACTCTGGACCAAGTACAAACAACATGGGAAGGTTGTTAAAGGCAAACATACTGGTAGACCAAGGAAGACATCAAAGCGTCAAGACAGAAAACTTAAAGTAATATGTCTCAAAAATCGAAAAATGTACAACAAAACAAATGAGGAACGAATGGGAGGAAACTGGAGTCAACGTCTGTGACCGAACTGTAAGAAACCGCCTAAAGGAAATGGGATTTACATACAGAAAAGCTAAACGAAAGGCATCATTAACACCTAAACAGAAAAAAATAAGGTTACAATGGGCTAAGGAAAAGCAATTGTGGACTGTGGATGACTGGATGAAAGTCATATTCAGTGATGAATCTCGAATCTGCATTGGGCAAGGTGATGATGCTGGAACTTTTGTTTGGTGCCTTTCCAATGAGATTTATAAAGATGACTGCCTGAAGAGAACATGTAAATTTCCACAGTCATTGATGATATGGGGCTGCATGTCAGGTAAAGGCACTGGGGAGATGGCTGTCATTACATCATCAATAAATGCACAAGTTTATGTTGATATTTTGGACAATTGAAAGGATGTTTGGGGATGATGAAATCATTTTTCAAGATGATAATGCATCTTGCCATAGAGCAAAAACTGCAAAAACATTCCTTGCAAAAAGACACATAGGGTCAATGTCATGGCATAGGGTCAATGTCAATGAGCAGATCTGATTTGATGCAGGTGTTAATTTGGGGGATGAAAATTTACAGGGTGATTCCATAATTTTTTCCTCAGAATTGAGTAATTCCATATTTTTTTCCTCTGCTTGGTCTAAAAAAGTAACCGTTACTGACTGCCACAATCTTTTTTTCTTGATTTCTTATAGTGTTTCTTAAAGCCAGAAAGTTGCCATTTGAAATGACTTTAGTTTTGTGTCATGTCTGTGATCTGCATTTTTTCTACAAAATTAAACAACTGAATGAACATCCTCTGAGGCTGGTGATTCCATAATTTTTGCCAGGGGTTGTATAATTGTGTTGAGGGGAAACTACAAGTAACGCCTAATGATCAAACAAGATATGACAAAGAATCCTCCTTTCAATGGTATTTTTCTTTTATAAAACTTCTTCCAAAAGTCCAAAAACTCTATCAGTATCAAATTCTCCAACAGATACATTGCATTTTGACATGCTGTGTAGACATATTGAAGTATAGTTAATTTATATTCATTTGTATGCATTCCTTTAAAAAAAATATCATTCACTTTTCTAAAGCAAGTGGAAATGTGTGGCCTCCTGCTGCTTTATTTTTTCCCCCCATCAGCAGACAACTACCTGAAAGCTCCCTTGTTCTGGGCAGAAAAAACATCAGCCATCGAGACCTGATTCCTGCTTATCTCATCAGGTGTTACTGACATTGCTTCACATACAGTACCTCCACTTCCCAATTTCTCCTAGGACCAGCTATTTTCCGCCTTTAAAAAAAAGCTGTGAAGTAAATCACTGAACCTCCAACTGGGGATCCATTGCTCCCAAGCCAAAAACATTTGAAAGTGCAAGTCAAAATCCTAACTGGATCAGCAGGACTAAGCCATACAACTGTGACCGTCATCATGAAATAAAGATTTAGACCAGTGATACTCAAACCTCTGGTGATTTCTAAATTCTTCTTTACAAAAGGGAATTTGAGTTTTCAAGTAGGAATGATTTGTATTTCCTATATTCACAAAGATGACATTTCCATGTCTGAATAATAACTTTGTATTTGTTTGATAGAGTTGTATTTTATTTTATTTTAATCCATTCATACTGTATTTGCGCCTTGGGGCAACTGTTTGTTGTGATTTGGCGCTATATAAGAAAAAAGTTGATTGATTGATTGATTTATCTGTACTTATTCTGTTCTGAAATGCACAAATTTCTCTCCTGGGGATCAAAAAAGCATAATGTTATCTCTTTAAAAATGGACACAGAAAAGGAATGTCATTTACCAGGCTAAGAGCAACTCATTACGTATCACAGAGCCACTGGAGCAGTCTGGCGTCACACCCAATAAGGCAACCATCAACTGCATTCTAGTACCCACTGAACCTCCAACTGGGGATCCATAGCTCCTATGCTAAAAGCTTGAAGATCAGCAGTGCTTCTTTGCAACTTATACTGATCTTCACAAAGTGTTTGATTTGGCTGCCCAGGCTGCTCTCTGGGATAAGCTCAGAATTTGTGGAATATCCAAATTGATAGGCATCATAGCCTACCTATAAATAGGCAGTATGACTGCTCAGTCATAGTGCACAGTCAGAGGAGAATCTCTGATTTCTTCTGAGTGAATTAACAAGCTAAGTGAGACCAGGCATTATTTCTGTTTGCTTGTTAGCTTGTCTAACAAAGTGGATGTTTAAAGAAAACATCTATAAAGGCACATAGAACAACATTTATCTCTTCTGGATGGAAGCAGGAAGACAACATTCCTAAGGGCCTCTTCACACATAACATGACTGAAGCTGACTAGCACACAAAAGGTACTGCTGAGGCAACGTGATGTCGTTTCAGGTCTGGGGATGGGGTGCAGTACAGCACAGCCAGAGCCGACCTGAAGAGAGGCATCAGAGAGGTCAGAACAACGTACAAGATGAATGTTGAGGACCATTTCAGCAACAACAACACGCGCCAGGTGTGGCAGGGACTCCATCACCTCACCCACTTTAATTCCAGCACTGCAATGGCGGAGGGTGGTGCTGCGCTAGCGGAGGAGCTGAACCACTTCTTCGCACGCTTTGAGGTGGAAAGACCTGAGGCAGCCGCAGATTGACCACTGAACAACAACAGCAAATTCAAAATTCAAATTTATTAATTTATACGCGTATAGCGCCAATTCACGACAAAATCGTCTCAAGGCGCTTCACAACATAAAAAAAAAAAAACAATTAAAAATTTAAAACACAATAAAAACAACCATAAAAGAAAGACAGCAGTAAAAGAATACAAGATTAAAAACACATCATAACACTAATGATAAAACAGGGAAAATAAATGAGTCTTTAAACGTGATTTAAAGGTCTCCACAGTGTCCGACTGCCGAATGTGTGCCGGCAGATCGTTCCACAGAGCTGGGGCACGATAGGAAAAAGCTCTGTGACCGGCAGACTTTTTATTCACCCTGGGAACACAGGGCCCCACAGGTTCTCAGGGTGCAGAAGTCCTGCACCCTGAGAACGCAGGGCCCGAGCTGGTACATAGGGGCTTATCAAGTCAGCCAGATAGGGAGGTGCAAGTCCATGAACAATTTTATAAACTAAAATTAGTACTTTAAAATCCGATCTTGCAGAAACAGGAAGCCAGTGCAGGGACGCTAAGATTGGCGTAATGTGGTCAAACTTTCTGCTCCGTGTCAAACGTCTGGCAGCAGCATTCTGAACCAATTGAAGACCCCTGATCCTGGACTGCGGTAAGCCAGAGAATAGAGCATTACAACAGTCCAATCTAGAAGAGACAAACGCATGAATCAAAGTCTCAGCATCAGCCATAGACAGAATAGGACGAATCCTCGCTATATTTCGCAAATGGAAGAAGACAGTCCTTGTAATGTCTCTAATGTGGAGATCAAAGGACAACGCAGGATCAAAAATTACTCCAAGGTTCCTCACTTTATCCGTATGATGTATAACACACGGACCTATGCTAAATGCTAGCTGATCAAATTGATGCCGATATCTCGCTGGACCAAAAACCATAACTTCAGTCTTATCAGAATTTAAAAGTAGGACGTTACTAGACATCCAACTTCTTACTGATGCAAGACAATCTTCCAAGGATTTTATGTGAGTAAGATTACCAGCAGTTATTGGCATATACAATTGAGTGTCATCAGCATAGCAATGAAAGGGAATCCCAAAATGCCGCAATATATTCCCGAGGGGTGCTACATAAAGAGAAAAAAGCAAGGGGCCCAAAACGGATCCCTGAGGAACCTCAAACTTCATGTCTCTACGATCGGAGGAGGTTCCATTACACAATACACAGTAGGAACGACTGGACAGGTATGACGTCAACCATGCAAGAGCAGTTCCAGTAATCCCAAAGTGATTCTCCAGCCTACTGAGAAGAATATGGTAATCCACAGTGTCAAATGCAGCACTAAGATCCAGCAGCACCAGGACCGTAGTGATATCCGAGTCCATTGCTCGCAAAAGGTCATTCACTACTTTAGTAAGTGCTGTCTCTGTGGAGTGAAATTTTCTAAAAGCAGACTACAGTGGCTCAAAAAGATTATTCTCAGTGAGGTAGTCCTCGAGCTGTCGCGAGACCACTTTTTCCAGGATTTTAGAACAAAATGACAGATTTGATATCGGTCTATAATTCTTCAATACACTAGGGTCGAGATTAGATTTTTTTAAGTAATGGTTTGATCACTGCAGACTTAAAACACTTAGGAACAGATCCAGAAGTTAATGAGAGATTTATAATTTCCAGCACAGTTGGTCCAAGAATGGGCCACAGGTCCTTAAACAGTTTTGTTGGTATAGGATCAATTAAACAGGTTGTGCTTTTAGTACACGTCACAAGCTTCGTCAGTGCGCCTAGTGAGATACCATCAAAATCTGTAAATCTGGATACCACCTCAGTGGGTGCATCCACCTCCACAGCAGTATGCAGTGGTTGGGCCAAAGCCTGCTGAGATATACTCAACCTAATATCCTCAATTTTCTTCTTGAAGTAATCCAAGAAGTCCTGTGCTGAGAAAGGAGAGTGAATAACAGGTGGCTGTCCATGAATAAGAAGTGCTACAGTTTCAAACAAAAACTTGGAATTATGCTTATTTTTATTAATCAAATCAGAATAATAGGCACGCTTTGTAGCCAGTAGTGCCTGCTTATAATCCAAGACAGCATCTCGCCATGCAAGATGGAACACCTCTAACTTAGAACTACGCCATTTCCGTTCAAAACCTCGAGCCTTCTGCCTAAGGTCATGCAGGTAACCATTAAACCAAGGTGAGTATGCCTTGGGAAGGCGTGTCCTCAAGAGAGGAGGCGCAACCTTGTCCAGTGTGGCCTTGAGCGCTGAGTTCAAGCCATCCGCAAGACTATCTACTGATTGAATATTCTCTAACCCCGAGGCCAAAATTTCAGGCAGCCTGGCTTCGAGTTCTATCATAATTGAAGGAGTAATGCGTCGCCGCAAAGAAAGACAAGGCTTTCGATCCACTAGGCGCGGCAACATAAATGCACACCTAACAAATGAGTGGTCAGAGATCACCGAGGCAAGAGGCAAAATGTCAATGTTTGTGACAGCAAGGCCACGTGTGAGTACCAGATCAAGGGTATTTCTACTAGTATGTGTTGAATCCTGAATACACTGCTGGAATCCCAGCGCATCCACAAGTTCCATAAATGACTTGCAAAGGGGATCAGAGGGCTTATTTGTGTGATTATTAAAATCACCAATAATCAAAATGTTGTCCACACTAGCTGACAGGCTAGAGATGAATGCACCAAATTCATCTAAAAATTCAGAATATGGGCCAGGAGGCCTATAAACAGTGACAACATGGCAAGACTGATTTCCATACTTCTGACCCTGACAATATGTAGCATCATGGGCAGAGCGGAGAGTCAGATGCTCAAACGAATTATATTTATGCCCCCCGACAGTCAAGAAGGTAAACTTGGATTTATAGATAAAAGCAACACCCCCGCCTTGCTTCGCACAACGAGACATGTGACTGAATGTGTACCCTGGTGGGCAGGCCTCATTCAGAGGAAGAACAGCTGTGGGTTTGAGCCAGGTTTCACATAACCCAATCATGTCCAAATGATGATCCATAATTAGATCGTTAATCAACAGGGATTTTGAGGACAAAGATCTGATGTTAATAAGACCCAAACTGAAGACTTATGTCGGTTTGACAGACTGACATCTTTGAATAGGCCTGAGTATCTTAAAATCCACTCCACGTTTTCCATCCAGCGCCCGGAGAGTGTCAGGAACCGCTGTCGTCACATCAGGACTACAATTCCCAGAAGCTGCAGCACTCTGATGACGTGGGCGCCGAGCACCGATGCGCTCAGCTGACCAGATGACCGGCACAGACGACCCAGTTCGATGGAACACAAACTTTCTCCGGGAGCCTCTGTGGACACAGCGATGTCGGTGGAACAAGCCAAGCTCTCTGATAGTGAGAATGTCCCGAGGGACATTATTGTTGTTCAAGCTTCGTAGCTCAGCTGCAGAGTAGCTTAGCATCACGCCAGCCGAGGAAGTGAAATGCGGCGTCGTACAGCGCAAAGCAGGCAATAAACAATCAAAGATAACTAAAAATGCACACTGAAGGACCAAAAACCATGTTAAATACATATCCAAAATAAAAATTACACTCAAGCCACTAAAAACCGAATTATACACAAGAAAACTGGAGAAAATCAGACGAGCGGCAAACACACAACGCCAGCAACTCTTCTTCGTCCAAAATAGCTTTGAAGTCAGAAGAAGACAAAACAGCATCAGCCTCTTAGTGCAGGAACATGAGGTGAGGTGCACACTGAGAGCAGTGAACCCCAGGAATGCCGCTGGACCAGATGGGGTGACCGGGAGGGTCCTCAGGGAGTGTGTAGATCAAATGGCTGGGGTCTTTACCAAGATCTTCAATGAGTCACTGTCTCAGTCTGTCATCCCACCATGCCTGAAGTCGGCCATAATCGTCCTACTGCCTAAAAAGACCACCATCAGCAGTCTAAATGATTACAGACCAGTTGCTCTGACACCTGTGGTCATGAAGTGTTTTGAGAAACTGGTCCGATGCCACATCATGTCCTGTCTTCCACCTACATTCGATCAATATCAGTTTGCATACAGAGCTAACAGATCGACAGAGGACGCCATCTGCACAGTACTCCATGCCACCATCTTCCATCTGGAACAGCAGGGGCGCTATGCCAGGATGCTCTTTGTTGACTTTAGCTCTGCCTTTAACACCATACTCCCAGACAGACTGATAATTAAACTCATGGACATCGGGCTCCCTAACGCCATCTGCTGCTGGATCAGGGACTTCCTCTCTGACCGTGTGCAGAGAGTCAGAGTCGGTAACCATCTCTTCACAGCCCTCAGCCTCAACATCGGCTCTCCACAGGGTTGTGTATTAAGTCCCCTGCTTTACACTCTGTACACCTACGACTGCATCAGCACCCACCCAGACAACGTCATCGTTAAATTTGCAGATGACACCACCTTAGTGGTACTCATCTCGGGAGGAGACGAGACGGCATACAGGGCGGGGGTTCAGAGGCTGGTCGGGTGGTATGCAGAGAACAACTTGGTCCTCAACACCTCCAAGACAAAGGAGGTGATTGTGGACTTCAGGAGGAGAAAGACTGATCTGAAGCCCATCTGCATAAGGGTGATTCTTAGACTACGGGCACTTATTATGTCCTTTGATCATATTGTATGAAAAACAGAAAAAAGGGGAAATTTCACACTTTTATAGTTATCTTTACAATGAAAGTGTGTTAAGAAATTTGTTCTAGTAGTCTATGATGACTTTTTCACCTTTTTTCAGCATCATTATATGCAAATATTGCCGTTTTGTGCTTGTCCCACACCCAGACTTTTGATCTTCAATGATAAAAATGAATGGTAAAGAAACATTTTTTCTAATGTTTTAAAATATCTCTGAATAAAATATCAGTAAAATCAAAACATAATTGGGGTATTCAATGTCATACAACTGTTGTGATTTTTAAATAAAATGTAGTTGTCCCACACTATTGCCGTTCTTTCCACCACAACACATAATGTCCCTTTAAACAGTTTGTATGAAAGATTGTTTGGGTAGTTTCTATGGAGATAAACAGTGACATCAGAGCACATGTATATAGCGCCAACTTACAACAAACAGTTGCCCCAAGGCGATTTATATTGTAAGGCAATGGTGTGGTGGAAATTACATTTACAAGGCCAGTAGTGCCCGTAGTTAAAGAATCACCCATAAATGGAGAGTATGTGGAGAGGGTGCCCAGTTTCAAGTTCCTGGGTGTGCAGGTAGATGCAGACCTCCAATGGAGATCTAACACCTCGGCGGTTGTGAAGAAGGCTCAACAGTGGCTCCACTTCCTGAGGATCCTCAAGAGGGTCAACTTGAAGGAGGAGCTGCTGACCGTCTTTTACCGCTGCTCCACTGAGAGTGTGCTGACGTACTGCATCTCTGTGTGGTTCTCCAGCTGCACCATGGCACACACGAAAGCACTACAGAGGGTCATTAACACCGCACAGAAGATTATTGCCCATCCCCTCCCCTCCCTAGAAGATTTATACAGCACCCACTGTCTCAGGAGATCATGCAGCATTCTGGGAGATAACACAGACCCAGGGCACGGGATCTTTCAGCTGCGGCCCTCAGGCAGACGGTTTTGGATGCTGAGGGCAAGGACAAACAGACTGAGAGACAGTTTCTATAACAGACGCTGCCCCATCGCCGTGTTAAACAGAAATATCTGACACTGACATTATGTCCCTCAATTACGGGCCAGGTGCAATTACAACCACATATGCAATACATTTTTTTTAGAGTGCATTATTATAATTTTTATAGTATTAATATACAGGGTTTTTTTTGTTTGTTTTTTTTTAATGTATGTTGTGTGTTATATGTACGAGGTCTATTAGAAAAGAAACCGACCTTTTTCTTTTTTCAAAAACTATATGGATTTGAATCACGTGCGATTACATCAGACAAGCTTGAACCCTCGTGCGCATGCGTGAGATTTTTCACGCCTGTTGGTTACGTCATTCGCCTGTGGGCAGGCTTTGAGTGAGCACTGGTCCACCCCTCCCGTCGGAATTCCTTTGTCTGAAAACTTGCTGAGAGACTGCAGCTTTGCTTGATCAAACTTTTTTCAGAAACTGTAAGGCACATCCAAGTGGACACCGATCGAGACATTCAGCTGGTTTTCGGTGAAAATTTTAAGGGCTGATGAGAGATTATGGAGAAACACCTCCGTGTTGATAACCATTCATAAAATTCAGGCGGCTTTCGATGGTTTTCAGTGAGTGAGTATCCCAGAAATTGTTTAACAGCTGGGCATGTTCAAACTTGTCCCGTAAGGCTTCCAACGGAGGTGTTTCTCTGTGGCGCCGGGCCATGAGCGGCTGGGTGCCGACGCGCGAATCTGTCCGCACGTCTTTCATTACAAAATCTCCTTTAACAGTGGAATGTCCGGATAACCTGCTGATCCCGACCTCTTCTGAAACTTCTCTGTTCTCTCACGGCGTCCTGGGTCAACAGAGGCTTAAATTTGGAAGTTTTCAGCTCGAAACAGGCTGACGACGGCGGCTCGGGGCGCGGCGCGCTGTCCGGCTCCATGGGTTGTCCTTAAAGCGACAGTAACACTCCATAAGCTCTCATCAGCCCTTAAAATGTTCACCGAAAACCAGCTGAATTTCTCGAATGGTGTCCACTCGGATGTGCCTTACAGTTTCTGAAAAAATTTTGATCAAGCAAAGCGGCAGTCTCTCAGCAAGTAGTCAGAAAAAGGAATTCCGCTGGGAGGGGTGGACCAGTGCTCACTCAAAGCCTGCCCACAGGCGAATGACGCAACCGACAGGTGTGAAAAAACTCACGCATGCGCACGAGGGTTCAAGCTTGTCTGATGTAATCGCACGTGATTCAAATCCATATAGTTTTTGAAAAAAATAATAAGGTTGGATACTTTTCTAATAGACCTCGTATGTATGTTGCACTGAGGAGAGGGCCGTGCCCCAATTTCGTTGTGCTGGTGTACACTGTATAACTGTGCAATGACAATAAAGACTTTAAACTTAAACTTAAAAAAGGAATTGTATACCATTCGTGAAAAATCAGAGCCGCCTCCAAAATACCTACAGTCTCTTTCTGAGGTTATCATGAGATAAAAGCACGAACGAAACCTTCTTGCCCATTAATCAGGTAGAGCTTTCATCATACAAACAATATGGCACTCTATGGTAAATCTGCATGGACTAGACAGTTCTCAAAAACCGAGTGTGCAAGAAGGAGAAGAGTGAGAAACATCACCAAGACACCCAGACAACCCAGAAGAAATTATAGGCTTCTCTGGCTGTGATTGCAGACACTGTGCACAGTTAAAATTTTGCACAGTTTTTGAAAACTGTCTACTCCATGCAGATTTACCATAGAATGCCATACTGTTTGTATTTCTTTGTAATTTATGTAAATAAAGTCGAGGACATATTCAGTGGAAGCTTTACCATCAGAGAGCCTCATCCACAACCACCACAAAAGACTCCAAGCTGTCAATGATGTTAAAGGGGGCAATACATGGTATTAAGAACAGAGGTATGTAAACTTTTGATCAGAGTCATTTGGGTAGTTTCTGTTGTCATTAAGGGCCCCTTCACACATAGTGTGAATTTGGTTGAATTGCGCATGAAGTGCGTATGAAGCAGGAATCGTATGCAATTCGTGTAAAATCGTAGCTGCCTCCAACGCCTCATACACCTGTTGCTACAACTATTTGCGCACACCAGCGGCTGAAAGACAGAGTGTGCACTGTGAGAGCTCATTGAACCCTCTAGCGGCAGGTGTCGGCCAAATTCCAGGTGACACTCATGAACATCTAACACCACTTGCATGGCACTTAGAAAATGTGTGGCCATTTGCACTGTTAACAAAATACAGTCAGCAGATGATCACTGTCGAGCTGGATGTGAAATTTTTCTAAGTGCCCCACGAGTGTGACTTTGCAAACAGACACAGTGACACTTTTGTGTGTGCTCTGAACTGACAGGGGACGTGGCTACCGACAGGAGCGGCTGTGGAGATCTATGGTTCTGGACATCAAGGCTGGGGAACATGTACCATGTTTGGACGGACATGAACTAACAACTGTCCACTGTGACGCGAGTGTGTCTGCTTGCTGTCATCCCGTGGACATAAATAAAAATATATATCGCTGTTGCAATGGGCTGCAGTTAACATGCACAAGCTGTGCACATTGACAGGCTACCCCAGGTGATCCGGACCGTCAGATCATAACACACAGCACGCGATCTGAATGTCACGCCACCCACATGACGCGCAACGCCCACAAGACACGCGTGTCAGGCAGGACACGCACGCGGGGCCGACTGGACATGCCACCAGCAGATGTTGACATGATAACAGCGCACTGCTTCTCATTCATGTCATTTCATGACTGTACATCTGTGACCATGGATCATCTACAAAGGATCATACTTGTATTGCCTGCTTGATAAGAGGGATTCAATAAAATGCGGTGTTTTGAATATGGTGAGTGTTTTTGTTTTTTTTATACATCCAGTAATAAAGTTTCTGACTGGCAATGAGAGCTTTTGGAAAGTGCAGATTCAAATCCCATGGCTGGCATGTATTTTTTATTTTTTATTTTCACAGCAGCTGCTCGCACTGTGTTCCTGCATGCACAAAACTGTTGCAGCATGTATTTTTTTTTTCTTCACAGCAGCTGTGCAATGGGGTTACACATCGCGCAACTGCTCGCACTCTGTTCCCGCGTGCACGAAGCGTCGCAGCGCCATGGTGCACGCCTGCCTGTTGGCTCGATATTTTAGTAGTTCGCTTATACGAGCTGTTCTGCCGTGAGTCGCCCTGAGTTGTAATTATTCATATTATGTGTGAAGGGGCCCTAAGATTTAAAAAGAGTAAACACAGTTGTTTGACAATATATGTCTTCACTCAACCACTAACCATGAGTGAAAAGGTTTTTGTATTATCATTCATATTCTCTGAAAAATGACCAAAAAACAAAAATTCTGCCAGAGTATGTAACCTTTTGAGCACAAATGTAAGCTTTACTACAGTTCTGCACTAAGTGGAATTAATGAGTGATGTACTTTTCTGCAGAACTAAAGTGGGATGTGATGTAATATCTTTTTTAAATTTTTTAACATTGTCTAAGCTGGAGCATAACTGGATCTGTTTGGGGTTCCAGCTTTAAAATCAGTGTTGTGTGGGCCGCCAGAAGAGGAGGTACTGCTGGCCCACCACCAGAGGGCGTCCTGCCTGAAGTGCGGGCTTCAGGCACGAGAGGGCGCTGCTGCCACAGACACAGCCGGGGGTGACAGCTGTCACTCATTATCTCTTGACAGCTGTCACCCATCTACACTACATCATCTCACTCCATAAAGACCGGACGTCATCACCACGTTACCGAGATATCATCTACCTGTGAAGGTAATATTCTCTGCTGTATCTAAAACTGTCATAGTCTGAACTCTTTTTGCAGCCGCTTTCCTGTGGTGTGCCTTATCTGCTGGATTGGTGTTTGGTGTGAACAGCGACGGCTTCGCTTCACACCCAAACCAGATAAGTGGTTTAACAGGAGCTGCACGAGTGTGTGATTAGAGATGGAGGTGACTTTCCACCTTCTGACTGTTTTTGTTACTGGGTGTGCACACACCCACATCTCACTGTTTGTGCTCCTCGCCAGCAGTACCAGATCCGACAGTCGGGGATGGTGATCACCTGGGAATTCGGGACTTGGCGGCTCCAGTATTCACCAGGTTCTGTGGCGGTGTAAATCGTGTGGTCCCGGCTCTTCTCAGGACAGACGTCTTCTATCCTCGAGCCTGCCCACACGTCACCTTGGTGTATTGACTGCTATCAGATTCTGTGTTTGTCTGTATAATCATTGTGCACATTCACAACATTAAATTGTTACCTTTTGGCTCATCTATTAACCGTTCATTTGCGCCCCCTGTTGTGGGTCCGTGTCACTACACTTTCCCCAACAGGATATCTCGGCCAACGTCATGGATCCCAAGGGGCGTCAACCATCTGTTGGACAGCCAATGGAAGAGCAGGGTGCACAGGCGTCGGCTGGAGGCGTGATTGGTGAGTTGCAGCACATCCTCACCGCCTTTACCGCTCGGATGGACCTGATGACCGAGCAAAACATCATCCTTAATCGCAGGATGGAGGCTCTCACCGCGCAGGTGGAAGCGCGTGCTCAGGGCGCTGCTGCAGCTCCTCCTCCTGCAGACCCGGTGCCGAATACAGACATTCCACGACCCCCCCCCCCCCACCATTCCCTGAAGCATACATAAGCCCCCCAGAGCCATACGGAGGTTGTGTGGAGACGTGCGTGGACTTTCTTATGCAGTGTTCGCTCGTCTTTGCACAGCGTCCCGTGATGTACGCATCTGATGCCAGCAAGGTGGCTTACGTGATTAATTTGCTTCGAGATGAGGCATGCGCTTGGGCTACACCGCTTTGGGAACAAAGTTCACGGCTCCTTGCCTCTTATACTGGGTTTGTGAGGGAGCTCAGAACTGTTTTTGATCACCCTAACAGAGGCGAAACCTCGTCTACCGTGCTGCTGTCAATGAGACAGGTGCGCCGGAGCGCAGCCGAATATGCAGTCGACTTCCGCATCACGGCTGCGAGATCCGGCTGGAATATGACTGCGCTCCGCGCCGCCTTCATAAACGGACTGTCGTTGGTCCTGAAGGAGCACATGGTGGCTAAGGAGGAACCGCGGGATTTGGCTGAGCTTATCGATTTGGTTATATGATTGGACAATCGGTTAGAAGAACGCCGACGGGAGCGAGGCAAAGGGCGTGGTCAGGCACAAGCCGTCCCTCTTCCTCCCGGGTCCGAAAGGGAGCCGTCTTCCCCACGCTCCACAGCCACAGCGCTCCGTGTGGCTACAGCTCCCCCTGCTGACGATGCTAGGGACACGAGCAGGGCCACATTCAGACAGAGGAGGCTGGTCCGCGGGGAGTGCTTTGTCTGCGGCTTGAGTGAGCATCAGCAGAGAGACTGCCTCAAACGGTCAAAACACAAACGCCCGCCCTTAGAGACTGGGCTGAGGCTGGGGGGGGGGGGGGGGGGTGTCAAAACATTCACGTGGGTCATACACATCTTTCAACACGACTCCCAGTTACAATCCTGAGCGGGGATTTAACCCTTCAAGCCCCAGCACTGGTGGACACGGGGTCAGAAGGGAATCTGCTGGATAGCAGATGGGCAAGGGAGGTAGGGCTCCCTCTGGTGGCGCTTTATTCGCCAGTGAGGGTGCGAGCACTAGATGGCACTCTTCTCCCTTTTATCACACACAAGACACTACCTGTAACCCTGGTAGTGTCTGGGAATCACCGGGAGGAGATTGAGTTTTTTGTAACTCCTTCTACCTCCCGCGTGATTTTGGGCTTCCCATGGATGATTAAACACAATCCCCGGATTGATTGGCCGTCTGGGGTTGTGCCTCAGTGGAGCGAAACCTGCCACCGGAATTGTTTAGGATCCTCGGTTCCTCCCGGTGTAAATGCTCCGGCTCCTGGAAGTCCGTCGGATGGGCCAGGGGTTCCAGTATTTGGTGGACTGGGAGGGGTATGGACCCGAAGAACGCTCCTGGGTGAAGAGGAGTTTCATCCTGGATCCGGCCCTCCTGGCCGATTTCTACCGCCGTCACCCGGACAAGCCTGGTCGGGCACCAGGAGGCGCCCATTGAGGGGGGGGTCCTGTTGTGTGGGCCGCCAGAAGAGGAGGTACTGCTGGCCCACCACCAGAGGGCGCCCTGCCTGAAGTGCGGGCTTCAGGCACGAGAGGGCGCTGCCGCCACAGACACAGCCGGGGGTGACAGCTGTCACTCATTATCTCTTGACAGCTGTCACCCATCTACACTACATCATCTCACTCGATAAAGACCGGACGTCATCTCCACCTCGTTGCCGAGATATCATCTACCTGTGAAGGTAATATTCTCTGCTGTATCTTAAACTGTCATAGTCTGAACTCTTTTTGCAGCCGCTTTCCTGTGGTGTGCCTTATCAGCTGGATTGGCGTTTGGTGTGAACAGCGACGGCTTTGCTTCACACCCAAACCAGATAAGTGGTTTAACAGGAGCTGCACGAGTGTGTGATTAGAGGTGGAGGTGACTTTCCATCTTCTGACTGTTTTTGTTACTGGGTGTGCACACACCCACATCTCACTGTTTGTGCTCCTCGCCAGCAGTACCAGATCCGACAGTCGGGGACGGTGATCACCTGGGAATTCGGGACTTGGCGGATCCAGTATTCATCAGGTTCTGTGGCGGTGGAAATCGTGTGGTCCCGGCTCTTCTCAGGACAGACGTCTTCTATCCTCGAGCCTGCCCACACGTCACCTTGGTGTATTGACTGCTATCAGATTCTGTGATTGTCTGTATAATCGTTGTGCACATTCACAACATTAAATTGTTACCTTTTGGCTCATCTATTGACCGTTCATTTGCGCCCCCTGTTGTGGGTCCGTGTCACTACACTTTCCCCAACAATCAGGTCAGTTATGGTTACAGAAGCTATGAATATGAAAATTATTTAGGCTCTTGGCATTAGTAATTTTATCAAACAAACACGTAGATTGTGATGTCCATTTTGGATAGGATAAAAGCAAAGAAAAGGTAAAAATGTGCAAAACAAAATACTAACACACATTAAGCAATAAATTAAAGCATTAACAGTCTGGGTTGCATACCATCACCACACACTACAATTTCTGAATGTATTTAAATAAAATTTTTATAAGCAGTATTACAACCAGGCATTGACATCAAGCTTTTTGGTGTACCAAAGCTGGTAAAGCTGGTTGTCTGGACAAGAGCGCCGCAGGCGCAAGCCGTGTGAAACGTGCCAAAGGCACGCGATACACGTGCCAATGGCGCGTGTCACCTAGGAGTGTCCGGGCGCGTGTCACCTAGGAGTGTCCGGGGGCATGCTACTGTGGCAGTACTGAAATTACACTTTTTCATAAATTGCTTATTTCCTGTGTGGGTGGTAAAATTCAAATTTCAATGGTTTTAGATGCATTGAAAGCAAGAATAATAGACAAAAAAAAAATTATACTTATGTTGTAATATCAAAGTTCTTTTTTGTATTTTTCTGTCTATGTTAAGAAAATAAGTAACATTGAAAAGTTTAAAAACACATTAATATTTGATGGACATACCATTTGCTCTCTTCTTTAAAAATGACACACTGTACCTTTAATCCAGTAAGAGTCCAGGTAGGGTTTTTCTGTGATGTTGACAGTTTAGCTTTTTTTTCCCAACATTTTTGAGTGGAATGGCATACTTATTAAAAAACAACAATATACCCCTAATTGCCTTATTTGAACAAGAGCTAAATCTGGACTGATTTGATTGTCAAGTCAGAATCAAATTCATTGCCAAGTGAGTTCTCATCATGGAGCTGTATATAAGAACTAAAGAGCACAGTAGCGCTGAGCCGTGTGCCGACAAGGAGGCGTGATCGCCATTTTAATTCCAGGCAAGTTAGTGATTTGCGTGCATAGAAGGTCAAGAAACAGGTTGAATATGCCAGAAATCTGCGCATCCTAACCACAAACGGAGGAACAAGGGAGACAATATTTCCTTCCATAAGTAAGAGATTTTGGTTCTTCTTGTTACTTTGTCCGTGATATTTGGTTGATAAACAGCTGTATGTCTCCTGCCGTACCTGTGTCGCCCGATGACATGGACCATTAACTCTTCACTTATGTCTAGTTGATATTTTCCACTGCTAGACCAATGTCTAATTAAAATACTTGTCGTTAGTGATTAAAATTGTTCGACAAGACTGGGGATTTTTTTTTATTTGCACCTTAAAATAATGAGATTATAATGACCCGCGCTGTGCCGCTCACAGTCACACCCACACATAGAGATGTGTACCCACACCACTGATTTCATGAATGAAACTTGGTCAATAAAGGATAATTGTGTAAAACTATAATATATATATAAATGTGTTGTAATGGTTTTAGGAGCCGCGCTGCGTTGAACACAGCAGCAGGACGCCTCAGCTCAGCAGCTTGAACAGCACAGATCCATGTAACGTTCAACACTAATATTTGGGAATGTGTGAGTGTCAGAGTAAGTTTAATACTTTCCAGACATAATTTAATGTAATTTAATTTTACTGGCTCGATATCCAGGTCAAAATGGCATTGTAACACATATTTTGCAAGCATTTTTCTGAGTGTGTTCAGTCGCGAATCTCCATTGAAAATCCATTAACATCTGGGAACGTCATCAATATTTTGGCCGGTAAAGAGACGTCATGTCACTGTCCATGAAGGGATGTTTTCGTTTAGTGTGCAGCATTGGGACTGCGCTCTGTAGTTCTTATATACAGCGCCATGATTCTCACATACAAGTAATTTGATTGGGTGCCATGAGTACATAAACAACAATAATAAAAAGAAAATGAAAAAAATAATTCTGGAACAAGTAAAGGAGTAAATTTGCTCTTTTAATGATGAAATCATGGAGGAAAAACTTTCTGAATCAGTTTTTCACACCTTACTGTTTCACTTCTCTCTCTCTCTCTCTCTCTCTCTCACACCATATTTGAGCAAACTTTGGAAACATGAAGGCTTTCAACTGTAAAATAAAGCCTATAAATGAATTTCCAGAGCTATACAAGCAGAAGGAACTCTTTTTAGCTGAAGACTTTGAGTTTTTTTTTTTTTTTTTTGTCTCACTGTGCTCTCTGAGCTGCAGCGCTGCTCAGCTCTCTGTCTGTGGGGGAGGGACAAGCGGGCAGTTCAGCACAAACAGCCTGGCTGGATTTTAGAAAACTACCTGAGAGCAGAGCAGAGTGTGATGGCGCTGTCATAACACTGATGGCGCGGCGCCGTTGTTCCATTGTCTGGGGAGAACCCTGTGATATCATGTTTTCCAATTGTCCACTGCGTGGAGAGTGGCGGGACAAACCGAAGACGCTTTCTTGTGAGGTGCAAGACAAGACGTGATGTGAATAAGAAAACAAAAAGGCGGTGGTCAGGTATTTTGGTTCTGAGCAATGAAAATAAAGAATTTGAACATTTTAAACCAAAAAAAAAGCCACTTGTCCGGTCGGACAACGATTTAGAGCATATTGCTTGTCCGATCACATTTTACACTTGTTCCGGACAATCGGACAAGCGTATTTTACTTTGCACACAGAAACAAAATTATTTCACAAAAACAAAAACTACCAGAGTCAAAATTATTAGCCCCTCTGATGCTATTTGTGTGTCCTTTTTGCTGCCTGTAGTCATTTGTTGTAGTTTTCATCAAGTCTCAGACATGTCTCCTGAGGAATCCCAGCCCATTCTTCTTTGGCGAATCTCTCAAGCTCCTCCAGATTTGATAGTCTTCTGGCATAGGCCTTGGCCTTCAGTTCACACCACAATGAGATTCAAGTCAGGGCTTTGTTCAGGCCAGTCGGTAACGTTCACTTTGTCTTCTGGAGGTAGTTCTTCTTGATCTGCAGCCATTCATTCCTGTCTAGGGCTCTACTGATTGTCTTCTGTGAGACTACAATTCCTGACTTAGCTAAGTCATTCGCAAGTGTCTTGGCAGTTGTTCTGGGGTGTTTGGACACATCTCATCTGACTGGTGGTTGGCTTTCACTGCGGTATTGTATCACTTCCTGTTCCGGAGCACAGAGGTGTTTTTCTGTATCTGTTAGCTGTTTAATCTGCGCAGTAGATTGATCTAGTTATCTAGATTACGATTTGTTTCCCAGTGTAATCTTTACGTGCCTTAACTAAAGCACTCCTTCTGCTGGATCACCTCTAAATTATTTACACATTATTCACTTTGCGTGTTTTTAGGAATCCGCTAGCTTAGCGTAGCTACTAGCTCTTAGCCGATTTAGCATGGCGGCTTCTCCCGTCTCTCCCGCACTTTTCTGCTCTGGGTGTGAAATGTTTAGTTATTCCTCGGCCTCCTTTAGCAGTAACGGTACTTGTAATAAGTGTAGCTTATTCGTAGCTTTGGAGGCCAGGCTGGGCGAATTGGAGACTCGGCTCCGCACCGTGGAAAATTCTACAGCTAGCCAGGCCCCTGTAGTCGGTGCGGACCAAGGTAGCTTAGCCGCCGTTAGTTACCCCCTGGCAGATCCCGAGCAGCCGGGAAAGCAGGCTGACTGGGTGACTGTGAGGAGGAAGCGTAGTTCTAAACAGAAGCCCCGTGTACACCGCCAACCCGTTCACATCTCTAACCGTTTTTCCACACTCGACGACACACCCGCCGAGGATCAAACTCTGGTTATTGGCGACTCTGTTTTGCGAAATGTGAAGTTAGCGACACCAGCAACCATAGTCAATTGTCTTCCGGGGGCCAGAGCAGGCGACATTGAAGGAAATTTGAAACTGCTGGCTAAGGCTAAACGTAAATTTGGTAAGATTGTAATTCACGTCGGCAGTAATGACACCCGGTTACGCCAATCGGAGGTCACTAAAATTAACATTAAATCGGTGTGTAACTTTGCAAAAACAATGTCGGATTCTGTAGTTTTCTCTGGGCCCCTCCCCAATCAGACCGGGAGTGACATGTTTAGCCGCATGTTCTCCTTGAATTGCTGGCTGTCTGAGTGGTGTCCAAAAAATGAGGTGGGCTTCATAGATAATTGGCAAAGCTTCTGGGGAAAACCTGGTCTTGTTAGGAGAGACGGCATCCATCCCACTTTGGATGGAGCAGCTCTCATTTCTAGAAATCTGGCCAATTTTCTTAAATCCTCCAAACCGTGACTATCCAGGGTTGGGACCAGGAAGCAGAGTTGTAGTCTTACACACCTCTCTGCAGCTTCTCTCCCCCTGCCATCCCCTCATTACCCCATCCCCGTAGAGACGGTGCCTGCTCCCAGACTACCAATAACCAGCAAAAATCTATTTAAGCATAAAAATTCAAAAAGAAAAAATAATATAGCACCTTCAACTGCACCACAGACTAAAACAGTTAAATGTGGTGGTCTATTAAACATTAGGTCTCTCTCTTCTAAGTCCCTGTTGGTAAATGATATAATAATTGATCAACATATTGATTTATTCTGCCTTACAGAAACCTGGTTACAGCAGGATGAATATGTTAGTTTAAATGAGTCAACTCCCCCGAGTCACACTAACTGTCAGAATGCTCGTAGCACGGGCCGGGGCGGGGGATTAGCAGCAATTTTCCATTCCAGCTTATTAATTAATCAAAAACCCAGACAGAGCTTTAATTCATTTGAAAGCTTGACTCTTAGTCTTGTCCATCCAAATTGGAAGTCCCAAAAACCAGTTTTATTTGTTATTATCTATCGTCCACCTGGTCGTTACTGTGAGTTTCTCTGTGAATTTTCAGACCTTTTGTCTGACTTAGTGCTTAGCTCAGATAAGATAATTATAGTGGGCAATTTTAACATCCACACAGATGCTGAGAATGACAGCCTCAACACTGCATTTAATCTCTTATTAGACTCTATTGGCTTTGCTCAAAAAGTAAATGAGTCCACCCACCACTTTAATCATATCTTAGATCTTGTTCTGACTTATGGTATGGAAATAGAAGACTTAACAGTATTCCCTGAAAACTCCCTTCTGTCTGATCATTTCTTAATAACATTTACATTTACTCTGATGGACTACCCAGCATTGGGGAATAAGTTTCATTACACTAGAAGTCTTTCAGAAAGCGCTGTAACTAGGTTTAAGGATATGATTCCTTCTTTATGTTCTCTAATGCCATATACCAACACAGTGCAGAGTAGCTACCTAAACTCTGTAAGTGAGATAGAGTATCTCGTCAATAGTTTTACATCCTCATTGAAGACAACTTTGGATGCTGTAGCTCCTCTAAAAAAGAGAGCTTTAAATCAGAAGTGCCTGACTCCGTGGTATAACTCACAAACTCCTAGCTTAAAGCAGATAACCCGTAAGTTGGAGAGGAAATGGCGTCTCACTAACTTAGAAGATCTTCATTTAGCCTGGAAAAAGAGTCTGTTGCTCTATAAAAAAGCCCTCCGTAAAGCTAGGACATCTTTCTACTCATCACTAATTGAAGAAAATAAGAACAACCCCAGGTTTCTTTTCAGCACTGTAGCCAGGCTGACAAAGAGTCAGAGCTCTATTGAGCTGAGTATTCCATTAACTTTAACTAGTAATGACTTCATGACTTTCTTTGCTAACAAAATTTTAACTATTAGAGAAAAAATTACTCATAACCATCCCAAAGACGTATCGTTATCTTTGGCTGCTTTCAGTGATGCCGGTATTTGGTTAGACTCTTTCTCTCCGATTGTTCTGTCTGAGTTATTTTCATTAGTTACTTCATCCAAACCATCAACATGTTTATTAGACCCCATTCCTACCAGGCTGCTCAAGGAAGCCCTACCATTATTTAATGCTTCGATCTTAAATATGATCAATCTATCTTTGTTAGTTGGATATGTACCACAGACTTTTAAGGTGGCAGTAATTAAACCATTACTTAAAAAGCCATCACTTGACCCAGCTATCTTAGCTAATTATAGGCCAATCTCCAACCTTCCTTTTCTCTCAAAAATTCTTGAAAGGGTAGTTGTAAAACAGCTAACTGATCATCTGCAGAGGAATGGTCTATTTGAAGAGTTTCAGTCAGGTTTTAGAATTCATCATAGTACAGAAACAGCATTAGTGAAGGTTACAAATGATCTTCTTATGGCCTCGGACAGTGGACTCATCTCTGTGCTTGTTCTGTTAGACCTCAGTGCTGCTTTTGATACTGTTGACCATAAAATTTTATTACAGAGATTAGAGCATGCCATAGGTATTAAAGGCACTGCGCTGCGGTGGTTTGAATCATATTTGTCTAATAGATTACAATTTGTTCATGTAAATGGGGAATCTTCTTCACAGACTAAAGTTAATTATGGAGTTCCACAAGGTTCTGTGCTAGGACCAATTTTATTCACTTTATACATGCTTCCCTTAGGCAGTATTATTAGACGGTATTGCTTAAATTTTCATTGTTACGCAGATGATACCCAGCTTTATCTATCCATGAAGCCAGAGGACACACACCAATTAGCTAAACTGCAGGATTGTTTTACAGACATAAAGACATGGATGACCTCTAATTTCCTGCTTTTAAACTCAGATAAAACTGAACTTATTGTACTTGGCCCCACAAATCTTAGAAACATGGTGTCTAACCAGATCCTTACTGTGGATGGCATTACCCTGACCTCTAGTAATACTGTGAGAAATCTTGGAGTCATTTTTGATCAGGATATGTCATTCAAAGTGCATATTAAACAAATATGTAGGACTGCTTTTTTGCATTTACGTAATATCTCTGAAATCAGAAAGGTCTTGTCTCAGAGTGATGCTGAAAAACTAATTCATGCATTTATTTCCTCTAGGCTGGACTATTGTAATTCATTATTATCAGGTTGTCCTAAAAGTACCCTAAAAAGCCTTCAGTTAATTCAAAATGCTGCAGCTAGAGTACTGACGGGGACTAGAAGGAGAGAGCATATCTCACCCATATTGGCCTCTCTTCATTGGCTTCCTGTTAATTCTAGAATAGAATTTAAAATTCTTCTTCTTACTTATAAGGTTTTGAATAATCAGGTCCCATCTTATCTTAGGGACCTCGTAGTACCATATCACCCCAATAGAGCGCTTCGCTCTCAGACTGCAGGCTTACTTGTAGTTCCTAGGGTTTGTAAGAGTTGAATGGGAGGCAGAGCCTTCAGCTTTCAGGCTCCTCTCCTGTGGAACCAGCTCCCAATTCAGATCAGGGAGACAGACACCCTCTCTACTTTTAAGATTAGGCTTAAAACTTTCCTTTTTGCTAAAGCTTATAGTTAGGGCTGGATCAGGTGACCCTGAACCATCCCTTAGTTATGCTGCTATAGACGTAGACTGCTGGGGGGTTCCCATGATGCACTGTTTCTTTCTCTTTTTGCTCTGTATGCACCACTCTGCATTTAATCATTAGTGATCGATCTCTGCTCCCCTCCACAGCATGTCTTTTTCCTGGTTCTCTCCCTCAGCCCCAACCAGTCCCAGCAGAAGACTGCCCCTCCCTGAGCCTGGTTCTGCTGGAGGTTTCTTCCTGTTAAAAGGGAGTTTTTCCTTCCCACTGTTGCCAAGTGCTTGCTCACAGGGGGTCGTTTTGACCGTTGGGGTTTTACATAATTATTGTATGGCCTTGCCTTACAATATAAAGCGCCTTGGGGCAACTGTTTGTTGTGATTTGGCGCTATATAAAAAAATTGATTGATTGATTGATCTCATTAATTTTCTTTCCAGAGTCTTTGAAATCTTTTACTTCCGTCCTCTGCCAGGCTTGTTCTGAACTGTCCGGCTCTTTAAATTTCTTGATGATATTTCTCACTCCATTTCTTGACACTTGGAAACACTGTGCTAACTCAGTCTCCTGCTTTGTGAGCATCAACAATTATTTTTGTCTAGTCTAAACTAAATTCTTTTGTTTTTGGCATGATGCTTTCTCAAGTGAAACTTCAAGCCCAAATGAAAGTTTTTATATTGTGTGTACATTGGAAAATAACCCTCAGATTTAACTTGGTTTTACATGCATTGAACATTATACAATTAAAGCACAGCGGTTTGTGTTATGGCTCAACAAAAAGGTCAGTTATTAAGGAGAGCTAAAAAGTTTGACCCGGGTAGTTTTTCCATTTTATGAAATAATTTTGTTTCTGTGTGCAAAGTAAAATAATGTAAGCATCCAGCTGGGATTTCTGTGTTGAAAATTCTTTGCTCTCTTAAAAAGCACTTGGTGAAATTTTTAAGAAAACATTACATTTCTTGGGGGGGGGGGGGGGGGGGGGCTAATAATTTTGTCCTCATCTGTGTAGTCTTGAGAGCTACAGTGAAAATCTACTGATGATCCACCTTATTCATGACAATGTCTGCTGACACCATCACTGCAAACACTTTTCTCTCCAAACTTTCACAAAACTAAACTGCTACCATTTGCCTCGGGGCTGATTAACCTCAGCAGATCAGGGAGACCTGCCATGACACTTGTCACTCACTGCGTGATGAAGATGAAGCTGAATGAAAGCTGCTGGATCCGGGGTTGGGCTGGCAACAGATAAACCCAAATACTGAGCAAAACAATGAGGCGTGCTAGACATTTGTGGCTTACTACAATGAAGATGAATACAAAGTGATGCTTTTGATATCCCAAGCTATCAAAAACAAGCCTATTCAACCAAATCCTGTGTTTTTATTGTGAATATTTGGTGCTGTTCCTGAACTCAGTAGCACCAAAGTTTAAAATTCGCTACTCAAGGGTGTTTAACCATATTAAATTTTTTGATTTAAAAAATAAAGAGGGCTTGACCCTGTTAGCCAATTTGTACCAGCCATCCCTGCACATTATTATGCACATGAGCAATAAAAACCTTGATTTGGACCTCTGTGTCTTACTTGTCCTGCCTCCTTTAGACCCTCTGTTCACTTGGTCCACATACATCTGGAAAAGTCCTACCTGTTTGGTTCACTAATGTTCAGTACAGAAAATGTCTTTTACAGATTGGCTGAAGTCTCACGCTAAAGTGAGCTCAGCAGATAAGGGACTCGCCGGAATCTCAAAGCAGAGACTGAGGACCTGTTTCACAGACATGGATTAAACATGATTCATCGCCAGAAATACTGTTCTGTAAATATAACCACTGAAAATTAATTTAGAATTTGGACTGTAAAAAAATATAGTATGTCCATAAATATTGAGATTCAAAAGTACCATCCTCAGTCTACCCAAATCGAAAATCTATTTCTGTTCTCTCACACATCGTGCAACAACAGGTACACAGCTTTATACAGCTTCTTATCTCTGTGGGTTAATCATCTCTTTTGATGTGTGCGATCCAAAATAATAAAAATAGGAAACTTTTCTTTTCATACAGGACAGATTAGAGCAGGTAACTCAATAGAACCAGGAGTTGGGCTAACACTATGTAGACTTGGGTTTGATTCCCAGTAACATTACATGTCTGTGTCCTTGGACAAGACACTTCATTTGCATTGTCCCAGTCCACCTAGCTGTCAATGGGTAAAGGTCTTGTCCAGCAAAGTAACCTGTGTTAGACTGGCATCCCCTCTATGGGCAGTTTGGAGACTTTCATCCATTTCACGCTGTGGAATCCACGAATAAGGACCAGCAACAGTGAGCCTATGTCTGTGCAGGACTCAGGACTTTTCCTATGTATATTTTGCAACTTTTTATCACTGTATATTTTGCTGTTATTACAATCACTCCATATGAACAAAGAAAATAAATTATGAATGGAAATGAAGTGGAGACATGTAGGGATTGTCATGAAGCGCGGGTGCCAGGCACCCGAAGCGGTAGGATCAGCAATGTAGACTCCCGGACTAGGCTTGGGTGTAAAAGAAATTTTGGTCTTTAATTCAGGCTCAGGTATGGTACACAGGTGATCAGTCAGTGTAGCAGAAGCACTAACAGGGTCAGGCATAAACCCAGTCATGGTTAAGCAGGGTTCGGAGGCACAAGCAGACATAAGCATCAAAGATGAGGTAAAAGGCGCAGTTACAAATACAAAACAGGATCTGGATACATGGCAAAGCAAAAACAGGACTGGATACAGAGCTGGTGAGTGTACAAAGACAACAAATGAGCAGGGGTGTGGTGGCTGGGAGGAGATTAAATAAGGCAGGAGTTAACAAGGTGCATGTGAGGAACAATCTAGAAAGGGGTGTGGCCAGTGAACAAAAATTAAGCGTGGTGCAAGACAGTGAGGGAGGACAACACAAGGTGGAGTTAAGAAAAGACAAAGATACGTGAGCAGGTGCCAGGAGCATGAGTGAATGAAAACACAAAGCAGACAGAAACAAAGTGAGAGACAAAGACATGAGGCAGGTGCAGTGATGTGGAGTGAGAACATAATCGGATGGGTGTGAGGGAAACAGGGAACTATGAACCGAGGAAAAAAACAGATGACAGAACAAATAATCAAAGTCTAAATAATTAACAGAAAGCAAAACCCGATAATGAAGCATAACTGGTGACAATAATGACAACAGCAAAATAAACAAGTGATAACCTAATGAAAACTACATGAGAATAAATAGAGATAAATACTAAAACTAAACTAAACAGAAACTGACTAAGAAAACAAGGCGGTAAAACAAACCATAAGAAAAGCAGTGACAAAACAATGACAGAAAACAAAACCTGACATTAAAGTACAACAAATGTTACAAATGAGAGGAACTAGACAACCAAGTGATAAATTAATAAACAATAAATGAAAACACAACTGACTGAAGAAAACTAGTACAGAACTGAATGAAAGGCCAAAGTAAAAAGTAACAAAGCAAATGGAACATAGAATAAACATGTAATGTAAACAAGCAACTCATAAATCAAAGCGGGAACAGAAGGTGAGATAAAGAAAGAGACAAAAATAGAATCACAAACGCTGTGGGCTCAGAGCAGCGCACACACACACTGAAGTTAAAAAAAATGAGGTTCACAACTTTACACATTTATTGACAAATAGTGAACACAGGGAGACAACTGGGGGCCTGTTAAGAAGCTCTGCAGCTCTAGTTTCACTATCAAGACGCAAACAATAAAATAATAATAGCAAAAAACATATTTGAATGTGCACGTCCAAATGTGCCCATGCTGGTTTTTATTTGGAACAATTACACAAATAAACTATTTACTCACCAAGCTGTCACCCATCGGGCACCATGCCAGCTTCTAGTCTGTTCCCAACCCAATCCAGTGCATTTGCGCACCACATATGATTTGAACATTGATGGAATGAAACTGTTTCCTACTGATAACAACAAATTCATGTGATGTTGTCTTTAAAGCAATTTGTGTGCAGTCAATAGCTCCAATTACATTAGGGAAAGAGACTCTCGCTGCAAATTGCACTTTAATGTTGGAATGTGATGCACCTGGATGACATTCAGATGATTACAGAGCTGGCATGGCTTGGCTCAAGGTTGACTGGCACACTCCTGACCAGTCGGTGAGCTCCCGCTGGAATGTCCCTGTTGCCAGGAAGCCCAGAGTGGTCAGCACCTGTGTGGGCACTGACAACCCCTGGCTCCTCGCCGTAATGCGCTCTAGGGCTAACCGCAGTGCTGCACAGAGCTCCAGTAACATTGGCCTTGGTAACTCAAATTAGCTTATGAGCCAATTATCGTCATTTGCAAGCAAATCTTTGCATTCTCTGAATACACACTCACATCGGAATGCACCATTTGCAAGGTCTTCTAATAACGCTAACGCAGTCATTGTTAATGCCATTTTACATATCACGTTAGGCATGCTTTTATATCCACCCATAAAATTGCATACACGTGGGTGTGTTAATTGTTCATAGGTGTGTCTCTGAAGTCCACATCACTCTGATGACTTCTTCTTTTGACACTATTAACAGTTTCCCAGCATCATGTCTAAGTGTCACCAGAGGAATAATAGCCATAGAAATGTGCATATGCCTGCACCGCACATTTCCACGGTCATTTCACTTTTGATACATCTGAACGTTAGCATGGAGAAGGATGTACTCCATGTTTTTGTGCATACACAACCTTTGCACATGAGGCCCATGGTATTTCCTATCTTACTGTGAACCAGTGGAGAAGGCCAAAGAGATGAGTACATTGCACCTGGCTGTGTCAAGGCCCCGGGGGTTGATGAGAGCCGTCCAGAAATGCTGAAGGCTCTGGAGGGACTGTCTTAGATGAGACATCTCTTCAACATTGCATTGAGGTCTGGGACAGTGCCTAGAGAGTGGAAAACTGGGGTGGTGGTCCACATATTTAAAAAAGGGGACCAGAGAGTGTGTTCTAATTACAGGAGCATCACACTACTCAGCCTCCCTGATAAAGTCTACTCCAGGATGCTGGAAAGGAGGGTTCCACCGATAGTCAAACCTCTGACTGAAGAGGAAAAATGCGGGTTCCATCCTGGTCGTGGAACAACCAACCAGCTTTTTACTTTCACAAGGATCCTGGAGGGGGCCTGGGAGTATGCCCATCCTGTCTAAATGTGTTTTGTGGATTTGGAGAAGGCGTATGATCGGGTACCCCGGGAGACACTGTGTGCTGCTGGAGTATGGAGTGAGGGGGTCCCTTCTTGGGGCCATCCAATCTCTGTACTCACAAAGCGAGAACTGTATTCGGGTGCTTGGGAGTAAGTCGGACTCATTTCCGGTGGGGGTTGGCCTCCGCCAGGGCTGCGCCTTGTCACCAATCCTGTTTGTGATATTCATGGACAGGATATCGAGGTATAGACAGGGAGGAGGAGGGTTTCCAGTTTGGTGGGCTCAGGGTCTCATCACTGCTTTTTGCAGATGATGTGGTCCTGTTGGCTTCATCAGCCTGTGACCTCCAACACTTACTGGATCGGTTCGCAGCTGAGTGTGAAGCGGCTGGGATGAGGATCAGCACCTCTAATTCTGACGCCATGGTTCTCAGCAGGAAACCGATGGATTGCCTACTCCGGAATGCAGTCTTGCCCCAAGTGTAGGAGTTCAGGTACCTCGGGGTCTTGTTCATGAGTGAGGGAACAATGGAGCGTGAGATTGGCCGGAGAATCAGCACAGCAAGGGCGGTAATGCATTCGCTCTACTGTACTGTTGTGACGAAAAGGGAGCTGAGCCAAAAGGCGAAGCTCTTGATCTACTGGTCAATCTTCGTTTCTACCCTCACCTATGGTCATGAGGGTTGGGTCATGACCGAAAGAACTAGATCGCGGGTACAAGCAGCTGAAATGGGCTTCCTTAGGAGGGTGGCTGGTGTCTCCTTTAGAGATAGGGTAAGAAGCTTGGTCATCTGTGGGGAGCTCGGAGTAGAGCTGCTGCTACTTCGCGTTGAAAGGAGCCAGCTGAGGTGGTGCGGGCATCTGGTAAGGATGCCCCCTAGGCGCCTCCCTAGGGAGGTGTTCCAGGCATGTCCATCTGGGAGGAGAGCCCGGGGAAGACCCAACACTAGGTGGAGAGATTCTATCTCCACATTGGCCTGGGAATGCCTCGGGATCCCCCAGTCAGAGGTGGTCAGTGTGGCCCGTGAAAGTCTGGGGTCCCCTACTGGAGCTGTTGCCCCCGCAACCCAATCCCAGATAAGCTGTTGAAGATGAGTGAGAGTGAGTGGGTGTTTTGGTGGCTTCCCTCACTAATCTTCATCTTGTATTATTACTCAGTTTATGAGGACTACCTGGTCTAGACACACACACACACACACACACACACACACTTTGACACTTTGTGTGGATAATCCTTCTGTCACCACAAAAGCTTTCATTCCTGAGTGCACCATTTAACTTGCAATGTGAATGATGCTGGGGCACTTATGTCTTAAAGGGAATGGTAGACAGTAATCTGGTTTATTTCATGTTATGCCTAAACCATGCACACGGGTAATTAAGTGACTAAACATTTCCGAAGCTTGTATCCATGTTCTTGTTCATTCCGTCATTACCCAAAGTTCATAACCATAGGTGAGGATAGGAGCCTGAATCAACTCATAAGTTGAGAGCCTTGCCCTCTGGCTCAGTTCTTTCTTCAACCACGATGGTCCAGTACTACATCCACAGGATATCAGATGCAACCCCACTTTGTCTATCAAGCTCACGCTCTATCTTACACCCACTCCTGAACAAGACCGAGACACTTTGTGTACTGAATCCGTCTCTCATTAATTAATAAACAATACAGTAGGAGTTTGAACAGCTCCATCATCAACACTGAAAGATGATCAATACTGTTAAATGAAAGGGTGTTTTAGTTCCCACTCGCTTGAGCTGCCTGAGGTTTGAACCTGGACAGTGCCACGCAGTGGATGACCCTCAGTACCACACCAATCACCGCCTTCCAACTATCACCACCTTCCAAAGACAAGACCCTGACCTGAATTAAGTAGGTCATCTTGTTTTATGGGGAATGCTTGGTGATTAGATTATCTGCTGTGTGAATTATTACCCGAAGTAAGTTTTCAACATTTAATTTCATATTACAGTATAGTAACAAAGTTCATATTGATCTATCCATCTCTAAAGGCTGACACAACCGCAACAGTTTTCAGGGAACTTTTAAAGTATGCCCTAATACAATTAAAAAAAGGGACAAGAGCTGCAGCTGCATGTCAAAGCAAAGCCCAACCTGTCAGTGATAATCACAAAATCTGCACTTTAGCTCCATATGAAAACAACATACACCCTTCTCACCCACAGCTCAGAACATTCAACACCACAAAGCTACAGTGAACAAATTATACATCTTTGATAAGGGACCAAAATAATCAATGAACCATATGGTTCCTATTACTGTATGTCTTCATTCCGCTGGACTGAGGTCTACTGACACAATTCAAATCCTTAAATCTTCAAACTCAACCCTGAGGTTTTGTCCACTAAACAAGACGCTGCAGTGATGAGACCAGTTTGGCACCTTTATTATGTCCTGACCTAGTTAGCTCACAGTGACTTTGTATGTAACTATAGCAGTGTTTCAAATGTCCACATTGGTTTCACAGACAGGAAAAATACTGTAAAAAGCAAATGTTCAACAGGCTCATGTTACTCAGGAGCCAAAATAAAATGCTTAAACTAATCTGAAATTTTGCACCAGCACATAGTGCACAATTCATGGACAAATTCCATGAATAAACTCTGTGCATGGTATGTCCAGCAGTCATCACTGTTCCTCTGCTTTAGCAGCCACAGAAGCTGCAACATGGCTTTTATCTCTGTCCAGGAGGAAGTCACATGGGTGTATGATATACTGCCACAGATACATGGAAGTAATGAAACCCTGGGCTCAAACACTGGCAAAAAAAGAGAAAAAAAAATCCATTTAGGGTAAGATCAGATCTATAATTTAGAACAGCAACTGAGGATATTTCCAGAACATTTTTTCCACAAAAAATAGCCAAAGTCAAAGTAAGTGGGCTGAACAATTTGATTAATTCAATGATTGTCCCTGTACTGTATGTTATTATTCTGAGACAGGAATAAAAGTGAACTTACTATGATTCTAAAATATGCTTGTATGAAAGCTGTGTATAGTAACTGTTATACAAACACTGAAAATCAATTATCAAGAAGGTATTGAAGCTGAGGCAGCACATGGCTGCAGAAATCTTTCAGAAACACAAGACAAAACAACCACTGAGTGAAAATATCTGCTCCATTTTTAAAATGGCCCTTTAAGATAAATGATTGAACAGTTATGGTTCAAAAGGCAATAGTAAATGCATTCTGTGACTACTTCACCAAAATTGGTTTTGAACTGTGCTCAAAGAATTGGTACTACAGACATTTCATATGATGAATATCTTGGTAAAACAGGATACAGTACAAGCAGCACACGATTTTCAATCCTTCTGATCCAAATGAAATTTTGAACATAACTGCTTCCTTTAAACCAAAATGAAGTTCTGGTGTGGATAACATTAGTATGTCAGCTGTCACATCATCTATTGGCACCCCTGTCAATCATTTGCAATAAATCCATGGCTGCAGGTCACGTTCATTTTGTATCACCAGTTATACAGCTTCATAATGAGGTGTATAGAGGAGGATTTTCTTAAAAATAAGACCTGACAGTTTAGCTACAAATTGCCAGACGGTCCATCTGAGATGCAAGCCTAGATTTGATCTGTTATGGTGAAAGAAAATCCTTCTCCGCTCTACTCCACTATGCAGCTGGTGATGCATTTGTTTCTTTGTATTCTGTGTGTTTTAATATGTGCAGACAATGTTTCAACCTTCTCAGGTCTTCATCAGGTCCAACATTATCTGAGCGCAAATTGAAATACTCAGAAAAAGTGTGCAGGCCTTTAACTTTTTTCTGGTTGCTGGTTGATGCTCCAACACCTGATTTTTTTTTTTTTGACCAACATATCCATAGATGCACATTTCAGTGCAATTCTACTTGCTATTTTCACAATGTGGGCTCCTGACATAAAAATACTACACTGGTTGTACCCAAGGAATGGCACTTTCACCACACCATATGCTGTTCTGCACCAGATGGAAGACAGAGCCTTATAACTTGGATGCCTTTGAATACAGATTACCTCAACTTTGCACGTGGATAGTCCCAGTAAGAAGAATGTTAACTCTGGCAACAGTGGTCTGATTTGCATATTAATTTGGTCACTATATCTAAGATTTCATTCAGAAATTTCATAAAAAATTTAATGTCTTCTTTTTTTAAACAGTCCTTTTCTGTTCCACCATCAAGTTACATATGTACTGATGCAACAGACAAACGTTGCACTGTTTAGAGCTTCTCCAGTCACAGCCACAGAAGCCAAAAACTCCTTTAAATGCGTCTTGGGTGTGTTGCTGCTTCCTTTCCTTATCTTCCCCTTGTACAGTCACTATACTGTTAACCATCCTGTTTTTATTCCTTAGTGATTGATTTAAATGAACTCCAATCAATATTCAGAGACTTTTAAAATTTTCTATCATCATCTGACTTGTCTCAAGGAAAGTGGCAGAAAAAAGATGATTTAGATGTGTTTTATTAAAGGGGATGAATCTTCATGCACTAAATTAGCAATGAGTCTCTGTTCAAACCTGCTCCTGTCAGATCTCCAAGTTAAGCAGATTCGGGCCCTAATTAGTACTTGGCAAGGAAACTGCTTAGGGTAGTATCTCACTGGGCTGTGAATGTTGGTAACAAATTGTGAACAGCATTCGCAAGGGTGTTTCCAAAATTTCACAATGTACGCAAGCGTTTTCCATTTCATCACGAGTTACAGATCCTCCCTGTCATGTTGCTGAAATTTTAAACATGTTCAAAAAATTTACACAACACATTTTCTCAAAAAATAATCAGAGTCGTTGTGGGCATCCTGAACCTGTCTCTAACCCTTCTCAATTTAGTGTCAGTGACTCAGAAAATGTGAGAAATGTGAGACAACTTTGTGAGATGTCGGCGACCTATGAAACTACATTGTGACTGACTGGAGACAAAAATGAGAATCTGACATTCCAAGCACGAGACAGGCACAAACTGCCCCGGTTAGCCCTGGGAGTGCGACAAAACAGTGGAGATGATCGGAGAGGAACAGCACTTATGGAAGTGTTGCAATCATGGCCGAACAATTCCTACAGCCCCTAGGCAAGAGGCTCTGCTGTCGGCCCAGTTACAACCCGCCATGCAGGCAGGGGCAGCAGGCTGAAGGAGTTCTGTGTGGTGACAGAGGAGGAGGATGTCCGGGATACAGGTTTTTTTTTTTTTTGAAGGTGACAATGGAACTAAGTTTAATGGTTTATTGTGTTATCCTCTGCAATTTATATGCTGTACTGTTTATTTCACGTACATGTATCTTATTGCCAAATAAATCAAATCAAATCACACACAATCTGGAAGCGCTGCTCAACATCACATCATGCCAAGTCATGGAGAAGTTACCATTCCAACACGCTGAGAAGCGCTTCGAGTGAATCTCAGAGCCGATCCAGCAGAGGATCTTATACTGGTAACTCCCGAGAAGGACATCTGTATTATGTACTCCTACTTCAACAGCGAATGAGAGGAGAGTGGATCTAGCAGGGACGATAATAATGATGAGACGGAACGGGGTGCTACTCTCCCGGACAACATTCTCCAAGTGGGTGAGTGTGCTGCCACCACACACAACCATGCTTTTATTCTTTATTTTTTCTCCTCTGTGGAGCCCTGCTATAGGCTTTTTCATTTTTACCTGACACCAAAATATGGGCATCGGGTATTGCAAAGACTTTGTGTCCGTCTATCCATCTGTCTGTGCTCAGCATATGTCCAGTCCTATTGTTGCCAAGGGTCTTCAAATTCACAGGGAAAATTTTTGGAACACAGACCTTGGACAAGTTCAAGGTGGCCAACCTCGACCTATTTTGGTCAAAAGTCACATTCTGTTTCCTATTTTTATGCTCATACAACTGCGGGTATGTCAGCATTGCATTATATTTTATTATTATTTACAAGCCACCTTCCCTGGCTTCAGTCTGAAGTTTTTAAACAGCCGCTTTTCACACAACAGCTCCCCACTTCTTGTAACAGCATAATAGCGGCTTACATGCATTCTGAGCACTTTGTTCACAAATGCGTTGTCAATTCAGTGTGAATCCAAGTGAAAATTGCCATAAATTTGCATATTTTCTCAGCAACAGTCGAAGCCCAGTGAGGTACTACCCATAGTACCTCACAGACACTAGAGTACCATCAGGAGGAGCATCTAGTGCAACATTTGTGCTAAATCCCAATGTGAATCTCTGTTGTGGTGACCCTGGACAACAGGGGCAGCTAAAAAAAAAAAAAGAAGAAAACCTTATGTGCTCTATTATTTTGGGTTACATGTTTTTACATCATGACAAGATTTGTTTTCAATTACATTAAGGAGCATCTTTTTATTATTATTATTTAAATTTTGGCTTTATATAATAAAACAATAGAAACATAAAATCACAAGGGAGTGAATACTTTCACAATGAACCATATCCTGTTGAGACATGAAGTGGTTATTTATGGTGACAAGAGTAAGAACTGAGATTGCGAGACAGACTAGGGTCTGAGGGATCAAATCCTCAAGGTCAGATGAAGAAAAACAAATTCTACATCCACCTTTTAATAATTTATACTATAACTGCAACAGCTGTACAGTTTTATGGAGGGTTTCCCAGAGGAGTGACTGGAAGAAAACATACAAAAGCTGAAGATGTGCATATAATTTAATGTCTTACAAGTAACCACAAATGACAGGTGCACATTCAGAACTATGCAGCCCCTCTGCTCTGTCATCCAGTCAGATCTCAGAAGCTAAGTCAAGTGGGACTTTGTTAGTACTTTGATGGCAGACCTCTTCAGAAGACCAGGGGCTGTGTGTGTGTTTCTCCAGGTAAAACTGGAGTTGTGTCAGGAAGGGAATCCAGGGTAAAACTTGTGCCAAATCTCTGTGCTGGTTCCACTGTGGTGACCCTATAGAAATATGAGCAGCTGCAAGGTGAACAGCAACAACATTCAAAACTACAGGGGTTACAGTGGCTTTGGGAGCATTTGCTGTATGTTGACACATTCACCACCTCAATGAACTGCTTTGGGTCCTTGGGACAGTCTGACTTGGTCCAGTTTAGTCAATTCCTTGCCCCTCCCACATCATCTCTGCCCAGTATCCTTGTTTGAACTCCTTTTGTATGCTTGCCCCATCACTGAGGATTATTGAACCACCGCGGGTTTTGCACTCAACCTTTTGTCTCCTGGCTGCCTGTATCTTGGGGTTTCAGTTTGATTCTGTCTCTAAACATAACAGTGTCCTGTGGAATAGGGGTGTTAGCCAGGTCCGGGTCTCAGTGGCAACAAAGCACGGACCTCATCCCACACTTCCCTATCCTCGGCCAAGTCCTGTAATTCTTCCTGGGGGATCCCAAGCCATTCCCAGGACAGGCTGGGAAATATAATCTATCCAGCGTGTCCTCACTCTTCCCCGGGGCCTCGTCTGGGTTGGACGTCTGGAAGAGCTCACTAGGGAGATGACCAGGGGGCATCCTCACCAGGTACCACCTCAACTGGCTCCTTTTGATGCGAAGAAGCAGCAGCTCTACTCTGAGTCCCTCCCGGATAGTCGAGCTTCTCACCTTGTCCAGGATTATAACCCAAGATACCAAACGGAGGAATCTCATTTCTGCCACAGCACAGTGGTTAGCTACAATCACTAATTTCTCCAAAAATATTTCCTATGTCCTATCAACTTTCCATTTTTGCAGCATTCATCCTTGACTCAAAATATATAAGCATGCCAAACAGCAAATGTCAGCTCTTCCCAGTTTTGCCGTGATCAAAGCCATACACATGCACGCAAACAGAGCCCACTTGGCTATTATAATATAGATGATGATGAAGTGATTACATTAGGCCTACTTCTACATGAAAAGGGTTAATAAAACATTCTAAAACAAGTGTTTTCAATCAATATACATGCAACTAGTGTGCCAATTTGCCCCCTCCCCATAACTTAATTCTCTATACTTTGCCACCAACCTAATTTTTTTGCCATATTACTGTAGAACACACACAGACAACTGTGTGCACAATTCTCTGTGCGTTCTTGTGGTAGAACTCATCATAATTATTCACCAGCTTGCTAAAAGAATTAAATGTTGAAATTTTCTTTTTTAATTGCCAATGCATGAATGCGCTCAGTTATGTCAATTCAGGCGGAATGAAGTGCAAGGCGCATATATGTTTGTTTGTTGTAATAGCCAATGCATAAGTGTGTTTAAGTGCTCTGCATCCTTTGTGCACAGATGAGTTATTTGTGTCTGTTTTTGGTCTACCTGTTACACATGGAGTCATTTATTCTGATAGAAACTAGCACAAACTAAAGTTAAATATGCCCAATGTTTACAATGAATGATTATTTCTTCTTTTTTTATTCTGTGCAGCCTCTGTGCTGGTACAACTTTCTGCAACAACAGCCTGTGAAACACAATAAGTTAACGCCAAGGTTTCAAACTCACAAAATGCAGATGCTATCAGCACCCAATAAATTTCTTTTAACCTTATTAAATTGTGTTGAGTGTGCAAACCTCACCCATTTACATGTGTCCCCATTTACATGTGTCCTCCTACAATTTTGCACACTAGGGTGGACAAGCCCAAAATTGCATATTCATGAGGGCAAACACAGGAAATTAATAATAGGCACTATTCTGCACATTTGACAGATGCAACTGGTCTCTACTGGTGGTTGGCTCTCACTGCGGTATTGTATCACTTCCTGTTCCGGAGCACAGCGGTGTTTTGCTGTATCTGTTAGCTGTTTAATCTGCGCAGTTAGATTGATCTAGTTGCCTAGATAATGATTTGTTTCCCAGTGTAATCTTCACGTGCCTTAACTAAAGCACTCCCTCTGCTGAATCACCTCTAAATTATTTACTTTGTGTGTTTTTAGGAATCCGCTAGCTTAGCGCAGCTACTAGCTCTTAGCCGGTTTAGCATGGCGGCTTCTCCTGTCTCTCCCGCACTTTTCTGCTCTGGGTGTGAAATGTTTAGTTATTCCTCGGCCTCCTTTAGCAGTAATGGTACTTGTAATAAGTGTAGCTTATTCGTAGCTTTGGAGGCCAGGCTGGGCGAACTGGAGACTCGGCTCCGCACCGTGGAAAATTCTACAGCTAGCCAGGCCCCTGTAGTCGGTGCGGACCAAGGTAGCTTAGCCGCCGTTAGTTTCCCTCTGGCAGATCCCGAGCAGCCGGGAAAGCAGGCCGACTGGGTGACTGTGAGGAGGAAGCGTAGTTCTAAACAGAAGCCCCGTGTACACCGCCAACCCGTTCACATTTCTAACCGTTTTTCCCCCACTCGACGACACACCCGCCGAGGATCAAACTCTGGTTATTGGCGACTCTGTTTTGAGAAATGTGAAGTTAGCGACACCAGCAACCATAGTCAATTGTCTTCCGGGGGCCAGAGCAGGCGACACTGAAGGAAATTTGAAACTGCTGGCTAAGGCTAAGCGTAAATTTGGTAAGATTGTAATTCACGTCGGCAGTAATGACACCCGGTTACGCCAATCGGAGGTCACTAAAATTAACATTGAATCGGTGTGTAACTTTGCAAAAACAATGTCGGACTCTGTAGTTTTCTCTGGGCCCCTCCCCAATCGGACCGGGAGTGACATGTTTAGCCGCATGTTCTCCCTGAATTGCTGGCTGTCTGAGTGGTGTCCAAAAAATGAGGTGGGCTTCATAGATAATTGGCATATTATTGGCATATTATTATTATTATTATTGGCATATAGATAATTAGTAAATGATATAATAATTGATCAACATATTGATTTATTCTGCCTTACAGAAACCTGGTTACAGCAGGATGAATATGTTAGTTTAAATGAGTCAACTCCCCCGAGTCACACTAACTGCCAGAATGCTCGTAGCACGGGCCGAGGATTAGCAGCAATCTTCCATTCCAGCTTATTAATTAATCAAAAACCCAGACAGAGCTTTAATTCATTTGAAAGCTTGACTCTTAGTCTTGTCCATCCAAATTGGAAGTCCCAAAAACCAGTTTTATTTGTTATTATCTATCGTCCACCTGGTCGTTACTGTGAGTTTCTCTGTGAATTTTCAGACCTTTTGTCTGACTTAGTGCTTAGCTCAGATAAGATAATTATAGTGGGCGATTTTAACATCCACACAGATACTGAGAATGACAGCCTCAACACTGCATTTAATCTATTATTAGACTCAACTGGCTTTGCTCAAAATGTAAATGAGTCCACCCACCACTTTAATCATATCTTAGATCTTGTTCTGACTTATGGTATGGAAATTGAAGACTTAACAGTATTCTCTGAAAACTCCCTTCTGTCTGATCATTTCTTAATAACATTTACATTTACTCTGATGGACTACCCAGCAGTGGGGAATAAGTTTCATTACACTAGAAGTCTTTCAGAAAGCGCTGTAACTAGGTTTAAGGATATGATTCCTTCTTTATGTTCTCTAATGCCATATACCAACACAGTGCAGAGTAGCTACCTAAACTCTGTAAGTGAGATAGAGTATCTCGTCAATAGTTTTACATCCTCATTGAAGACAACTTTGGATGCTGTAGCTCCTCTGAAAAAGAGAGCTTTAAATCAGAAGTGCCTGACTCCGTGGTATAACTCACAAACTCGTGGCTTAAAGCAGATAACCCGTAAGTTGGAGAGGAAATGGCATCTCACTAATTTAGAAGATCTTCACTTAGCCTGGAAAAAGAGTCTGTTGCTCTATAAAAAAGCCCTCCGTAAAGCTAGGACATCTTACTACTCATCACTAATTGAAGAAAATAAGAACAACCCCAGGTTTCTTTTCAGCACTGCAGCCAGGCTGACAAAGAGTCAGAGCTCTATTGAGCCGAGTATTCCTTTAACTTTAACTAGTAATGACTTCATGACTTTCTTTGCTAATAAAATTTTAACTATTAGAGAAAAAATTACTTATAACCATCCCAAAGACGTATCGTTATCTTTGGCTGCTTTCAGTGATGCCGGTATTTGATTACACTCTTTCTCTCAGATTGTTCTGTCCGAGTTATTTTCATTAGTTACTTCATCCAAACCATCAACATGTCTATTAGACCCCATTCCTCTACTTTTAGAGGAATGGAATTAGACACCCTCTCTACTTTTAAGATTAGGCTTAAAACTTTCCTTTTTGCTAAAGCTTATAGTTAGGGCTGGATCAGGTGACCCTGAACCATCCCTTAGTTATGCTGCTATAGACTTAGACTGCTGGGGGGTTCCCATGATGCACTGAGTGTTTCTTTCTCTTTTTGCTCTGTATGCACCACTCTGCATTTAATCATTAGTGATTGATCTCTGCTCCCCTCCACAGCATGTCTTTTTCCTGGTTCTCTCCCTCAGCCCCAACCAGTCCCAGCAGAAGACTGCCCCTCCCTGAGCCTGGTTCTGCTGGAGGTTTCTTCCTGTTAAAAGGGAGTTTTTCCTTCCCACTGTCGCCAACTGCTTGCTCACAGGGGGTCGTTTTGACCATTGGGGTTTTTACGTAATTATTGTATGGCCTTGCCTTACAATATAAAGCGCCTTGGGGCAACTGTTTGTTGTGATTTGGCGCTATATAAATAAAATTGATTGATTGATTGAATCCTTGTTGTGAGTTGTTAGTACCTCGGCATGCAAGTGTATTTGCGAGTGCAACGGTGTTAGTGCATATTTTTACACAAACCATCCTTTAGTTAATCAGAACCATAATCTTCACTGTCTCAGTATACCCAATTGGAAATGGGTACTATCCTTCGCTGGACAAGTAACCTGCATCAGACTGGCGTTCTCCTCATGGGGAGTCATACACTTTCATCCACTTCACGCTATGGAGTGCAGAGATAAGCAGTGGTACCAGCAAGTATCAGGGCCTATAACAAAGCCTTAAGGGCCTTTCACACCAGGGGCGTTAACCCGACGCGTCAACGCCTCCCAACGCGTCGTGACGTCACGCCAGATGCAGCAAGGGGGCAGAGATTTTCACAGATTTTTCCAGAGAAAACTGAGCGATCACCATGTTGGATTTGCATCAGCAAAACCACGAAAAAGCTTTAAAAAACAGCAGTAGATTCTCCCATCACCCTGCTGGGAGCTTTTTTCAGGTTGTGGAAACAGCCAGAGTGTGACGTAGCAGTGTGATGTAACAAATCCCTGCACTAATGTGACCTTACCACACCTAAACTCCATTTCACATATTGTAAGGAAGATGCTCCTATCTCCTTTTCAATCCCAATCACGTATATATATATATATATATATATATATATATATACACACACATACACACACACACATACATACATATTCCATATCTACCTCATTTTCTTGTCTCGTACTGTTACAAGTATTATTATTGCTTATCCTTGCACACGCTGTTTGATGAACATTTTCCTCTACTTGCACCCATCTTGTGTGTTTTTTAAGAGCTGACATAATATGTGAATTTCTCCTCTGTGAGATCAATAAAGTTTATCTTTATCTTTATAAAGGCTATAAAGGAATTTAACCAAGGCAGCATAAAATCCAAGGCCTAATAGCGAAAGGGATTCACATTATGAAGTAAATGCAGTACTGCTACTAAAGAGCCAGCTCCAATCGTTCAGTGGTCAAGCTGAGTGCAAACTGGTCATTGCCTCAATGTCAACACTTGGCCAGCCACAGTCTTTGTGGCTGACGCATATTTCCATGGATGGTGCCTTCTGTGTCACGTCATAGACTTACACCAGGTGCCAGACAGCCCCTGCAATAGTGTTTTACAACCACAACTTAACAGGAAAACCAAAGAGGTTCAAGAAGGCAATCAATAATGAGGTTATTAAAAAAGGACAGGGAGCAAAGCACTGATTTCCCTTAAACTCTTATCAGAGACTAACTCTTAACTAACATTGCTATCAGTGTATAGTGTGCATTCTCCCTCTGCTGGTCAGTGTCGTACTACACTGTGAGCCAAACTGTATGTGCAATAAATTTTGCCACACATTACCTCATCTAAAAAATGTTTCCTGGGGTAAGCCCTCAACTCATTATTTTTTTTATTTTTTTTTTACAAATTGTCCTCCTCTCCATAACACAGAAGATTCTCTAAACTTTCTGACATCTACTAAGCTACTTTCTGAGTTCAGGTTCTGTTAGAAAGTTGATCATATAATTTAAACATGTTCTACCAGAATTAAGCATGAGGCTTTAACTTTGACCCAAATTTACTCTTGTATTTATTTGCACTCTTGTACACAGGCTTTTAATGCCTTATGACGTCCGCCAAGGACATAATAAAATTGTCAGCGTTTATTTATTTATTTTTCTGTCTGTTAGCAAGATTACGTCAAAACTACTGCATGGATTTTGATGACATTTTCACCACAGATTGATATCAGACTCCATTAAATTTTGGAGGTGATCCAGATCCAGATTCTGGATCAAGTTTCACTTTATATAGGCTTTGAAGGATTATGTCAAAACTACTTCTTGGATTCTCATCAAATTTTCACTATGAACACATATTAGGGCATGGAAGACTCCATTAAATTCTGGAGGTGATCTGGATCCAAATCCAGATTCTGGATCAAGATTTCACTTTATATAGGCTTTGAAGGATTACAGATAGAAATTAGGGCATGGAAGACTCCATTAAATTTTGGAGGTGATCCGGATCCAGTGTCACCGACCAAACAGTCCCCTCTAAAAATTGGTCCACCCTGCCTCCACTACACGTGTCATTTCAGTCCACAGCAGCACGTCTGAGATTGACTCTCTACACCCAAAGCGATCAAAGGGAATAATATGATTATTACCCATCAGATGACAAAGTAAAACCACTTACATCATTCTAAAGTCAGTTTTAAGCAGAAACGAGGTGATAATTGGTGAGTCGCTACTGACGCTCTGAAATGACATAGGCGTAGCAGCATGTCAAAGTCAGACGTGCTACTGTGGGGCTCTGATCGGTCTGCTGTCTTTTATGATGAAAGAATGATGAATTTATGTGGAAATGATTGTTGTACAAAAACTTCTTATATCTGTCGCTGAGATAGATGATGACTGGAGTGCAGTTTTAAAAGGTAAATGGACTGCAATTATATAGCACATTTATACAGCGCTTTTTCATCAGCATCAGGCGCTCAAAGCACTTTACAAATAATGCCTCACATTCACCCCGATGTGAGGGTGCTGCCATACAAGGCGCTCACTACACACTGGCAGCAACTAGGGGATTAACGACCTTGCCCAAGGGCCCTTAGTGATTTTCCGGTCAAGCTGGGATTTGAACCGAGGATCCTCTGGTCTCAAGCCCAATGCTTAACCACTAGACCATCACCTCCCCAGTTTTAAGCAGAAATTAGGGGATAAGTGGTGAATCGTTGCTGATGCTCAGAAATGATGCTGCTGATGCTCCGAACTGACACATGCGCAGTGAAGGCAAGGCAGACCGATTTTTGGGGGGACCGTTCAGTCTGCGACACCGGCATTGATGGTTTTATAATGAAAGAGGTTTTTTAGTCTACCTTTATAAGCTGTTTTAGGGGCGGTACTGTGTCTTACTCTTTTAATTATTTTGTGTTTTTATTTGTCTTTTGTTTTGCCTTTGTCACTTTGTATGTGTCACTGCTGTAGCACAATTTCCTTCCTGTGTGGTATGTTTGATTCCTGATGACTGACCTATCGCTAATGTTATCTCCGCCTCCTCCTCCATTAGCACTGGCGAAGGAGGAAGCAGGGACCAGCCAGAATCCAACACGGCGTCCACTATCAAAGTTAATCAGTAAACCACCAGGAAAGGACTACATGTGTGAAACAAAAAAAGAAAGAGCTGTTACCATTCATAGAACAGGCCTCTCTGCCTGTTCTATGAATGTAGACATGAGGATCTTGGGGAGTTTGTTTGTGAGAAGTCTGAACTTAAACAGAGAAGCTGACACTCAACATCCACAAGTAAATGTCCAGCATTTTCAGTTTGCTTGTATGAGCTGCACAGAAAAAAACATGCTGTCTGGAACCATTAACACCACTAAATTACCTTAAAAAGACACCAAATAAACAAAACCATAGAGTGACACGGTCATATATATCAGAGCTTGTCGACCTCTATCCCAGAATACATTGCAGTGTCAAGCAAATCTTTAAGCCAAAGGCAGAAGTACACAAAACTCGGCAGCCTCTATTACGTATCGAACCCATGCCTGAGTTGCTGACCACACCATCTTTTATTACCACCTGGACCCCATTAAGTATGGACTGCAACAGTATCCTTGCTAATGGCCTGTTAGCTGTAAATAAAGACTGTTTGAACTTCCATCTGTCTGTCGTTTTTGTGCTCAGGGGTTTTCACTTGCACAACAGCCATCACAAAACTGTGAACATGTTCTTCTTTATTCCTGATAGTTTGTGATTAGGCAATGGTTACCCTACTGATTAATCAATAAAAACAAACGAAAGCGAAAAACACTGACAAACAACATGCCAAATACCAACAGACCACAATGAAAGAAACATGACATGCAGCAGAAAGTAATATAAGAAAGGATTAGATCATGTAGGAAAACCTATATTTTCAGTTTTGACATTGGAGCTTTGACGGAAAGTAAAACATCTGCACGGACAAACAGCGGCTCCAGTGACCTATAAATTATTTGAGATGAATAACATTCTGCCACTCTAGCTGTTTTTGTTTGTTTGTTTGCCATTTTCTCACTGTTATGATGAATAACAGACCAGAATTACATCCATACTATTGTAATGGAATGATAAAACTGTTGTTCTTCACTGTTGTAATGGTTAAACTGGTGTCTTCCCTGACTAGCCTACTTTGTGCACTATCACTCAATACTTGAGGATAATCACACAGTGCCATATGTCTTCTATTTATTAACTTCTATATCCAGCATAACTCTGAAGAAAGTCTTACATTTGAAAACAATTCTAGACCTCATCTGCTGAACTTGCAATGAAATCATTAGGTAATAACTCAGGGTGGAACAAGACAATGCACATCACGATAATTGTAACATGGTAGCTGTATTGAATTTTTTTTTAATGGTTATTGTGATACTACTAAAGGTCAACTACTCCACAAAATAAATAATTACCAGTAACTGGTGAAGAATAAATTATTTTAAATAAGAATGAAAATAGGAAACCGATAATTGCCAGAGTTACAATTTATACTAAAGAATCATTATTTCCTGATAGATAAACCATTACCACTCACACACATTCAATTTGCCTCACAGCAAGAAAGTCATGGGATCAGTTCCCACCTGTGGCCTTTCAGGGTGGAGTTTGCATGTTCTCCCCGTGTTTGCGTGGGTTTTCTCCGGGTGCTCTGGTTTCCTCCCACATCCAAAGACACGCAGGTTAGGTGAACTGGAAACTATAATTGTCCAGGTCTCCCTTGCAAAAGAGGACTAACCTGGTTAAATAAAGGTTAAATTAAAATTAAATTAAATTTCTGCTAAATTAGTGTGAATACTAATGTAATAATGTATTGTAATGTGTACTGTGATATATATTTTATGGTGGAGCTACTGTATCTTTCCACCACAAGTAAACCCTCTATCCATCTCTCCATCATAAGCAGGTTCATGACTCACTTACACACTGCTTATATACACAAGAAAGTGAATATAAACACAATACAAACTCACTCTTACTCTCACCTAAAGTCAATTTGGAGTCTCCAATTCATCTAATCTGCATGCATTCCAAAAAAAAAAAAGGTTAATCAGTATTGAGTTCCAAACCAAAGATGGTGATGGATGATCTGCTGTGGCCACCTTGGACAAGCAGTATAAATTGAGTGGGTAAAAAGATATGTGCTATGCTTTTTTTGGTTTATTAGTTTTTGCTGTACATGCTGAACCCTCACATGACTGAAACATAACAGTGGTGGGAATGTCAGGCTTCCATTGGGGTGTAGAGTCTCTCTTATGTCAAAAACAGTGTGTCCTTTCTTGTTCTGTTCATTCTAGATCGTTCTCACTTTTGGCATAAAGCTGTCATCGCGCAGTACTGTGTACGCTAGCAAAACTGCTGAACAAAGTGCTCGCCATCCATCCCTTTTGCAGTATATGATATCATCACTTAATGCTTTAGTTTCCAAACGCTCCAAACATTCTGTGGCTTCCTATAATTGCTTTTACAGTTGGAGAAGACACTTTAATGGTGAGATATGTGAGAACACTGGGAGCTGAAGTAACTACACCTGGGGAAATGGTGGCCTAAATGTTAGGAAACTGGTCTCATGACCAGAAAGGTCTAAGTTCAATCATGTTAATTGTCTTAAAGGGTTTTTTCCCCAAAGGAATAAAAAATAAACATACTTTAAATGAGAAAATTATGTGTCTGATATGGTTTAGAATGAACCTGAAGCTCAGTATGCCGGAGGATGATTTGCTTGTGCAACCAGCAGAGGTCGAGCTGCTTAGAGCCGGTAAAACACAGGAGGTTGGCTGCTCCTATAATGACTCTGGCAGAAGGGAAAAAATTTGTCTCAGAGGGTCAGTGGAGGAAAAACATTTTACAAGAAGAGAAGAAGTGAAAGATGAGTTCTCAATGAAAATGACTCAAACACAGGATGTTGATCAGACAAAAGAATAAAGAGGAATCAAATATCCATCATCTGTTTAGTTCTCCAAAGTGTGAAAACCAACCAGGCTGTCTAAACAAACAAATAGAAGAGCTACTTTAAACAAACGAACAAGGAAGGACAGATAAAACACCGGACCCCCCCACCACCACCATTAAAACAAGGAACCAAATGAGAAAGTCAAAGCTTGTTTGTATGAAGTGCTCGCAGGGAGGGAGGAACCAACAAATCTCTCTTCATTATTCAGTGTTCCAAAACTCAATGCACAAAAGCATCTTTCACACTCACATAAACACCAGTGGTTCAGCAAGTACAAAGTAGTAACACTGACATAGTAAAGCCTTGTGTTAAAGCATGCTAAACTGTTTTAAATACACGTTCATATATCATGAATTAACACTGTGAGTGTGAGAAAGTTATTAAGAGTTAATATTTCAACACAATCAAAAGTATAACTTGAACTTGGAAGTGGTGAGAATGATATTAATTGAGGAACAGTGTTAATTTTTCACACTATGTGAGTTGAAGAGATGTACTGGGGATTTTGCTGAGTGTAACAATACCAATCAACACTGAACAGAGTTATTGTTAATATTCCAAAATAATAATAAGTCATTCATTTTCAATACCTGCTTACTGCTATTGGGGTGGGGGGGGGGGGGGGGTGGGGGGTGGAAGCTGGAGCCTATCCCAGAGAAAAATGTATGATGCTTTTTTATTACCTCTATTAACACTAAACTGCATATACCATTATCATCAATTTAAAAGTAGATTCTCAGATAGGTAAGCCACAGCACCCCAATTCAAGTCTTCAAAGAAAAGCATTCCTCACAGAGAAGACTTCACCTGTGTTTAACTACTGTAAGACCCCCACAAAGACCTCTTTGTGGGGGTCTTACAAAGTAGAAACACAAGGTCTAAATTAGGCCCGTTAAAGCCTCAGCAGAGAGTTATCATCTCTTATTATCTCTGCACTTAGCCATCTACTCAAAAAAAAAAAAAAATAATGTCTGCAATGGAAAGCCTGATCAAGGCTACTTTTTACAGGACTTTTTGATATGTTGTCATAGTGTACTCACCATACTGGCATTGTGTGCCTTTGAAGCCCTCCCGACACTGACATATCTGATGGCCGCTCTCTGCACACTGCCCTCCATTGAAACAGGTATTGGTATGACAGACCCCTGCAAATATCACACATCATATACTATAAGGATCTCTAATGTCTGTATAATGTTTCTGTCTAGCCTGCAAACCTCCTGTTTCCTAGCTATTGTTTTACGAGGTCTGTTAGAAAAGTAACGGACCTTTTCATTTTTTGCAAAAACTATATGGATTTGAATCATGTGTGATTGCATCAGCCAAGCTTGAACCTTCATGCGCATGCGTGAGTTTTTTCACGCCTGTCGGTTGCGTCATTCGCCTGTGAGCACGCCTTGTGGGAGGAGTGGTCCAGCCCCCTCGTCGGATTTTCATTGTCAGGAAATTGCCTGATCGACTGCCGCTTTGCTTCATCAAAATTTTTTCAGAAGGTGTGAGAGACAGCCAAGTGGAAACCATTTGGAAAATTCAGATGGCTTTCGGTGAAGATCTTATGGGGATCACACAGATTAAGGACAATTACAACTGGATTAAAGACGGCCCACAGCGGCGGATGGCGTGCCGCGCACCGAGCGGCGATCGACAGGCTCAAACGACCAGATCATTTCCAAAGGGAACGCTTTGTTGATCCGGGACGTCGTCTGACTACCAGAGAAATGGCAAGACAGCACCTCCGTGTTGGTCTCACAGGACAAGCCCTAACATGCCCAGCTCTTGCACCATTCGAAAGATTCAGACGGCTTTCGGTGGCTTTTCAGTCGTGTGACTATCCGAGAAATTGTGGACAACCTGGACATGCCACAACATGTCCTGTGAGGCTTCATCACGGCATTGCTTTTTGTTCTGTGCCCTGCGCCTCCGTCCCGACGCGCGAATTTCTCCGCACGTCTTTTCATGCTGAAAAGTACTGATGTCAAACTCGTCTGCCATTTCTGTGGTAGTCAGATGACGTCCCGGATCAACAAAGCGTTTACTTTGGAAATGAACGGTACATTCCACTGTTATAGGAGTTTTTTGTCATGAAAAGACGTGCGGAGAAATTTGCGCGTCGGGACGGAGGCGCAGGGCACAGAACAAAAAGCAACGCCGTGATGAAGCCTCACAGGACATGTTGTGGCATGTCCAGGTTGTCCACAATTTCTCGGATAGTCACGCAACTGAAAAGCCACCGAAAGCCGTCTGAATCTTTCGAATGGTGCAAGAGCTGGGCATGTTACAACATGTCCTGTGAGACCAACAAGGAGGTGCTTTCGTCCTGCACCATGAGCGGCTCCGTGGCGAATTTCTCCGCTCCTCTTTCCATTACAAAAAGTCCTGGAACAGTGGAATGTGCTGAAAAAGTGCTATGTCCAGCTGTCTTGCCATTTCTCTGGTAGTCAGACGATGTCCCGGATCAACAAAGCGTTCACTTTGGAAATGATCTGGTTGTTTGAGCCTGTCGATCGCCGCTCGGTGCGCGGCACGCCATCCGCCGCTGTGGGCCATCTTTAATCCAGTTGTAATTGTCCTTAATCTGTGTGATCCCCATAAGATCTTCACAGAAAGCCATCTGAATTTTCCAAATGGTTTCCACTTGGCTGTCTCTCACACTTTCTGAAAAAATTTTGATGAAGCAAAGTGGCAGTCAATCAGCCAATTTCCTGACAATGAACATCCGACGAGGGGGCTGGACCACTCCTCCCACAAGGCGTGCTCACAGGCGAATGACGCAACCGACAGGCGTGAAAAAACTCACGCATGCGCACGAAGGTTCAAGCTTGGCTGATGCAATCACACATGATTCAAATCCATATAGTTTATGCAAATAAATAAAAAGGTCCGTTACTTTTCTAACAGACCTCGTATGTTGTCTTAATAATGATAATGGCACTTTTACTACTTTCCCAAACGGTAATCTCTATACCCAAAGGGTTCTATGCATTTATTTGCAGTTTTGTGGAAGCTGTTCTTCACTCTGTACATTCTAGAATCAATTAGATTATTTCTGTTGAACATAAATATGACATTACACCAACTGCTTGCAAACACTGGAAGCATAAAAGGTGGTATGAAAGGTGACATGGGGGGTTAAATGTTTTGTGTTACTCACTGTGCAGACAACCCATCTCTTCTTCCTTCCGAATCCAGCCAGGGCAGCAATTATAGGCAGCATGGACATTCATGGTGTACATCTGCCTGTAGGCAGTGTAATATGCTGTCCTGGGGAAGACAAAATCAGTCAGATGCATCATGGGATTTATGGTTCTTAAACTCTACATTGAGCTCATATAGTGTGTGTATTCTGGAAAGATAATGAGTTCTGTGTGATTTCAGCTTCACTTAAAATAAAATTTAGTTTTAAAACAGGAAGCATACACCTTATATATATATATAAAGCATATCTTGAAAATGTTCAATATTTCATTAATTCATTTTCTACACTCGCTCACTATAATCAAAGGTCACGGGGTCTGGAGCCTATACCAGCAGTCACAGGGTGTGAGGATACACCCCGGACAGGTTACCAGTTTGTCACATGGCCACATATAGACAGACAAACAGATTCACACCTACGATGAAGTCAGCTAACCTGCATGTCTTTCGAAGTGGGAGAAAGGCAGATCACCTGGAGGGAACCCACGTGCACAAGGGGAGAACATGCAATCTCCACACAGAAAGGCCCAGGTGGGAAGCGATCCCATGACCTTCTTGCTATGACAAAACAGTACTAACCACTAAGCCACTGTTTTGCCAGATGCACAATATAACCTCTTCAACATGACTTCTTATTTACACCTGGTTGTGATTCACTGATTTGTTTCATAAATGAACAAATGTAAACTGTATGCTTTATTGTTTTTACTGATTGTTGTCATTTTTATTGTCATTATTGTTATTATTATTTTTCATCTATTTGTTTATTTAATTATTACTGGAAGTAACCCGGTGCCCATTTCTGTACAGCAATTTGGTTGACTACTGTCATTTTAAATGTGCTTTAGAAATAAAGTTTGTGTTGAGTTGTGAATTGATTAATTCATTTGATAAGGAAATGATCCCTTTTTTAATCACACTAGCATACCAAAGCAAATTCAATGATGATCTTAAATGATAATCTAAACATCTTAAACTGTGTGTGCAGCATAAATTCACAACATATCAGTCAGGGAACGTGATAAACATGGGATCAAAAATTAGGATTTTAAATTGCAAATGTCCCTTTTTGTGGTGATACTGAAACCATTGGCAGACTACAGGCATACCAAGCCCCACACGATAGGATCATATGAGGACAGCTTGTGAATATTTCAGTATTGTACATCCTGAAACACAAAGCAAAGACATGTCAGTTTCACTTATAATGACATAGGAAAATGCAATAAAGATGAATAAGTGTAAAATGTGCTTCTCCAGCCAAAAACATCCCTCTGTGTGCTAGTAAAACAGACATTCTAATGCATCACTGATAGAGTTTATATATATATATATATATATATATATATATATATATATTTATTTATTTATTAAAATTTCTCACCTCCTCTCATAGCTGACACACCATCGCTGGTGTGTGCAGCCCTGTCTCCACACCTTCACCCAGCGTGTGAATGCCTGGACACAAGGCTGGTGTGTCCCCAACACAGACATCTCCCGGTCAACGCAAACATTTGGCCTGTAGATGGAAAATACAAAATTAGCCTGTGACTACTTTACTCTACAAATTACATATTTTACAAAAAGGCAACAGACACATGAGAAATGGTGGTTCCACTGTCCACTAGATTTGCCAGTAATGAGTGTTTTCAGAAGCAACTGCTTCATTTACTGTTTGGAGCATTCATTCATTCATTCAATTTATTTTCAATTTATTTTAATTTATATAGCACCAAATCACAACAGAGTTGCCTCAAAGCACTTCACACAGGTAAGGTCTAACCATACCAACCCCCAGAGCATCAGTGGTAAGGAAAAACTCCCTCTGAGGAAGAAACCTCAAGCAGACCAGACTCAAAGGGGTGACCTTCTGCTTGGGCCATGCTACATTCATTCATTGTCTATTTCCACTTATTGCAATTAAAGGCCACGGGGGAGCTGGAACCTATGCTAGAGGTCATTGGGCGGGAGCCAGGATCTATTTGGAGCATTTGAGGCCTAATAAATGTTACCTGATGTAAATGGATCATTTAAGTATACCAGGCATTTCTGTACAGTCAAAACTTTGAATCTATTTGTGTCATCTCATGTTTTGAAACAGCAAAAGATTTTCTGAAGATAGTGGTTCATCAAAACTGAATCAAATCAAGTGATTCAGTTTGTGTTTTAAGAGCTTCATAGTGGGGGGGGGGGACCTCCGTGTACTTTAGTGCTTATAATGTTTTGTAATAGTGGATCATTTTCTACAGTGATTAGATCATTTAAATATTGGAACAGTTGAAAACAGAATCAATTTCTGAAACAACTGGTTCATTTGCTGTTTTGAGTGTTTTGGAGAACAAATTATTTTCTGAAAACACTGGTCTTTTGAGCATTTCAAAACAATGAATCTTTATGTAAACATAACTGTCTTTTGAATCCACTGATTCATTTAATGCTTTGAGTGATTTGAAGCACTATCATTTCCTGGAGTATTTGTGTCAGTTATTGTTTTGCAGATCATTTTCATTTTCTAATAGTACTTCGTTCTTTTGAGATTTCTGAAACCAAAAAAAAAACCTGCTAAAAATTTGTATAAAAAATTTGTTTCAGCCATCACAATATGTGCCATATTTTGGGAGAGGTTCAAACCTTAAATCCACCCAGCGACTACACCTGTGGTGCTGGAATAAGATGCAAGGGGAACAAAATTAAAAATCAATCCAAGGTTTTGACAGTGCTTGTAACACCATGAAAAAACAATGAAATTTAACACAATATTTGTTTTTTGCTGTGCAGAATTATTTTACAGTGTTAAAGTCCCCTGAAGCACATGCATTGTGGAAACTGTAGGTTAGCCCAGCATTATAAATATTCAAGCTGTGTTATCAGTGTAGGTATTCTAACATCCAGGTGTGCTCCACCACAAAACAACTGGCGTTAATGCAGGACAGACCGGAGTTAATTAGAGGAAGTGCTCAGCCCCTACAGTAATGAAAACAACCCTATAATAATATCCAGCACATCATTTAAATGTGCAAACCTCTCTTAAGATACTACAAAAAACACGTCAAACATCACTGCAAACTATTTCTGAAATAAGACCATGAACGCAACACTGGAAACCCGAAACAACGCCTCCTAGTGGTGACAAAATGAACAAACAGCGTCATGTCAAAGAAAGAGCAACAGCACAGGTTGGTAACCTTTTGTAACGCAGCCAAAAATAAATAAATAAATAAATAAAATAAAACTACGAAAAATGCACAGTTCCTTTCTTGTTTAAAAAGTTGAAGCAGTTTGGACAAATCTTACAGGCTCCAGCGAGCACACTTACATGCCAGGTTGTAGCTCCACAGCTGATGAGATGCGCAGAGTGCTGACGGAAATCACACAGAAAATTAAAATACCTGGCAACATAATTTCATTCCTGAAATGCAAACCGAGAGAAGAACTCAGCCGGTGTGGAGCCCGTGTCCATTAAACCAACAGCATCCTGACGCTTATTATGTCCCTCCGAAATCCTGGCGTGGTGTCCCGGTGTGCAGTGGGGGCGGGTCGGTCGGCTGGTCTCGTGTCAGTCGGTGCCTTTGATGGACTCGGTAGTCGGTGTTCACGCGCCACCCACCCTATAAAAAAAAGCTTCCTCGTGGGAATAGTGTGTACAACTTAAATGGAAGAGCATTTTCAACATAAAAAGTTTTTTTTTTTTTACTCGAGTTAAAAAAAACAACAAAAAAAACTTTCAGCCGTTCATCTAGTAAGTTGATACTTTACAAATATTTTTTATGAAATTATTCAGTTGTGGAAAAACAGTTGGACAGAGCTTGACAGTGGTTTTAAAATAAACAATTTGATCATAAAACTGGAATTGTTACATGGAATTTATTCTGATTTAAGTAGCAATTTTTAAAAAAAAAAGCTAACTGTTTCTGTGGACATTTCTCAGTAGAAGGTAGGTGAAATAAAGATGTTAACCTTTACTTGGCTACTTAACAACACCAATAACTTTTACTAAGTTGGTTCAACTTAATTGGGCAGTGCAGTCTCGTTTGAGGACAGACGCTAAAGGGTTAAAATATGATGCATGTGACGCAATACTACATACCGGGACAGCCTAGCCCACCTAGCCCGACAACCGGCCCTGAATTGGGCCAGATACTTGCCACTCTCTCTCCTAGCCTGTGATTGGTTGGCGGCCGAGAAACTGACATCAGCCCATGCATCAGCCTCACATTGATGTGCACACTCTCAGGAGCCCCACTAGCTTAAGACAAGCTAAAAGTGGACGCTCTTGTTTTGGCCAAACAACTTTCCACAGTTTCTGGGGATTCTGTATTAGTACGCGCTCTCAGCCGACGTGCTTGATGAATTCCTGCACAAAAAGTAGTTCCCAGATATATTATTGTGAGATAATGAGTATATCTCATCTAAATCAATTCTAAAATTTACCAGTCATAAAATTATAAAGAGAACTGAATTTTTAAGAGTGGCCATATTAAATATTTAAGAAACTTAAAAGTTTATGAACATTGTAAACATTGACATAATGGAGTTTGATGCGGAAGAGTTCAGAAAGATACGATTGGAATGGTTTGATTACCATTTACAGTTGGCGATGAAATACTTGGGTATTAAGTTCGTCTTAAAGTCAAAACAAGAAGCTGCACTGAAAGAGATCTATCTGGGAAGAGGCACATTCTGTGTGTTGTCACAGAAAAAGATAGCGGCACGCTGAGCAGGGTGGCAAAAGTAGTCTGGCAAGCTCAATCTGTGGGCGTGAGCTATCCCACAATGCTAAAATAGCAGAGATGTCGGTCCAATGAGAGCAGCACTCTGAGCAGGGTGATTGATGTAGTGCGAGCGCTGCTCTCTTATTGGTCATTTAGGAGAGGGAATTCCAGAGCTGCTATCCTATTGGTCGTTTAGGAGTGGGAAATCTCACTCCAAAATGGAGGCCGATATCCGGCCCAATTCATAGCGGGGCTGGTTGTCGGGCTAGGACAGCCCTCATGTCCCATCATAAACATGGCACATTCTCTGGGTTTTTGGGAAAATTACACACAAATAAATTTAAAAATGCAAAGAAAAAGTGACAATGCAGTGGAAAGTGGACATGTGTTTGTTTATGACCTGGAGCTCAAACATGTCGAGGCGGTTGTGCAGGTGAGAGAACGCAGCTACTCTGGCTAAGTGTGGAGGCTAAAACTTACCAACATGACCTCTCCTATTTGCCTCATCTTCCCTTCTCCACTGGGAACTGAAAAAAATGCAATTTAATGACTGCTTTGGTGATTGCAGCCAAAAACAAAACAGTATACCATTGTCCGTGTGAAGTGATGCTGTGGATGTATTGTGCAACAGCAGGCTGTCCCCAGAAGTGGTCACATCCCGCAATAGGGTTCAAGAGACTGTGTTGCTCAGTTACTGTAACCTTGTGGACAAAGTAAATCAAGTGTTGTGTGTGAGTTAGTCTGACTATAAAGGCTGCGTCACACTGTGAAGAACAGAGCAAATCGATTAGTTACCTATTTAAATATTTTGTCTAGTGGCAAATCCATCAGCCTCCTGTGGATCTGGCACTCTGATGGACAGATGATGCCACATTTCCACTGGGAACACAGAAAGCTGCATTCAGCAGATTGATTTTGGGGATTGTAAATGATATAAATTATTTTATATTTTCAAAGGCATTTTCCCACCTTATTAACCTTTATAGTACTGACAAGTATGTGGCCAAGTGGTTAGTGCACTTTTTTAAAGAATAGAAGGTTTGCAGTTCACAGTCACCCCTGACCATTCTCCATGTAATGTGGAGTTGTGTCAGCAAGGGCCTCCTGTGTAAAACTTGTGACAAATCAACATGCAGATCCACTTTGGATCTCCTGTGGTGACCCCAAGTGAAAACAAAGGAAAACCTGAATGGACTTAGTATTAACATTTGTGGTGCTGCGCACAAGCTTCAGATGACCTTGCTTTGCTGTATAAATAGAACTACTGATGTTTTTCTTCTTTGGTATGCCAATAAGACAAAATTTGAAATGCCCAAAAAATTATTTTCCAAAATGGTTTCATATTTTTTAATTCATGAACACATTTTTAGAACACTCCTGTACATCATGTGAGAGCATCATCTGATGATACCCAACAGCTAGTAGAAGTCTATTTCTTGACTAAATGAATGACTGAAAACTAGGTATAAGCAAGACTTCTGATGTTATGTGTATTATAGATAGACATCAAAGGTAGCTAAAAACTTATTTTTGTGCAATATGATCTCCTTTCGGGGCCATTTTCTTTCATTTGTATCAGACAGCAGTAACATTTAAATGCTGTAGGCCGCTCTCCAGAGCAGCAGGTGGCGGTAATGCATCGTAAATTGGATGCGGCCGCCGCGTCTTTCATACCGAAGAAGCCTGTTAGCAACACCAGTGGAGATGCTGGGCTCTCATAATTCGTGATACTTTAACATAAACTTGCTCCATTCAGAATATTGGTGGATTTATTTATTTATTTATATGGTTTACAATTTTATTGTCAGTGGTGCTGTGCCTCTCTTTAAAAGAAATCAAAAGGTAAGACCCGAAGCTAATGTTAGAGCGCTAGCTTGAAATTTTGCTAATTTGTTATGTAGGTGTTTAGATCTTCAGTTAAAAACGAATGTTAGTTTTATATTATGGCAGTTTAAGTGATTTCCTTAACATCCAAAGAATTACTTGACAACAAAATTGCTTCATAAATAAGGAAATGTCTGTATTACCCTCAATTAGTATCGTTTATAATCGAGGTTTATTTTTAGCATATTGGCACTTAGGTAAAGTTAGAAAGATGTTCACAGATTCGAAGTTCACGGCTCAATAGATCTTAAGAGAAACGTTGTAGAAAGACAAACACCACTAGTTTCTAACCTCAGGAAGGTAGACAACGAGCTACAACCTTATTTTTATCCATATGAGCCGTCCTCTGAGCTTAAAAAAGTAACACTGATCTGAACAGGCAGGCGGCAGAGAAACGGAAGCTTAGGGACCGTCTACAAAGTGCATACATGGAAAAAAAGACACCAGAAAATTATTGAATAAATCACTGTAATAAGGAGTGATATCACCATATTCACTGCACACATCAGTGGGGTCCTGCTGATTATACTACAGAGCTCAGTTTGGAAAAATGGCATTATAAAAAACTTTGCAGAATTTTTTTATTTTTTAAATTTTCAATAGCATCAAAGTCATAAGGTGTAGTGACACAAAATTTACTGCACACAACAGTGGTGTCCTGCTGATTATACTACAACACTCACTTTTGGAAAAAGTCATTTAAAAAATTTTGGAGAATTTTTGATTGTTTAAATTTTCAATAGCATCAAAGTCATAAGGTGTAGTGACACAAAATTTACTGCACACAACAGGGGTGTCCTGCTGATTATACTACAACACTCACTTTGGGAAAAAGTCATTTTAAAAAAATTTGGGAGAATTTTTGATTGTTTTAATTTTCAATAGCATCAAAGTCATTTGGTGTAGTGTCACACAATTCACTGCACACAACAGTGGTGTCCTACTGATTATACTACAACACTCACTTTTGGAAAAAGTCATTTTCAAAAATTTTGGAGAATTTTTGATTGTTTAAATTTTCAATAGCATCAAAGTCATCAATCAATCAATCAATTTTTTTTATATAGCGCCAAATCACAACAAACAGTTGCCCCAAGGCGCTTTATATTGTAAGGCAAGGCCATACAATAATTATGTAAAACCCCAACGGTCAAAACGACCCTCTGTGAGCAAGCACTTGGCTACAGTGGGAAGGAAAAACTCCCTTTTAACAGGAAGAAACCTCCAGCAGAACCAGGCTCAGGGAGGGGCAGTCTTCTGGGACTGGTTGGGGCTGAGGGAGAGAACCAGGAAAAAGACATGCTGTGGAGGGGAGCAGAGATCGATCACTAATGATTAAATGCAGAGTGGTGCATACAGAGCAAAAAGAGAAAGAAACAGTGCATCATGGGAACCCCCCAGCAGTTTACGTCTATAGCAGCATAACTAAGGGATGGTTCAGGGTCACCTGATCCAGCCCTAACTATAAGCTTTAGCAAAAAGGAAAGTTTTAAGCCTAATCTTAAAAGTAGAGAGGGTGTCTGTCTCCCTGATCTGAATTGGGAGCTGGTTCCACAGGAGAGGAGCCTGAAAGCTGAAGGCTCTGCCTCCCATTCTACTCTTACAAACCCTAGGAACTACAAGTAAGCCTGCAGTCTGAGAGCGAAGTGCTCTATTGGGGTGATATGGTACTACGAGGTCCCTAAGATAAGAGGGACCTGATTATTCAAAACCTTATAAGTAAGAAGAAGAATTTTAAATTCTATTCTAGAATTAACAGGAAGCCAATGAAGAGAGGCCAATATGGGTGAGATATGCTCTCTCCTAGTCCCCGTCAGTACTCTAGCTGCAGCATTTTGAATTAACTGAAGGCTTTTTAGGGAACTTTTAGGACAACCTGATAATAATGAATTACAATAGTCCAGCCTAGAGGAAATAAATGCATGAATTAGTTTTTCAGCATCACTCTGAGACAAGACCTTTCTGATTTTAGAGATATTGCGTAAATGCAAAAAAGCAGTCCTACATATTTGTTTAATATGCGCTTTGAATGACATATCCTGATAAAAAATGACTCCAAGATTTCTCACAGTATTACTAGAGGTCAGGGTAATGCCATCCAGAGTAAGGATCTGGTTAGACACCATGTTTCTAAGATTTGTGGGGCCAAGTACAATAACTTCAGTTTTATCTGAGTTTAAAAGCAGGAAATTAGAGGTCATCCATGTCTTTATGTCTGTAAGATAATCCTGCAGTTTAGCTAATTGGTGTGTGTCCTCTGGCTTCATGGATAGATAAAGCTGGGTATCATCTGCGTAACAATGAAAATTTAAGCAATACCGTCTAATAATACTGCCTAAGGGAAGCATGTATAAAGTGAATAAAATTGGTCCTAGCACAGAACCTTGTGGAACTCCATAATTAACTTTAGTCTGTGAAGAAGATTCCCCATTTACATGAACAAATTGTAATCTATTAGACAAATATGATTCAAACCACCGCAGCGCAGTGCCTTTAATACCTATGGCATGCTCTAATCTCTGTAATAAAATTTTATGGTCAACAGTATCAAAAGCAGCACTGAGGTCCAACAGAACAAGCACAGAGACGAGTCCACTGTCCGAGGCCATAAGAAGATCATTTGTAACCTTCACTAATGCTGTTTCTGTACTATGATGAATTGTAAAACCTGACTGAAACTCTTCAAATAGACCATTCCTCTGCAGATGATCAGTTAGCTGTTTTACAACTACCCTTTCAAGAATTTTTGAGAGAAAAGGAAGGTTGGAGATTGGCCTATAATTAGCTAAGATAGCTGGGTCAAGTGATGGCTTTTTAAGTAATGGTTTAATTACTGCCACCTTAAAAGCCTGTGGTACATAGCCAACTAACAAAGATAGATTGATCATATTTAAGATCGAAGCATTAAATAATGGTAGGGCTTCCTTGAGCAGCCTGGTAGGAATGGGGTCTAATAAACATGTTGATGGTTTGGATGAAGTAACTAATGAAAATAACTCAGACAGAACAATCAGAGAGAAAGAGTCTAACCAAATACCGGCATCACTGAAAGCAGCCTAAGATAACAATACGTCTTTGGGATGGTTATGAGTAATTTTTTCTCTAATAGTTAAAATTTTGTTAGCAAAGAAAGTCATGAAGTCATTACTAGTTAAAGTTAATGGAATACTCAGCTCAATAGAGCTCTGACTCTTTGTCAGCCTGGCTACAGTGCTGAAAAGAAACCTGGGGTTGTTCTTATTTTCTTCAATTAGTGATGAGTAGAAAGATGTCCTAGCTTTACGGAGGGCTTTTTTATAGAGCAACAGACTCTTTTTCCAGGCTAAGTGAAGATCTTCTAAATTAGTGAGACGCCATTTCCTCTCCAACTTACGGGTTATCTGCTTTAAGCTGCGAGTTTGTGAGTTATACCACGGAGTCAGGCACTTCTGATTTAAAGCTCTCTTTTTCAGAGGAGCTACAGCATCCAAAGTTGTCTTCAATGAGGATGTAAAACTATTGACGAGATACTCTATCTCCCTTACAGAGTTTAGGTAGCTACTCTGCACTGTGTTGGTATATGGCATTAGAGAACATAAAGAAGGAATCATATCCTTAAACCTAGTTACAGCGCTTTCTGAAAGACTTCTAGTGTAATGAAACTTATTCCCCACTGCTGGGTAGTCCATCAGAGTAAATGTAAATGTTATTAAGAAATGATCAGACAGAAGGGAGTTTTCAGGGAATACTGTTAAGTCTTCTATTTCCATACCATAAGTCAGAACAAGATCTAAGATATGATTAAAGTGGTGGGTGGACTCATTTACTTTTTGAGCAAAGCCAATAGAGTCTAATAATAGACTAAATGCAGTGTTGAGGCTGTCATTCTCAGCATCTGTGTGGATGTTAAAATCGCCCACTATAATTATCTTATCTGAGCTAAGCACTAAGTCAGACAAAAGGTCTGAAATTCACAGAGAAACTCACAGTAACGACCAGGTGGACGATAGATAATAACAAATAAAACTGGTTTTTGGGACTTCCAATTTGGATGGACAAGACTAAGAGTCAAGCTTTCAAATGAATTAAAGCTCTGTCTGGGTTTTTGATTAATTAATAAGCTGGAATGGAAGATTGCTGCTAATCCTCGGCCCGTGCTACGAGCATTCTGACAGTTAGTGTGACTCGGGGGTGTTGACTCATTTAAACTAACATATTCATCCTGCTGTAACCAGGTTTCTGTTAGGCAGAATAAATCAATATGTTGATCAATTATTATATCATTTACCAACAGGGACTTAGAAGAGAGAGACCTAATGTTTAATAGACCACATTTAACTGTTTTAGTCTGTGGTGCAGTTGAAGGTGCTATATTATTTTTTCTTTTTGAATTTTTATGCTTAAATAGATTTTTGCTGGTTGTTGGTGGTCTGGGAGCAGGCACCGTCTCTACGGGGATGGGGTAATGAGGGGATGGCAGGGGGAGAGAAGCTGCAGAGAGGTGTGTAAGACTACAACTCTGCTTCCTGGTCCCAAGTGGTTGGCTCTCACTGCGGTATTGTATCACTTCCTGTTCCGGAGCACAGCGGTGTTTTTCTGTATCTGTTAGCTGTTTAATCTGCGCAGTTAGATTGATCTAGTTATCTAGATTATGATTTGTTTCCCAGTGTAATCTTTACGTGCCTTAACTAAAGCACTCATTCTGCTGAATCACCTCTAAATTATTTACACATTATTCACTTTGCGTGTTTTTAGGAATCCGCTAGCTTAGCGTAGCTACTAGCTCTTAGCCGATTTAGCATGGCGGCTTCTCCTGTCTCTCCCGCACTTTTCTGCTCTGGGTGTGAAATGTTTAGTTATTCCTCGGCCTCCTTTAGCAGTAATGGTACTTGTAATAAGTGTAGCTTATTCGTAGCTTTGGAGGCCAGGCTGGGCGAATTGGATACTCGGCTCCGCACCGTGGAAAATTCTACAGCTAGCCAGGCCCCTGTAGTCGGTGCGGACCAAGGTAGCTTAGCCGCCGTTAGTTCCCCCCTGGCAGATCCCGAGCAGCCGGGAAAGCAGGCTGACTGGGTGACTGTGAGGAGGAAGCGTAGCCCTAAACAGAAGCCCCGTGTACACCGCCAACCCGTTCACATTTCTAACCGTTTTTCCCCACTCGACGACACACCCGCCGAGGATCAAACTCTGGTTATTGGCGACTCTGTTTTGAGAAATGTGAAGTTAGCGACACCAGCAACCATAGTCAATTGTCTTCCGGGGGCCAGAGCAGGCGACATTGAAGGAAATTTGAAACTGCTGGTTAAGGCTAAGCGTACATTTGGTAAGATTGTAATTCACGTCGGCAGTAATGACACCCGGTTACGCCAATCGGAGGTCACTAAAATTAACATTAAATCGGTGTGTAACTTTGCAAAAACAATGTCGGACTCTGTAGTTTTCTCTGGGCCCCTCCCCAATCAGACCGGGAGTGACATGTTTAGCCGCATGTTCTCCTTGAATTGCTGGCTGTCTGAGTGGTGTCCAAAAAATGAGGTGGGCTTCATAGATAATTGGCAAAGCTTCTGGGGAAAACCTGGTCTTGTTAGGAGAGACGGCATCCATCCCACTTTGGATGGAGCAGCTCTCATTTCTAGAAATCTGGCTAATTTTCTTAAATCCTCCAAACCGTGACTATCCAGGGTTGGGACCAGGAAGCAGAGTTGTAGTCTTACACACCTCTCTGCAGCTTCTCTCCCCCTGCCATCCCCTCATTACCCCATCCCCGTAGAGACGGTGCCTGCTCCCAGACTACCAATAACCAGCAAAAATCTATTTAAGCATAAAAATTCAAAAAGAAAAAATAATATAGCACCTTCAACTGCACCACAGACTAAAACAGTTAAATGTGGTCTATTAAACATTAGGTCTCTCTCTTCTAAGTCCCTGTTGGTAAATGATATAATAATTGATCAACATATTGATTTATTCTGCCTAACAGAAACCTGGTTACAGCAGGATGAATATGTTAGTTTAAATGAGTCAACACCCCCGAGTCACACTAACTGTCAGAATGCTCGTAGCACGGGCCGGGGCGGTGGATTAGCAGCAATCTTCCATTCCAGCTTATTAATTAATCAAAAACCCAGACAGAGCTTTAATTCATTTGAAAGCTTGTCTCTTAGTCTTGTCCATCCAAATTGGAAGTCCCAAAAACCAGTTTTATTTGTTATTATCTATCGTCCACCTGGTCGTTACTGTGAGTTTCTCTGTGAATTTTCAGACCTTTTGTCTGACTTAGTGCTTAGCTCAGATAAGATAATTATAGTGGGCGATTCTAACATCCACACAGATGCTGAGAATGACAGCCTCAACACTGCATTTAATCTATTATTAGACTCTATTGGCTTTGCTCAAAAAGTAAATGAGTCCACCCACCACTTTAATCATATCTTAGATCTTGTTCTGACTTATGGTATGGAAATAGAAGACTTAACAGTATTCCCTGAAAACTCCCTTCTGTCTGATCATTTTTTAATAACATTTACATTTACTCTGATGGACTACCCTGCAGTAGGGAATAAGTTTCATTACACTAGAAGTCTTTCAGAAAGCGCTGTAACTAGGTTTAAGGATATGATTCCTTCTTTATGTTCTCTAATGCCATATAACAACACAGTGCAGAGTAGCTACCTAAACTCTGTAAGGGAGATAGAGTATCTCGTCAATAGTTTTACATCCTCATTGAAGACAACTTTGGATGCTGTAGCTCCTCTGAAAAAGAGAGCTTTAAATCAGAAGTGTCTGACTCCATGGTATAACTCACAAACTCGTAGCTTAAAGCAGATAACCCGTAAGTTGGAGAGGAAATGGCGTCTCACTAATTTAGAAGATCTTCACTTAGCCTGGAAAAAGAGTCTGTTGCTCTATAAAAAAGCCCTCCGTAAAGCTAGGACATCTTTCTACTCACCACTAATTGAAGAAAATAAGAACAACCCCAGGTTTCTTTTCAGCACTGTAGCCAGGCTGACAAAGAGTCAGAGCTCTATTGAGCTGAGTATTCCATTATCTTTAACTAGTAATGAGTTCATGACTTTCTTTGCTAACAAAATTTTAACTATTAGAGAAAAAATTACTCATAACCATCCCAAAGACGTATCGTTATCTTTGGCTGCTTTCAGTGATGCCGGTATTTGGTTAGACTCTTTCTCTCCGATTGTTCTGTCTGAGTTATTTTCATTAGTCACTTCATCCAAACCATCAACATGTTTATTAGACCCCATTCCTACCAGGCTGCTCAAGGAAGCCCTACCATTATTTAATGCTTCGATCTTAAATATGATCAATCTATCTTTGTTAGTTGGCTATGTACCACAGGCTTTTATGGTGGCAGTAATTAAACCATTACTTAAAAAGCCATCACTTGACCCAGCTATCTTAGCTAATTATAGGCCAATCTCCAACCTTCCTTTTCTCTCAAAAATTCTTGAAAGGGTAGTTGTAAAACAGCTAACTGATCATCTGCAGAGGAATGGTCTATTTGAAGAGTTTCAGTCAGGTTTTAGAATTCATCATAGTACAGAAACAGCATTAGTGAAGGTTACAAATGATCTTCTTATGGCCTCGGACAGTGGACTCATCTCTGTGCTTGTTCTGTTAGACCTCAGTGCTGCTTTTGATACTGTTGACCATAAAATTTTATTACAGAGATTAGAGCATGCCATAGGTATTAAAGGCACTGCGCTGCGGTGGTTTGAATCATATTTGTCTAATAGATTACAATTTGTTCATGTAAATGGGGAATCTTCTTCACAGACTAAAGTTAATTATGGAGTTCCACAAGGTTCTGTGCTAGGACCAATTTTATTCACTTTATATATGCTTCCCTTAGGCAGTATTATTAGACGGTATTGCTTAAATTTTCATTGTTACGCAGATGATACCCAGCTTTATCTATCCATGAAGCCAGAGGACACACACCAATTAGCTAAACTGCAGGATTGTCTTACAGACATAAAGACATGGATGACCTCTAATTTCCTGCTTTTAAACTCAGATAAAACTGAAGTTATTGTACTTGGCCCCACAAATCTTAGAAACATGGTGTCTAACCAGATCCTTACTCTGGATGGCATTACCCTGACCTCTAGTAATACTGTGAGAAATCTTGGAGTCATTTTTGATCAGGATATGTCATTCAAAGCGCATATTAAACAAATATGTAGGACTGCTTTTTTGCATTTACGCAATATCTCTAAAATCAGAAAGGTCTTGTCTCAGAGTGATGCTGAAAAACTAATTCATGCATTTATTTCCTCTAGGCTGGACTATTGTAATTCATTATTATCAGGTTGTCCTAAAAGTTCCCTAAAAAGCCTTCAGTTAATTCAAAATGCTGCAGCTAGAGTGCTGACGGGGACTAGAAGGAGAGAGCATATCTCACCCATATTGGCCTCTCTTCATTGGCTTCCTGTTAATTCTAGAATAGAATTTAAAATTCTTCTTCTTACTTATAAGGTTTTGAATAATCAGGTCCCATCTTATCTTAGGGACCTCGTAGTACCATATCACCCCAATAGAGCGCTTCGCTCTCAGACTGCAGGCTTACTTGTAGTTCCTAGGGTTTGTAAGAGTAGAATGGGAGGCAGAGCCTTCAGCTTTCAGGCTCCTCTCCTGTGGAACCAGCTCCCAATTCAGATCAGGGAGACAGACACCCTCTCTACTTTTAAGATTAGGCTTAAAACTTTCCTTTTTGCTAAAGCTTATAGTTAGGGCTGGATCAGGTGACCCTGAACCATCCCTTAGTTATGCTGCTATAGACGTAGACTGCTGGGGGGTTTCCATGATGCACTGTTTCTTTCTCTTTTTGCTCTGTATGCACCACTCTGCATTTAATCATTAGTGATCGATCTCTGCTCCCCTCCACAGCATGTCTTTTTCCTGGTTCTCTCCCTCAGCCCCAACCAGTCCCAGCAGAAGACTGCCCCTCCCTGAGCCTGGTTCTGCTGGAGGTTTCTTCCTGTTAAAAGGGAGTTTTTCCTTCCCACTGTAGCCAAGTGCTTGCTCACAGGGGGTCGTTTTGACCGTTGGGGTTTTACATCATTATTGTATGGCCTTGCCTTACAATATAAAGCGCCTTGGGGCAACTGTTTGTTGTGATTTGGCGCTATATAAAAAAAAAAATTGATTGAATTGATTGAACCCTGGATAGTCACGGTTTGGAGGATTTAAGAAAATTGGCCAGATTTCTAGAAATGAGAGCTGCTCCATCCAAAGTGGGATGGATGCCGTCTCTCCTAACAAGACCAGGTTTTCCCCAGAAGCTTTGCCAATTATCTATGAAGCCCACCTCATTTTTTGGACACCACTCAGACAGCCAGCAATTCAAGGAGAACAGGCGGCTAAACATGTCACTCCCGGTCCGATTGGGGAGGTGCCCAGAGAAAACTACAGAGTCCGACATTGTTTTTGCAAAGTTACACACCGATTTAATGTTAATTTTAGTGACCTCCGATTGGCGTAACCGGGTGTCATTACTGCCGACGTGAATTACAATCTTACCAAATTTACGCTTAGCCTTAGCCAGCAGTTTCAAATTTCCTTCAATGTCGCCTGCTCTGGCCCCCGGAAGACAATTGACTATGGTTGCTGGTGTCGCTAACTTCACATTTCTCAAAATAGAGTCGCCAATAACCAGAGTTTGATCCTCGGCGGGTGTGTCGTCGAGTGGGGAAAAACGGTTAGAAATGTGAACGGGTTGGCGGTGTACACGGGGCTTCTGTTTAGAACTACGCTTCCTCCTCACAGTCACCCAGTCAGCCTGCTTGGGATCTGCCAGGGGGGAACTAACGGCGGCTAAGCTACCTTGGTCCGCACCGACTACAGGGGCCTGGCTAGCTGTAGAATTTTCCACGGTGCGGAGCTGAGTCTCCAATTCGCCCAGCCTGGCCTCCAAAGCTACGAATAAGCTACACTTATTACAAGTACCATTACTGCTAAAGGAGGCCGAGGAATAACTAAACATTTCACACCCAGAGCAGAAAAGTGTGGGAGAGACAGGAGAAGCCGCCATGCTAAATCGGCTAAGAGCTAGTAGCTACGCTAACCTAGCAGATTCCTAAAAACACGCAAAGTGAATAATTTAGAGGTGATTCAGCAGAAGGAGTGCTTTAGTTAAGGCACGTAAAGATTACACTGGGGAAACAAATCGTAATCTAGATAACTAGATCAATCTAACTGCGCAGATTAAACAGCTAACAGATACAGAAAAACACCGCTGTGCTCCGGAACAGGAAGTGATACAATACCGCAGTGAGAGCCAACCACCAGTAGAGGCAAGATGGTGTGGCACCATGATGGTGTGGTGTTGTGACACAAAATTCAGTGAATTTGGCGACACCACACCTTATGACTTTGATGTTATTGAAAATAAAAACAATCAAAAATTCTCCAAAATTTTTGAAAATGACTTTTTCCCAAACTTAGTGTTGTAGGATAATCAACAGGACACCACTGTTGTGTGCAGTAAATTTTGTGTCACTACACCTTATGACTTGGATGCTATTGAAAATTTAAACAATAAAAAATTCTCCAAAATTTTTTAAAATGACTTTTTCCCAAAGTGAGTGTTGTTGTATAATCAGCAGGACACCACTGTTGTGTGCAGTAAATTTTGTGTCACTACACCTTATGACTTTGATGCTATTGAAAATATAATCAATTAAAAATTCTCAATTTTTTTAAAATTACTTTTTTCAAACTGAGTGCTGTAGTATAATCAACGGGACATGGCTGTTGTGTGCAGTGAATTTGGTGACACCACACCTTGTGACTTTGATGCTATTGAAAATTTAAACAACAAAAAATTCTCCAAAATGTTTTTAAAATGACTTTTTCCAAAAGTGAGTGTTGTAGTATAATCAGCAGGACACCACTGTTGTGTGCAGTAAATTTTGTGTCACTACACCTTATGACTTTGATGCTATTGAAAATTTAAACAATAAAAAAATTCTCCAAAATTTTTGAAAATGACTTTTTCCAAAAGTCAGTGTTGTAGTATAGTCAGCAGGACACCACTGTTGTGTGCAGTAAATTTTGTGTCACTACACCTTATGACTTTGATGCTATTGAAAATATAATCAATTAAAAATTCTCCAAATTTTTTTTAAATTACTTTTTTTCAAACTGAGTGCTGTAGTATAATCAACAGGACATGGCTGTTGTGTGCAGTGAATTTGGTGACACCACACCTTGTGACTTTGATGCTATTAAAAATTAAAAAAATTAAATAAATTTCTGCAGTTTTTAATAATGGCATTTTCCAAACTGAGCTCTGTAATATAATCAGCAGGACCCCACTGATGTGTGCAGTGAATTTGGTAATATCACTCCTTATTACAATGATTTATTCAATAATTTTCATTCTTTTTTTTTCCATGTATGCACTTTGTAGACGGTCCCTAAGCTTCCGTTTCTCTGCCGCCTGCCTGTTCAGATCAGTGTTATTTTTTTCAGCTCAGAGGACGACTCATATGGATAAAAATAAGGTTGTAGCTCGTTGTCTACCTTCCTGAGGTTAGAAACTAGTGGTGTTTGTCTTTCTACAATGTTTCTCTTAAGATCTATTGAGCCGTGAACTTCGAATCTGTGAATATCTTTCTAACTTTACCCAAGTCATATTGGCTGGTGTTAACAATTCAGTCTTTGTGTATAAACAGAAGTATGTTTTCATCTCATGATGGTGTCAGGAATGTTCACCACCTCCTGCTCCCAGATCACCGAGTATCAGGAGGTTATACTTTATGTCTGTGCCATGCTATTCGCCTGTAGCTGGTTTGTGTCATAGCTGAAGTGCTGGAAGGTGTGCTGACTATCAGCCACACAAGAAACTGAAACTAAGGGGATTACTTCCTGCATTTTTTCTTTTAATGACCTTTGTGTTTGTAATAATGCATATTGTGTTCCTTCCAGGTCTTTCTGAACAGCCAAATGAGCACAGCAGCTTTCCCCTCCCCCACAGCAGAGATGGCAGAGATGAACCGCATCCAGTATGAGCTGGAGTACACTGAGGGAATCAGCCAGAGGATGCGCATCCCTGAGATGCTCAAAGTTGCGCCTCAACCCCACGGCGACACCAGCGCTGAAAACCAGGCAATAATCCATAGTGTCATAATGCAAGTCCCAGAGAGGATTGTGGTTGCAGGTAAATAAGCTGTAAATGTGGCTATGCACTGTGATGATATGATGTCAGGCTGTCACATCATAAATGTATCAGTGTAATGCAGAGGACCTGGACCTACAGAATAATAGCATCCATATTACATCATTTGTCCTTATGGTAGTCCTTGCCTTGCAGGAGGGGTGGGTGGGGGTGGGCTGTAAAACAGGTTGTGATTGATGGAGAGAGAAAAAAATAATAATAAGGCAATGTTTTATCATGTTCCGCTGTAGAAAAACACTACAGTGTGTGCGCAAGACAAAGTTTGTGTTCCACTGTTTGATGAGTTTGTGCAGACATTACAGGAATAGCACTATCCCCACAGGTCACCCAACCCCTAAATTTGGTGACCACGCTACATTTTTAGTGGCCCAAAATTAAACCTATTATCATAATTACTTAAAACAGTTAGCAAAGTAACCCTGGTAACAAATTGTCACTATCTTTCTTTCCTTCAGTGATACTTCAATAAACAAAGTCATTAATGTAATGAAAATATTATTTAAGTTCATATGAATTCATGTTCATATAGACTTAAATTATTTAATAATAACAACAATAACTTTATTATTTAAGTTTACTTGAATTCAAGTTTCATGAGCTGGAGAATCGGCGCAGCAGGGACGGTATTGCATTCACTCTACTGTACTGTTGTGATGAAAAGGGAGCTGAGCCAAAAGGTGAAGCTCTCGATCTACTGGTCAGTCTTCGTTTCTACTCTCAGCTATGGTCATGAGGGTTGGGTCATGACTAGTGATGGGTCAATGAGGCGTCATGAAGTGTTTCAACACACTGCCAAACTGTTTAAATACTGTGTCACTGAATACTGACATCTGCTGGACCTTAAAAATCCCTACAGGCACCCAAGTTGACACTCTCAACTGACACTGATTTCATGGCCTAGTATATACAATAATATAATCTAAGTCATTGTATTCCATTTTGTATCATTTCATACCTTCATTTAAATTAAAATATTAAATAATAAATCATGCGAACATGTAACATAACGTGAAACTCTAAGTGAACATGTGAATGAGGATGCTTGTGGATTGGGATTTCATTTTTTTTTTTTTTAACAAATTATTATATATATAAAAAAAGTTGTTCCAAAGTCTTGAATTTAAGTCTGTTATGCTTGTTTGATGCAACTTCTCCAGCTTTAGAAAACACCCACTCACAGGACACAGATGAGGCTGGAGTGCAGAGAAATTGTAATGACAGCTGGAAGAGGCTTGGATATACTGTCTTGTGGTTGTCCCAGAATCTCAGAGGATCCTGGGACCTAGCAATATTAGCCTCTGCCTGGTACTTCTGCAAATCCTCGAAGGCATCAGCTGTGGCACTTTTGGTCTGCCTGCCCACTTCGATGTCGCGATGTTGCCAAAGGTCATCTAAAACAACGTGGCATTTCAGTACATGATTTCCAAACAACAACAAACAAATAATGCTGAATAACATGCCTGACAACTGCAAATTTTCATTAATGTAGTGACAGGTAAGAGCCAAGTAGGCCTCCATGTTCACAGATGTCCACACGTCAGCTGTTATACTCACTGCCACAGCTTGCTGTACTTCCTTTTTCACTCGTTCCCGTTCCTCCTCATACGTCTTGGCCACCATTTGTTTGATGTTCTGAAAATTACACCAAGTCAAACCAAAAGCAAATGAATATATTTAAATTAAAAGTTAAATAAGTTGAATATATCAACTACTACTTTAGATAATTTCCTCACAAACCTTTCTGGTTGGCAAAACATATGAGGGCTGAAGGACCTGAACCAGTTCCCTGAACCCTTCACTCTCCACAGTGTTGAGGGGCTGGCAGTCCTTCAGGATGGAATTCAGCAAAGCCTCATCCAGCATCTGCTTCCTGGAAGCTTGATGGTTAAAAATGAGGTAAAGAATAAATTAATAGGAATTAATTATCAATAAATTAACTGTGAGTAAGTTGTAGACTGGCTGTATACTTGAGTTCATCCTGGGTGTATCTGGGACTTCATTCTCATGCTTTGCCCTACAATGTCTCAGCATTGAGGAGGTGCTCTTGTTTAGACAGGAAAGTTCTATTGAACAAATGTGACATTTAACCTGCAGAAAATAATATGAATAGTAAATTAAGAGTCACTTTGAACTGATTTTGAATTCAGATAGATTAAGTGGAAGCTCTGAGAGGAGCTGGATGAAACAAGGAAATTAAAACATGCCTTATTTTCCAATATGACATCAAAATGATCCCACACAGCTGAAACTTTCCTTTTTGTTTGCTGCTGTTCCATGACTTTTGGTGAACTTGATGATACACCGCAAAACATCCAAGATTCTTTTGGCAGATGCATCCCGTTGACAGATATGCTTCCTTATAAACACAGTTTGGCCACTTTGGTGCGTCAGTGTCGGTTCAAAACAGTTCCTGTATCGGTCATGTGACTTTCGCAAAGCGATACACACACCGACATGGGGTTTCGCTCCATGAGCTCAACGCATGTGCCGACCCATCGGTGTTGCTGGATCCATCACTAGTCATGACCGAAGGAACTGGAATGCGGGTACAAGCGGCCGAATTGGGCTTCATTAGAAGGGTAACTGGTGTCTCTCTTAAAGATAGGGTGAAAAGTTAAAGTTTGGTCATCCGCAGGGAGCTCGGAGTAGAGTCGCTGCTTCTTCGCATAAAAAGCTGACGTGGCTTGGACATCTGGTAAGGATGCCCCTGGACGCCTCCCTGGGAACGTCTATCTGGGAGGAGACCCCGAGGAAGACCAAGGACTAATTGGCCTGGGGAACGCCTCAGGATCCCCCAGTCAGAGGTGGTCAGTGTGCCCCATGAAGGGGAAGTCTGGGGTTCCCTGTTGGAGCTGTTGCCCCGTGACCCAATCCCATATAAGCAGTTTAAGATGAGTGTATGAGTGAATTCAGGTTGTGCTTCCAAGCATTGTTACTGTTGTCCATGAATTGTGATGTGCAATGCATCCAGAAAGTATTCACAGCATTTCACTTTTTCCACATTTTATTTGAAAATGGAAGAAATTCATTTTTCTCCTCAGAATTCTACACACAATGCCACATAATGACAATATTAAAAAAAAAGTCTTTTGAAGTTTTTGCAAATTTATTTAAAAAAAAAACAACGAACAAATCACATGTACATAGGTATTCACAGCCTTTGCCATAAAGCTTAAAATTGAGCTCAGGGGCATCCTGTTTCTGTTGATCATCCTTGAGCTGTTTCTACAACTTAATTGGTGTCCACCTCAGATAAATTCAGTTGATTTGACATGATTTGATAAGGCACGCCACACACCTGTCATATAAGGTCCCACAGTTGACCATGCATATCAGAGCACAAACCAAGCATGAAGTCAAAGGAATTGTCTAGAGACCTCTGAGACAGGATTGTGTCAAGGCACAAATCTGGGGAAGGATACAGAAACATTTCTGCTGCTTTGAAGGTCCCAATGAGCACAGTGGCCTCCATCACCCATAAATGGAAGAAGTTTGGATCCACCAGGACTCTTCCTAGAGCTGGCTGCCCATCTAAACTGAGTGATCAGGAGAGAAGGGCATCAGTCAGGTATGTGACTGAGAACTCAGTGGTCACTCTCCACCATTCCTCCGTGGAGAGAGAAGAACCTTCCAGAAGGACAGTCATCTCCATAGCAATTCACCAATCAGGCCTGTATGGTAGAGTGGCTAGACGGAAGCCACTCCTTAGTAAAAGGCATATGGCAGCCCACCTGGAGTTTGGGAAAAGGCACCTGAAGGACTCTGACCATGAGAAACAAATTTCTTTGGTCTGATGAGACAAAGATTGAACTCTTTGTTGTGAATTTTAGGTGTCATGTTTGGAGGAAACTAGGCAATATCCCTACAGTGAAGCATGGTGGTGTCATCATCATGCTGTTGGGATGTTTTTCCGCAGCAGGACCTGGAAGATGAGTCAGGATTGAGGGAAAGATGAATATAGTAATGTACAGAGACATCCTGGATGAAAACCTGCTTCAGAGCACTCTTGATCTCAGACTGGGGTGACTGTTCATCTTTCAGCAGGACAATGACCCTAAGCACACAGCCAAGATATTAAAGGAGTGGCTTCAGGACAACTCTGTGTATGTCCTTGAGTGGCCCAGCCAGCGCCCAGACCTGAATCTGATTGAACATTTCTGGAGAGATCTGAAAATGTCTGTGCATTAACGCCCCCCATCCAACCTGATGGAGCTTGAGAGGTGCTGCAAAGAGGAATTGGCAAAACTGCCCAAAGATAGGTGCACCAAGTTTGTGGCATCATAATCAAGAAGAATTAAGGCTGTAATTGCTGCCAAAAGTGCATCAACTGAAATAAAAATAATAAAAAGCTTTTTTCATGTGGTCATTATGGGGTGTAGCATTTTGAGGGGGACAAATGAATTTACTCCATTTTGGAATAAGACTGTAACATAACAAAATGTGGAAAAAGTGAAATGCTGTGAATACTTTATGGATGCATTATAGCGTTTCCTGAAGGCACTGGTTCTGATGAAATATGTAGTAGACTTCTCAGCTAGTTAAATCAATTGGCAGCATACACCATAGAACATATCATCCTTAGATGAGGCAGATTCTATCTACATCAAAGACAAACTTTATTTTTGGTTTTTCATAGTTTGCCTTTTGTGTTTTTGACTCAAACAGCATCATCACATTGGAAGTTCTGATTAGGTTTGCTGCATTTGTGAAGGCTCGCATAGTGACCTCAGGGAGCACTTTTATAGGATATTTGGTGGCCACAGAATAACTTTGAGTGGCCATGGTTAGTAAAGATCCTTGCATAAGAGCCTTGTCTTTGCACTGTGACAAGATGAGCGAGGATGTAGTAAACACATTTTGTGAAGTATGGGCAATAAGACAACATCGGGGCACAGCAGAAATTCATCACAGGTGCTATACCTCCTTTGTGGTCCAGTCACGCGGCACTTAACGAAGGGCAACGAAGCCCTAACGAAACAAGAAATCTGGACTTTCGTTGACTTTCATTGGCATCGTTTAACCTTCGCACAGCTTCGTTCCTGCAGCTGGGGCTTTGTCAGGATTTTTAAACTGTTGAAAAATTTGAACAAAGGGCAACGAAAACCTCCATTTTTCGGTGTTTTGTTTTGCTGTCGTCCTTGACAGTTTTTAATTGTTTATTTAGTTTTTGTAACGTTATTGTTTAGTTTGACTTTGACTAGCTGAATGTTTTCACGCAGTGCATAAGTCGGTTTGTGAGGGCTGCTACTGCTGGTGCGTTCATGTGCCGTCGGAAATTGCAGGGCAAACTCAGCCAGATTTTTAAATCTGGGTGTGGGGTCAGTGTCAGGTCCGTTGTCCGAACTGGACCTGGCACTTAAATTGTGCCTGAGATCGTATCCTGCAAAACACAGTTTCTCAAAGCATAATCACATAAAAAGAGACAACATTAGACAGCGATCTCTTTTGTGAGCTTTGCGCAAAGGGGAGAAGCTTCGGAGAGAGCGTACAAACCTAAGACCAACCTTGCTTCCCCTGCTCCTCTCTGCCGCCCCCCCCCCCCCCCCCCCCCCCGGCGCTTGCTCTTTTATTAGAAAAGAAAAAAATCGTAAAAAATACAACGTAGCATCAGGGTGCATTGCGTTTGGGGAAAGGGAGGGGTGAACGGTTGCTTGCGAGTTACGGTTTTCTGTGAAACATGCTCGTTTCTTTCACAAAGAAGGGAGTAAGCAGTTAAGTTTCGATGTCAACAGAGTCCTGAAACAACCTTTAGTTCATCACTGTGGCTGAGCAGTCATTTAGCTTAAATGCAGCATATATGAATGGGTACATAATTATTATGATTGAATGAGTAAATGAAGTATAAAATAATATAATTCAGACAATAATAAACGTAGAATCCTTTAACAAGTCAGCTAAGACACATATTCTTTCAGTCTTGTGGCTGATTTCACTCCCACATCACACAGATAACAGTTGATACAGTTCATTTCACAAGAAACAGAAACTTAACTCAGACTACTTTTGATTACATTGAATATCATGTAAGCAGGCAATGATTAATTAAATAAATGATAACAACTCATAAAATTTCCATCAGTCAGCTTCAGTGGGTTCAGGCATCTTATATAAGGAAGAACTAATCTTTTGTGTGGATACAATTAACAAGTACAAGTATTTTGCCACAAGCACCTGCTGTATTTGAAACAACAAAAAAGTTGTGCAATTTCTGTTGGTACTTGAAGCAGCGACAGCTGCAGCCCCTGCTTGCGCTTATTATTTTTTTATTAAATATAACAGTATGAGTGTAGGAATGACAATCCAGCTCTTCTGTACATGTGGCAACAGGTAGATGATTCAGATGATTATGTAAAGAGCTGTTCTGGAAGGCAGAATTCACGTTGTGGATCAGCTGCAGCTGGTAGAATAACCGCACATGAGTTAATGCACGTTCACACGCAATGATGAATTTACTGCTCTGATATATTCAATCATCTTTACACTTATATTTATTCCCCATTTTGACAGTTTTCTGTTATAAATCAATCTATATATAGCTATACGCGTGTGTGTGTGTATGTATATGTATATATGTATATATATATATATATATATATATATATATATATATATATATATATATATATATATACACGAGGTCTATTAGAAAAGTATCCGACTTTATTATTTTTTAAAAAACCATATGGATTTGAATCACGTGTGATTGCGTCAGACAAGCTTGAACCCTCGTGCGCATGCGTGAGTTTTTCCACGCCTGTCGGTTGCGTCATTCGCCTGTGAGCAGGCTTTGAGTGAGGAGTGGTCCACCCCCTCGGCGGATTTTCATTGTCAGGAAATGGCGGAATGATTTGGGCTTTTTTTCCATCAGAATTTTTTCAGAAACTGTTAGACTGGCAGCTGGAAACCATTAGAAAAATGTATCTGGCTTTCGGTGAAAATTTTACAGGCTTCACAGAGAATAAGGACTGTTACTACAGCTTTAAGGACGCTCGGCATGCCGCGCTCCGTGCTGCCATCGAGAGCCACAAACCACCGGATCATTTCTAAACGGATGGCTCTGTGGATCCGAGACCGTCGTGTGCACTTTCTCTGGTTATCACAAGAGCTGGACATCAGCTATTTTCCGACAGATTTCACTTTTAACAAGAGATTTTGTCATGGAAAGCCGAGCGGAGGCTTCGCGCGTCACGACCGATTTGCTGATGGAGCGAGACAAAGGAACAGCTCCGTTTTGTTCTCACAGGACGGCTTTGAGATGGCGTTCAGACAGCTGATGGTGGTTTTTCCATCGAGTGATTATCTGAGAAATTGTGGATGTGCCTGGACATGCCAGAACATGTCCCGTGAGGCTTCATCACAAATTTTCACAGAAAGCCACATAAATTTTTCTAATGGTTTCCAGCTGCCTGTCTCAAACAGTTTATGAAAAAATTCTGATGGAAAAAAAGCCCAAATCATTCCGCCATTTCCTGACAATGAAAATCCGCCGAGGGGGTGGACCACTCCTCACTCAAAGCCTGCTCACAGGCGAATGACGCAACCGACAGGCGTGGAAAAACTCACGCATGCGCACGAGGGTTCAAGCTTGTCTGACGCAATCACACGTGATTCAAATCCATATAGTTTTTGAAAAAATAAAAAGGTCGGTTTCTTTTCTAATAGACCTCATATATATATATGTGTGCGTGTGTGCATGCATGCATGCATGTATGTGACGCGCGAAGCCTCCGCTCCTCTTTCCATGACAAAAACCCCTGTAACAGTGGAATGTGCCGTTCATTTCCAAACTGGATGCTGTGTTTTATCTGGGACGTCGTCTGACTAGCACAGGAATTGTGAAAAGACGTGGACATTAGCACTTTTTCGGCACATTGAGACAGACGTGCGGAGGAATTCCGCACATCGCGGCAGTGCCGCATGGCGCAAAGCAACACCGTGATGAAGCCTCACAGGACATGTTCTGGCATGTCCAGGCACATCCACAATTTCTCGGATAATCACTTCATGGAAAAACCACCGACAGCTGTCTGAACGCCATCTCAAAGCCATCCTGTGAGACCAAAACGGAGGTGGTTTTGTCTCGCTCCAGTAGCGAATCCATCGTGACGCGCGAAGCCTCCGCTCGGCTTTCCATGACAAAATCTCTTGTTAAAAGTGAAATCTGCCGGAAAATGTTTGATGTCCAGCTCTTGTGATAACCAGAGAAATGGCACACGATGGTCACGGATCCAGACAGCCATCCGTTTAGAAATGAAATGGTCATTCAGCCTGTCGATGGCGGCTTCGGAGCGCAGCGCGCCCCACAGCCGATGGGGGCCGTCCTTAAAGCGACAGTAACACTCATTATTCTCTGTGAAGCCCGTAACATTTTCACCGAAAGCCAGATAAATTTTTCTAATGGTTTCCAGCTGCCAGTCTCTAACAGTTTCTGAAAAAATTCTGATGGAAAAAAAAGCCCAAATCATTCCACCATTTCCTGACAATGAAAATCCGACGAGGGGGCTGGACCACTCCTCACTCAAAGCCTGCTCACAGGCGAATGACGCAACCGACCGGCATGGAAAAACTCACGCATGCGCACGAGGGTTCAAGCGTGTCTGACGCAATCACACGTGATTCAAATCCATATGGTTTTTGAAAAAAAATAATAAGGTCGGATACTTTTCTAATAGACCTCGTGTATATATATATATATATATATATATATATATATATATATATATATATGTGTGTGTGTGTGTGTGTGTGTGTATATAACCCGATGAACCCCACTCGTGATGGGGATTGCAATTATTTCCCATGAACGAGGAATTCCCAGTAAGCGCGTGTCGCGGCTCGTCTTTAGTCTTCTCGGGATGTCTTCATTTAGATAACACAAACTAATTGCAAGTGATATGCTAGAAAAAGGATACAACACTTTAGAATAATTCAGCCTTAAGCAAGATAAAATGCACAGAGTTTTTAAGTTTATTTAAGCCTTCGACACAAAGCTTAGACAAACTGAGTCCTCTAGAGAGACTGAATATGACAACCGCGCTCGTCTATTTATTGGAGACCCGCGGGCATCACTCCTCCTTCGACTTTTTTTATTTATTTCATTCCCAAGACATGGTTTTCTATTGGAAGCGTCCTCTAGTGAACCCTAAGCAGGTGTTAGGCCATTATTTCAATGTGACAAACGCTCCCATTAAAACATGAAGGATTTACAACTGATTTTTTTAAAAGACCTTCAGCCACAGGTGCAGCTGGCCTGAGGCCCCCTCCGCACGTGGCCTCAGCCACACGTGCAGCTGGCCTGAGGCCCCTGCACGCGGCCTGCGGGAAAGCACCTAAAAGGCCTTGGAAAGCCCCTGACAGACTAAATGACTAATAGAGCCCTTTTTTTTGGGTTGAACACCTGCTAGTTCAACCAGAGGACATACAGTTCGGATCAGGACACTTGATAGTTCATCACAGTTCAAATATGGACCTAAAAATTCTTCTACAGTCCCTCCTCTGGGACTCGAAAGAGTCCCATTACATCAACTATACTCTTGGGTTGTTTACTGACAAGACATCCTCATTTGTGCATTGCAATAAAAAAGAAAAACACAGCACTCGACTTACTGATAACTCTGGTGCGGATATGAATATCAGTGATACTTCACACGGTAAATATATTGCAGTGCAGGTGAACCTACATACTAAGGCACAAGGTGAGCAATTAGCCGGATTATATCAACGCCAGGTGACATTCAAACAATGAGTTTTGGTGTAATTCAAGGCACTTAAAATGGCCACATAAAACAAGTTACATCAACCTCTTAATCATGGCAAAGCAAAGGCTTCACATTGACATCAGTGCAACCAATCATCTTCTGGCATCTATTGACGCTCCAACCCATTATACTTGGTTCTACATATTATTTTGTTAAAGCGTCACACATTTATTATTTAAATGCATCAAATAACCCCTATGTTACCACTATTTAGTCAACCAATCAAGAAACTATTCTAAGGTTAGCGCAGCTATGTCTAGTTAAATGATAAACACAATAAATGGTTTCCCTTCATGTCCGTCCTTAAGTCATTTGCCTTAGTCAATCATATAATGGTTTTCATTATAGGCCATTTCTCAACATTTTCCACTTTGTTTTTCTTCTTTTTCAGCTTGTTTTCTAATGCCCGTTTTGGCCAGACACCAAATTTAGGCGATGCATGTCTCTTGAGGCATGCTATAATTTAAGAAAAAGGGGTCCCTATGGTGCATCTTTACTACTAAATCTACAAACACGCCGTGTAAGGGTCCCCTTTTTATAACTTTGCAATGTGATATCTATGTGTATGCATTTAGCTTTATCTGTGTTACGCAGATGATGGTAAGGACAGACATTTACCCAACCTTCGTTACTAACATATATCCTCCTTTGTTTTATTTACACTCAGATTTCTGAAACCAGTCCGCAATTCAAACTCAAGAACCAAGATCATAGTCCGTGTTCAGTGCCATTACGTCAGTCCGCGCTCCTCAGCATTTACTCAGCATCTGAAGTTTTGGGAGAAGTTGGGGAACATGGGGAGGTTGGCCTTTCAGGGGTAGTGGGGGGAGGATCAGGAATTCTGGCTTTCAGACAGTCGTGCAGTTCTCTGATGGATCTTTCCAGCTCCTTGTGCTGCTTGGCCAGGTTGTACAGGGCCCCCAGAGAATTCTTGCCCACATTCAGGGTGGTGGTGGCCAGCCCTAGCTGTTCCCTTTCCATATGCTCCATCATGCAGGCTAGCATGTCCATACTAGACTGAAGACCACACAGTTGAGTATGGAGGCCCTCCTGAGCACAAGAGATGTTGGCATTGTCACGGTGTATCCTGAACAGGTATGCAGCTGTCTGACTTAGTTGTGGCATGATTTCCTCAAATAGCTCATGGGGAATGTGATTTGTGAGGGGCAGGAGCTGCTCCAAGGTTTTTGGAACAGACTCTTGTGGAAGACGAAGCTCTCGAACCAAGATTGCCATGTCCTGTGGGGTGACCATGACCAGATTAAGGTTGTGCAGTCCAGGGGACAGGAAGTACAAGGGGGAAGGCATTTCGTGTGTGGGGGGAGTATTGTTGATGTCGCACAGGCAAGTGGTTGGGACACTCTGGGCATTTAGTAGCCTGTACAAAGCTCCCCTCTGTCCTGGTGGGTGAGTTCAACTAAGGTCCACCCCTGCTGATCCTCCTCCAGAGGTACTGGGCTGATCAGAATATCTCTCCTGCCTTGGGGGTGGAAAGCTGGGGACAGGGCCTAGCAGTGAATTGGGTCTAGGATGCACTCGGGCGGTTGCTGCATATGGCCGACCTTGGCTGCCTCCCCTGGAGGGTATCGTTGCCACTGGCACATGTGACTGTCTCCATGGCATCTGCGGAAGGGGTGTGTTCCTGAGTCCAAAGGGTCCTTCAGGTGATGGTGGAGTCCTCGGGCCGACTCTTGCTGCAGGCAGATTCTGTGAAGCCGTCATCGCCAGGTGCTGGAACGATGAAGATCCTTCTGTTGCCAACTGGTTTAGCTGCTGGATGGAAGGCGGCTGTGGCGACCAATCATGTCTCGACCATCCCTCCTGTATATCCTCTTCTCCAAACAGTTCTGAGAGTCCAATCAGACTTGATAGAGGCAGATCAGGCATAGGTCCCTGATCAGGGGAGTCTGGTCTCTCAGCCATACTCCTGTGTCCTAGTAATATACATATACGTTCATTATTACAGCTCCATGTCATTCTTTCAGATATTGTCTATCCTAGCCCTCATTTTTGTGGGTGCATGTGTGTGAATGTAAATGTGCGTGCATGTCTTCTTCCTCGTCTACAATATCACCAAGCACGGTCCATCCCAGTCCTCCCTATCTGGGGTATACGCCACAATATTAGGGAGCTGGGGGCTGTCGGGGAGGATAATTGGTATTTCATCCATTTCCATATATTCTGGTTCTCTGTCTGTTTCGTTTGTGCTTTCTTCTAGGGCTCGGATGGCTAACAGTGGGAGCTGTCCTACTGTGGATGAAAGCAATTTATTGACCAGAAATTTTATCAAGGGAATACCACAACATATTACCAGCAAGACCGCCACCCCTGTTAGTGCCAAGATTACACCTATCTGGTATAACCAGTCTTTCCATGATATCCACCCTCTCCTTAGAGTCCCAAACAGTGAAAACAGTGGGCCAATATTCATTCCATTCCCTACAATGTATCCAGAATCGTCAGTTTCATTTCTCCCTCCTATGGAGTTACTTAACAGTTCCTGTTGCATCTCTTCAAGTGTGATTAAGAGCTCTGTCAAATTTCCGTCTTCCCCTGTACGCATGGGAATAGCTGTGCAACATTCGGTGGCTTTGATCATAATACAAACTCCTTGTTCATCAGCCATCATCATCTCGATAGCTAATCTATTTTGCATTGTCATTAGCGAGGTGGCGTGCAGTTGTTCGGTTAAGGCTCCTACTGCTGCCAATGTCCAGTTCAGGTATCTTTGCTGATTATACCACAAGTAATTAATCCACTGCACCTCCTGGAACCTAGAACGGATTTTTGGAGTAACCCCAAACAGAGCCAATGCCCATCCCCATTTATCCGCATCTTCATCTGCTTTAACTCTGCTACTGTCTATGGCTTCTAACTGTCGGGGTATCCCTTCTGGTATCCCGTTTCTTACTGTGATGTTGTAGTCTGTTTTAAACGTCATTATTCCTCTTTTCTTACGAAGTTTCTGTGGCATGGGTTGTATTGAATTTGGCATTTCAATTACTGTTATTGCTCCTGTGAGCATCACAGGAGCACAAAGGCCTTTCCAATTCGGGGACAGCGATGACAGGAGTTTCCTTTTTTGTCCGCATATCCAAAAGATGTCAGCTAAGGGTACCGTTCCCTTAGCTAAATTTGGAGTAGATACCCATGAAGCATGGGTGAGATTCAGTCCAATTACAGATCCCCCTGTGGCCGGTACTATTTGTTCACACTGTATGCCTGCTGCTGGCAGGGTGTGACAGACGGTAATGTTCCATGCTGTTTTGGCCGGTTTGTATTCTTGCTACTTTTGCATACACTGTATGTGGTGTTTTGGCTGGGTCGTCCCTACCTGCCAATCGCTTATGTATTGTGCTACTAAGCCTTTAGCTATACAGAATGGGTGTATCATCCCTTTCTCTATTTTAATCATAGGTGGAACGGTTCCTTCTGTACTTAGGGGCACTGGACAAAGTTTACTGTCGGCAGCATATTTTTCATCACCTACTGCCATTTTCATAACACATTGTGTATAGCATTCTGCTTGGTCTGAGTTATGTTGGGGGCTCCTATAACAGTTGTTGATATCAGGTAGGGGTTTAGCCTGAGGTATCACACCTTTCCGGTGACAGGCTATGCAAGGCTTTTCACTGATCTGCCTAGCCGAAAATTTCAACCATTGGTAAAATAAATTGGTCTTCAACCCTTGTGTGCGGGCTAGGTCTGTACTGGGATCCCATCTCCCTAAGTGACTGCTTGTTTCTAGGCTTCTAATTGTCCTCTTTTTCCTTGGTTTGATTTTTACCCATTTTGTGGCTTCATGTACTGTAACAGTTACGTCTTGCTTGGTTTCCCTGCATCCTCTTTTATCACAAATTACCTCTATGTTGAGTGTTCCCTCCTCTTCACATTTGATGCTAATGGCTTCGCCTAATATGTAATCCCCCAGCTTTCCCTGTATTCCTATGTTCTTGTAGGCTTTTGATTTAATGTATACCAAATTATATGTTTTTCCTGTGTTTAGAATGCCTTGTTTAGCTGCTATTGCGGCCATGGCCACGGCACAGTCCGTTGTATGTTTTGGATGTCTATTTTCTCCCATACTGACCACCAGTAGTATTGTCAATCCCTTGAATAATTCCTTAATCATTGCTCTGATGACTGTTGAGATGTGCTACTAGATGTGCTACTAAGTGAGCCGTCACTAGATGAGCTGTCACTAGGGATGTGTGGTGTATCTGTGCTTTGTCTGGGTTGTACTTCCTGCGGTTCTTCTGTCGGTAAATCTACTGAGTTGCTGTCCGAGTCTGATGTCTCCTGTGGCCTGTCTATCTGTCGGTCTGTATTTCTGTCTGTCTGTTGGCCTGCGTCTCCAGTTGTCTCTGAGTCTGCATCTGAGTCTGTCGCTGCTCTATCTGGCAGGGATCCACTACTCTCTGAAGCTGTGTGTTGTCTTTGTTCAATCAGTCTCTGTGAGCGCCTTGGCCAGTGTTCGCCTGGCTGCAGGGAGGCGTGGCCTTCCCTCGGTGCTTCTTCTGGCTGCAGGGAGGCGTGGCCGTCCCTCGGTGCTGCTGTAGGGTCTCTGGCTTCTCCTGCTTCCCCCCTTGGCCCGGCGGCTCTGCCAAGACGAGCTTGCCGAGGCCGCAGGGGCGCTGGGCCACCAACCCTACAGCAGTGGTTTAAATGAAACCAAGTGTCCTTACCGTCTACTTTGACTGCTGTACGTGAGGCAAGAATAACTTTGAAAGGACCTTCTCGGCGGGGCCTGTCCCACTTCTTTTTGAACACCTTGACGTAAACCAGATCACCAGGCTGGATGCTCTGATTTTCAAGTGGAATCTCTGCTTCTCTGTCTTCTGTAGCACCTTTGACCTGCAAAAAGATAGTTTTGTGTATTTGGGTTAACTGTCTCAGATAATTATGCCATTCGTCTTGTAGCTGCTCCAGCGATGGTCCTTCGTAGGGTCCTCTCAGGTATGGAATAGGCATCGGCCGACCTGTAAGAGCTTCAAATGGTGTCAAATGGGTTAGTCGGTTAGTTTGTGAGCGCATTGACAATAAAGCAAGCGGCAACGCATCCAGCCAGGTTAGTTTGCCATTACTGTCTGCTATGATTTTTGCTAGTTTGTTCTTTAAAATGCCATTAGCCCGTTCCACCGCCCCATTTGATTGGGGGTGATAAACACACCCAAACTTCTGTTTGATACCCAATTGTTTGAATGTTTCTTGTGTAACCTTGGCTACAAAAGCCCTACCGTTGTCAGATGAGATAGTATCTGGAATGCCAAATCTTGGAAAGACGTCTCGGCACAAGAATTTGGCTACCGTTTTATGGTCTTGATTTGCAGAGGCTACTGCCTCAATCCATCGGCTGAATCTGCATATCACTACCAAAACATATCTCATTCGTTTAACTCGATTTTCAGCTCCCATGTCTATGAAATCCATCATAAGATGTCTGAATGGCCCATCAGGGACCGGAATGTGGGCTAAAGGGGCTGTGAATGATTTCCGGACATTGTACTGTGCACATACCTCACACTCATTCAACAAACGGTCCACTGTAGCTGCCATATATGGTGACCACCAGACAGCTTTTAGTTTGTTCATAATTTGGACTCGCGAACAATGATCGAGTCCGTGGGCCCAAATGATTGCATGTCGTAATAAATTGGTGGGTAACACAAAATGTCCATGACTACTGCGCCACAGCTTGTCCGCTGGCCCCTGACTGCGTGTCTCAATAGCGCCTCGTTTAACCCACATTCGTTTTTCTTCTCCACTGGCCCTACTTTGAGCCACTATCAGTGCGTCAAGTGAAACCAGTGGGGCACAATCTTGGATGGTTAGCAGGGGAAACATATTTTCTCCTTGTGCTCCTTTGCGAGCTGCGTCATCTGCTAGATTGTTACCTTGAGCTATGATGTTATTATTCTTTTGATGACCTGCACATTTAATGATGGCTACCTCAGACGGTAATTGGAGAGCTTGTAACAGTTGGGAAATCGCTTCTCCATGAGTGACAGGGGTGCCATCTGCTCTCAGGAATCCCCTTTGTTTCCAAATGTTTGCATGTACATGACATACGCCATAAGCGTAGGCTGAGTCTGTGTAGATATTAACACGTTGATCTTTAGCTATCTGGCAAGCCATAGTTAAGGCTTTGATTTCTGCCAGTTGGGCTGAACAAGGCTGATCAATTCCTTGGGACTCCAGTAATTCAAAGGTCTCGCCATCTGTGTTTAGTTTAACAATCCCCATACCCGCATGCAATCCCGCGGCATCCCGAAAGCATGAGCCATCCACGAACAGGGTTAGATCTGCATCTATGGCGTGATTATACAAATGTTCTCTGGCTCTCAAAAATTTCTCTGTCTCTGCCACACAGTTATGTGGAGTACCATCTAACGGTGTGGTCAATTTGGTGGCGGGATTCACCGTGTGACAACGTTGTATTGTTATTTCTGGGGCGGACAACACAACTTCATATCCAGTGCGTCTAGCTTGTGTTAAGACAAAACGTTGACTGGTTAGCAGGGCATGTAACTGATGCGACGTGTACAACGTTACTGCATGTCCCATGATTATGGATGATGCTTTTTGAAATGCAAAGGCAGCTGCTGCTAGACCCTGATAGCATGGTGGCAATCCTGTTTCAATGTTGTCAAGCTTTGTACTATAATAGGCCAATGGTTGTTTTCCTTCATTTGTTTCCTGCATTAGTACAGCACAAGCATATCCAGCTTTTTCAGTAACATACAAATGGAAAGGTTTCCCATAATCTGGGTTACCTAACGCGGGAGCAGATTGCATGTCTGTTTTTAGGGCCTCAAAAGCTCCCGTTGCCTGATCTGTCCAGACGAGGAGAGCTGCATTGCTTGTTTGCCCCACTGCTCTAATCATGGCACGCAAAGGTGCAGTTTTTATAGCATAATCACAAATCCACGGCCGACTGTACCCTGCCATCCCAAGGAATGAAAGCATCTGTCCCACTGTTTGGGGTTTGGGAGCCTTGACTATAGCCTCCACTTGGCTTGGGGCTATACATCGCGTGGTCCCACACAACTGTCTTCCCAAGTATTCTACTTGTTGTTTGCAGAACTGCAATTTGTCCTTACTTACTTTATGACCTCCATCTGCCAATGCATGCAATACAATTAATGAATCTTTTTCACACTGTTCTTGAGTCTCTGATGCAATAAGGAGATCATCCATATATTGCACCAATGTACTGGGTATGTCAAGGTGTTGTAAATCTTCAGCCAGGACTTTGTTAAAGATGGCTGGGGACAGGTTCAGTCCCTGAGGTAGCCGTGTATACGTTAGCTGTTGTCCCAGAAATGTGAATGCAAACAAATGTTGTGAGTCTGGGTGCACAGGCACACTGAAATAGACTGAACACAGATCGATTACTGTGTACCATTTTGCTCCAGCAGGGATGCTTGATAGTATAGTATGCGGATCAGGTACTATAGGTGCATCCATTTCTATTATTGCATTGATAGGACGCAGATCATGTACCAGCCGATACTCTTTGGTATTGTTTTTAGGGATAGGATAGATAGGAGTATTGCATGGGCTTGCAGTTTTTATTAGAACTCCAGCTGCCATTAGTCCCTTAATTACTGGTTTTATGCCTTCAATAGCCTGAGGTTTTAATGGATACTGCCTTTGGTGAGGCAGTTTTGCTCCCGGTTTTACTTTTATTTTTACTGGTAAGGCTGTTTTTACTAGTCCTACATCCGTTTTGCTTTTGGACCACACCACTGGTGGTATTTGCTCTAACAATTTCTCTTGTTGGGCCGATAACACCATCTGTCCCTCTGGTCTAGGATTGAGCTCCACTTTTTGAGCTATAGCCTCATCATTTACTTTTAAATTAATTCGTATAAACTGCTGGTCTTTTGACAGATGTACTTGTGGACTTTCCATGTTTTGCCATTCTTCAACTTCTGAGGCTGTCTTTACCATTGGACCTAGGTCATGGGATTCGTACTTTTCTGAGACTAAAAGGGTCACATGAGGCGTGGCATTCGGCACTTGATACCATTGTTGTTCAGCTGAAGTTAGCTTGACAGAAGCTGCGGCCCCTTGGGGGCCTAAATAAATTTCTGTGGTGGTTATGTGAAACAGCCGTTGATTCATCAATGCATCCCAGCAGCATGCATAGTCAGTTTGTTCTTGTTTGGCATCGAACATCAGGGTGACATGTAAAGGTAAACTAGGTGTATATACTGCTTCATAGTGTTGTTCGGCCCAGGGCTTCCATTTTTCCCATTGCAGTTGAAGATTTGAATTTTCTGGTTGTAACTTCAGCCAGTATACCATGGGTTGCACAGGTCGGACCTTGTTTTCCATGTCCATAAGCACCATAATGTTGGCGAGTGCTTCGTCAGGAAAGTGTATTTGCAGTCCTTGATGGGTACACACTATCTGGGTTTGTAGCTTACATAAAATGTCTCTTCCCAGCAAATTTACAGGTGTATTTTGTGAGTATAACAGGGGTGCTTCAATTGTTTTTCCTGCAATCGTTACAGGAAGTGGGCGTGTAAACGGTATTATTTGAGTCTTCCCAGAGAAGCCGATGGTCTTAATTACAGACCCAGAGAGGGGGAGATGAGCGCCCATTTTCCCTATGCAAGAGTATGTTGCCCCTGTATCCACCATGAAAGGGAAATCTCTGTTTTGTATATTAACAGTGACGGTTGGCTCTTCCTTAGGTATCATTGAAATAGCCAATGCCACCGTTTCCCCCTCTGTCTTCTCTAGGCCTCCCTATTGCCAATAGGCAGAGGGTCCAACCCAAGGTCGGGCCGGACAATTTCTCATTCGATGTCCAGGTTGTCCACAGCTCCAACACTCATTAGAGGGTTGATCCCCTATTGGGGGTGTTGGTCCCATAGGCGGTCCCGCTTGACTGTTCCTGGGAGCTGAGTTTTGGAATCTGTTTCCAAATGAAGGTTGGCGAGATCCTCTTTGCCACCCTCCTCTTTGACCTTGAAAGTTCCGTGACTCTCCTCTCCACCCATGACTGTAGGTGGGTCCATTTCCGGGTGTGCCAGTGCTATGGTAGTGATAGTGATGCTCCACTGGTGCTGAGACTTCTCCTGTAGGAGTGCTTCCTGCTGCTCCTTGGGGGCTCTGTGTGGCTGTTACCACAGGTGCCTGTATGGTGGCAGCAGTGTTTGCCGTAGGGCCTGTGCTTGCCGGCTCAGAAGGAACAGGGGTCATCATTGGTGCCTGGGTCTTTGTTTTTTCTTTCTTGACTTTGGTTAGCTCTCCCAACTGCATCTGCACCAATTTTTTCGTCAGGGATTTTGCTGCATCTTCTTCTTTTTGTTTTTCTTTCTTGTAGATTTCAAGATGGTGACAAATATGCTCAGAGTATAAAGCCCAATTCATTTTCGATAGTCCCACGACTCCATCTAGGGCTTTCTGAACCTCGTGTGGTAGAGCCTTTTTTACAGTTATTTTAAACAGGATTTCAGTTGCTGGAGAATGGTTCCATGCATTTCCTGTTTCCTCCGCCCATCTCTTCTGGAATCGATGCAGGAACTTCTTTGGGCACTCTTCAGGTGTTCACTCCTCATCATCCAATTTAGAGGGATCCAAGACCTCAGGGTACTTTCTTCTCAGTCCTTCCCACATGGAGTTTCTATAGCGATTAAAGGGGACTTCATCATGTTGATTAGTGCCCATCATTTGTGTTAGTCCAACCTTTCCTGCTAATTCTTCAGTGTCATGTTTTCCCATGACATGCATTAGCAAGGCTTTTATGTCACCTAAAGACAAGGTTACCCCTGCAGTGCCCTCTTCTAAGGCAGTTATCCATCTCCCAGCTCCTTGGGTGATGTCTGGCAGCCTGTTGGCCAGCCCCACCATGTCTGTCCAGCTCCATGGGGTATACACATGATGACCATTTCTAACCACCAATGGGCATATGAGGTCTTCGTCCTCCTCTTCTTCTGTGCGGGCTCCATACTGTCTTCCAGATCGAGTGCGACTGACTGGTTCCAGGCAGTCCATCCAGTCGGTTATATTCTGTTCTAAAGCCGCTATGTCTTTGGCTACACATTGTTGTCTTTGCCTGAGTCGGGCCTCTTTTGCAGTCTCAATGATGATCTCACCAGAAATTTTTCGGGTGGGTGGCTCTATAATGTGATTCCCTTGATTGGGCGTCGATTGTTGTAATATTCTTCTTTCCTCGGCATCCCTATGTCTTTGTATTCTTTCCTTCGCTAGCCGAAGTTGCTCAGCTAGTTCTTCATTATCTCTTCTGGCCAGATCCAGTGTGTCACAGAAGCTCTTGTGCCACTCTTCGGAGCCTCTATAGCCTGTGAAGGTCCAGTCGGCTGACTTATGGTGGGAGGGGACGGTTTTCAGTGGACCTCGATGTGCAGGCGGAGCCTTCAGGTCTCTCTCTTTATCCTTGTCTGCCTCCGTGTCACTGTTATTTGTGGCCCCCCCTGCTGGTCGTGGTGTGCGACCACTTACTTTCGGACTTGGAGACCTTGTATGATCCATTTGACAGACTGAGGACCTGTCTCCTTGTGGCTCTCGAGCTTTTAGTGTCAGTGTGAATTTGCCCTCCACATCCATGCCTTGGTCCTCTTCACGAGTTCCTAATACAAATTGTCCAGCTGTCTTTCCCATATCATGACGTTTATATGGGGGTGGCTCTGATTCCCAGCTCGGTGCACTGGCTTTAGTCTCTTTGGATCTTTCCTCTGTCATTTTTTTCTCTTTTCTGCTGTAGCCTCTGTGCTTCCTGCTTGAACAAGGCCAAAACTTCTTTTTCTTCAGTGCGTTTTTTGTTGTTTTTTACGTTCTTCTGCTGATCTTTAATTTCTTTTTTCTGTATTTCTACCGCAACTGCTTCACACATCACCGGATCAAATGATCTCTCCAAAGGCCATTGCCTGCCCCCATGTGACCTTTTGTGCCACTTTCTCATACATTGGTTGGCCTTAGTGCGTTTTCCTGGATATTTTCTTAGTACTAAGTCTAGCGGGGTACTTTCCCGACCTTGACCTTGAGAGTTACCCATGTAACCCTGACAAACGCTATGTGAGGTGTTTCTATGGTGTTCTGGTAGTCCCTCAGGGGCTGTCCTGATCCAGACCAATAACTTGCTGGCTGTAACACCTGTTTTGTATTTTAAACCCTTAAAAGGATTCAATTTCCAACTGCTATGCCCGTCTTCTTTTTCTTTAACTAAATATGAAAATTTACCTGTTTCCCACCGAACCTTCCTTGGGACCACAGTCAGAGTCAACCTAGGAAACAGTTCTTCACCTGGATCGGTTGGTAGTGTTACTAAATGATTTAATGGTATGCTAAGTTCTTTATTAGGGTCAGCACAAAGCAGCTCCAGCCACGGGGTTAAACCCTGATGCCACAGACGTCTTATCAGCAGCTCCCAATTAATTAGAGGGAATTGTTCTTTCTTTTGCTTCAGATTGATTACTTTAGTAATCTGCCATAATTTCTGATTGATCTCTTGTTCGTCCTGCCAATGTTCTGCTCCTACACTGTCAAAATAGGTCCTTTCCAGCCAAAAATGTGTCCTGATTCCCTGGGTTTCGATGTCTCCGTCAGTCAAGTAATGTTCTGGGAGTATTATTTCATCATCACTTAAGTCTCCCATCAATGACTGTCCCAAGCATTGATCAGTCTGTCAGCTTTTTCACTATAATCTAAGCTTTATCTCTTTTGATTTATAACCAACTTTATTTATTTAATCCTCTTACAACCCTAACACTTCCTAATGTCTTTGCTCCCGACTTTCTTCTATTTTCCTTCTAATTTTTTAACTTTCTGCTTCTTCTTTCTTTTTCTGCTATGTTTGTTTATTAGTTTTCTCTTTGAAATAATATCTACCTTCTCTGTATTTACATAGCACTCTTCTCCTGTCTTTTTCTTCACTGTCTCTGTTTCACACTTTCCTCTCTGCCTGTCATGCACCTCCCAAGTCCTCCTGTTGGGTCTAAATACCTCCCCCTCGTACTCTTTCACATTAATCTTGTATGTCAGCCAGCTTGCAAGCCCACAGCTTTGCTTGCACCTCCCCGCTTACTCTCCACTCTCCCACACACAATTTTCAACAGCTTTATACACAAAAATTATTAAAAACAACTTTCTATATATCTCTATCTAGACTTCTGCCACTTTACACTCCGCGGCTTTAAACAACCTTTTTATTCACTTAACACCAATGTGTTCTGTTTAAGCATGTATCTCTTCTTCACGTTAGACAGCTTCTCCGGCGCTGTCAGCAACTTCATATATTACTTTTTACAAGCCCTCTTTGAGCGTACAATATTTCATTTACTTCTACGCCTTACCGCGCCTCGCGTGCGTATCCTGTGCTTAATATATTATTTTTCACCAGCTCCTTTCTGAGCATACAATATTTCATTTATTTTTACGCCTTACCGCGCCTCGCGTGCGTATCCTGTGCTTACTATATTATTTTCACAAGCTCCTTTCTGAGCATACAATATTTCATTTATTTCTACGCCTTACCGCGCCTTGCGTGCGTATCCTGTGCCTACTATATTATTTTCACAAGCTCCTTTCTGAGCATACCATATTTCATTTATTTCTACGCCTTACCGCGCCTCGCGTGCGTATCCTGTGCCTTTCTGCACTTTCTTCTACCTTTTTTCACTTACTGAGCTCCTTGTGAGCTTAATGTGCCTTTGCACTGAAAATATTCTCTTTTTCTTTTCTTATAAAAAAAACTCATATTACTGTGTACTTAATTACTTATTCTTCTCCCACGCCCCACAAGCGTGTATCTGGTGCCTTACTGCACTATTTTCTGCTTCATTAATTCTCATGTATTCTGCACTAACTCTTCATTTATTTTATTTTTTATAGTTTTTCTCTTTTCTTAAAAAATGACGTCCTTTATTGAGCTCTTTTACTTACTATCAGCTGTGCCACTTTGCACTTTTAAATCTCTTTATCACGTACGGTATTTCTACTGCGCCCCCTCAGGCGCTTATCTTGTGCTTTCTCTGCACGTATTCTCTTGTTAAACTCTTTTTTTCTCACTTATTTCACTTCAGTCTCTGTTAAACTCTTTAAATAACCTTGTATTACCTTGTATCTATTTGTCAGTATACTCCCCTAAATTAACCCCTACAGCGCATGCTATCAGCCGGCACGTTAGTAACGAATTTCAACACCAATTATTCTCCAAGCATTCAGGTTAGTTCTTCACGCACTCTTTTTCCGCACCAGAGTTCATGAACATTCCTGACCTTTCACTCACACAGACATTCTTTTTCCCGGGAACACACACACCTTCTGAGCATTTTATCTACAAGGCCTGATAAATTTTCAATCTTATCTTTTTTTAGTCTCTTATCAATTTTCTTAGTCCAGGTTCTTTTGGGTAAGAGGCAATTAAAAAATATCACCTGTCAACCTGGGCGGAAATCCCGACTCACTCCTCCAGATCGTGCAGAAATTATAAAAGGTTTCTGCTTACCTTTTAGTCGTGATCACTGTTATTTACGGTCTGGAGGGATGAGCTGGACTGCCCCAGGCTGCCGGAATGCCCCTGGACCCTCCTGAAGCTGGCTCGCCAAGTTCTGTCGCGGCTCGTCTTTAGTCTTCTCGGGATGTCTTCATTTAGATAACACAAACTAATTGCAAGTGATATGCTAGAAAAAGGATACAACACTTTAGAATAATTCAGCCTTAAGCAAGATAAAATGCACAGAGTTTTTAAGTTTATTTAAGCCTTCGACACAAAGCTTAGACAAACTGAGTCCTCTAGAGAGACTGAATATGACAACCGCGCTCGTCTATTTATTGGAGACCCGCGGGCATCGCTCCTCCTTCGACTTTTTTTATTTATTTCATTCCCAAGACATGGTTTTCTATTGGAAGCGTCCTCTAGTGAACCCTAAGCAGGTGTTAGGCCATTATTTCAATGTGACAAACGCTCCCATTAAAACATGAAGGATTTACAACTGATTTTTTTAAAAGACCTTCAGCCACAGGTGCAGCTGGCCTGAGGCCCCCTCCGCACGTGGCCTCAGCCACACGTGCAGCTGGCCTGAGGCCCCTGCACGCGGCCTGCGGGAAAGCACCTAAAAGGCCTTGGAAAGCCCCTGACAGACTAAATGACTAATAGAGCCCTTTTTTTGGGTTGAACACCTGCTAGTTCAACCAGAGGACATACAGTTCGGATCAGGACACTTGATAGTTCATCACAGTTCAAATATGGACCTAAAAATTCTTCTACACGCGGGTCATAAGCTCGCGTTACGTCCCTGCCCTTTGTACACACCGCCCGTCGCTACTACCGATTGGATGATTTAGTGAGGTCCTCGGATCGCGCAGCATGTCATCAGACATTGTGGGTTCTGATGATGAAGGAGATGATCCCTCTTTTGTTCTGGACGAGGAACCAGAGCAGGTGGTCCACAGACGTGTACACAGATCTCCTCAGCTTCTGTTTGCAGTTTCTCCAGGACTCAGGTGCTATGAGCTCCTTCCCAGCGCCGAATCCTGGAACTCAGAGATGCAGGCACACACTGCTCCAGCTGTAGCTCCAGGCGCGTTTCATTTAAAGAAAGCTACCAAGACTGCCAGGATGACTCCAAAGGAGTTAGGCTTGTGTGACTGTGATTACAGAAATTGTGCATAGTGCTGTAATTCCTAAATGGTTCATGTGATGTGTTTGTAATCACTACAAACACAAGGACATTGTCATTCTTCATCTTCATTGTGGTGGTGTAAGTCAAAATCACAAAGCTGTTGACAATGTCCTGGTGCTTATAGACCTGTCTGTAAATGTATGAAAGAACCTGCTGTTGCTGTGTGGTGAAGAGACTTTAATTATATCTGTGTGTGTGTTTGGTTGTCATTGTTATTACTACCCCAAAGAGAGGATTTTGGGTAACCCTGGGTTGTTTATTGGGGTTAGCCTTTTAGTAATCTGAGGTAAAATTTAAGGTTTTGGGGGTATTTGTATAACATATGTCACAGCGGTCTCAAACAAGCCTAAATAATGTTTACAGAAGGCACGGTTTTCCATGGGGAGGTGATGGTCTAGTGGTTAAGCGTTGGGCTTGAGACCAGAGAATCCTTGGTTCAAATCCCAGCCTGACCAGAAAATCACTAAGGGCCCTTGGGCATAGTCCTTAATCCTCTAGTTGCTCCCGGTGTGTAGTGAGCGCCTTGTATGGCAGCACCCTCACATCAGGGTGAATGTGAGGCATTATTGTAAAGTGCTTTGAGTGTCTGTTGCAGATGGAGAAAGCGCTATATAAATGCAGTCCATTTTACCATTTAGTGTGTTGCCTGGAGTGAGTGTTCAAAAAAATAATATAAACAATTCTAAAGCTTGGGCTGCAGCTGTGAGATTCTGACATTTGTGCAAGTAACAAAACAAAACAAAAAAGCACATTAAATGGAGGCAGTAAACACCGGAGTGAGGCATTTATCATTCTTCAAATATATACATCAGATGGAATAGGGAAAAAAGTCTGCATTTTAATGGCGGTATGCACACAGACGACAGCAGTGCACACTTAGTGCATTGCATGATGCATTTGTTTATTAATTCAGATCGCACCCTTTGACAATCATATAATCACACAGGCTAATATCATGATTATGATTGCAATGTGATTAATAGTGCAGCCCAAAAATGAATTTTATGTTATGTGCACACTGTAACATTTTGAGCACTCTATTTATTTATTTATACTAATTTTGGGATATTTTTTTTGTTTGTTTGTTTGTTTGTTTTTTCAGTTTGGTCTCCCCCCTCCCCCCATGTCTTTTTTTTTCCACAGTACATTATTTAAAAATTAAATACATTTGTGATGGCCTCAGGTTCTTGATCATATCTCTGATTCACACTTGTCTTTGTCAGGACACAGCAATGATCCCCAGTTTCCCAGACCCAGAGATCTGGATTTAATCCAGTCAACGCCATTAGACACTCTGTCACTAAAAACACCGCCAAGAGTCCTCACCCTCAGTGAACGTCCCCTGGATTTCTTGGAAGAGGAGCATCGTCAATCTCCATATAATTCAGAGGTAATAAAAAGGATAAGTGATAAATTATTTTATTTAGAAAATCAGTGAGGTTGAATCATTAAAGAATCCAGAGCTTACTTATTGTAACTGGTTGTCAAAATTAACATGTAAATGTTTAATCAAATGTAGTATTTGGAAGTCAAACAGTTTACATAATGTTTGCTGATTACAGTAAAAGAATTTGCATAATTTTGTTTTTATTGTTCCTTATAGTTGCGGCCCAAGGTACGACAACAGCGGGAGCGCTCAATTAGCGAGAATGCGGCTGTTCATAACAGTCAACTGATACGAGATGATTCCATGTAAGTAGTAGCCTAGAAATGATGGAATTAGACCTGCTCCAAGTTTCATCTGGCATATACTCATGTTCTTTTGCATCATTCATCTCATTTTTAACATTGTTTTTCTTTTTGCTCAGCAGCATAGCTGGTTGTTATTGTGATAAAATATTCATTTGCTTGACTCTGCTTTAGCTTTTTAGCCTCTTCAAGGCTTATTTGCACTCCATTTACGGACACAAAATTATACATGCATTTCAAATTATGTACCCATCAGTGTCCGCAACAGTCATATGACCTTTATGATGTTAAGCAATACATCAACTACAGAGGACTGTTGCTCCACAGGCTGAAAAATTTCTGACATCATTCATGACTATAGAAGAAGAAGAAGTCAATGATTTCTCTATTGCAAAACAGGCAAAATCATAGGTAGAGGGGTAGACTGAGGTGGTCAGTAAGGCCACTACATACTTTACCATGAAAGTGTGTGTGTGTGTGTGTGTGTGTGTGTGTGTGTGTGTGTGTGTGTGTGTGTGTGTGTGTGTGTGTGTGTGTGTGTGTAAGAAGAAGATAAACTTTATTGATCTCACAGAGGGGAAATTCACATGTTACATCAGCTCTTAAGAAAACACACAAGGTGGGTGCAAGTAGAGGAAAATGTTCATCAAACAGCGTGTGCAAGGATAAGCAATAATAATAATAATACTTGTAACAGTACAAGACATAAGAAATGAGGTAGAAATAGAATGTGTGTGTGTGTGTGTGTATACAGTAGTGTTCAGAATAATAGTGTTATGTGACTAAAAAGATTAATCCAGGTTTTGAGTATATTTCTTATTGTTACATGGGAAACGAGATACCAGTAGATTCAGCAGATTCTCACAAATCCAACAAGACCAAGCATTCATGATATGCACACTCCTAAGGCTATGAAATTGGGCTATTAGTAAAAAAGTAGAAAAGGGGGTGTTCACAATAATAGTAGCATCTGGTTTTGATGCTACAAACTCAAAACTATTATGTTCAAACTGCTTTTTTAGCAATCCTGTGAATCAATAAACTAGTATTTAGTTGTATAACCACAGTTTTTCATGATTTCTTCACATCTGCGAGGCATTAATTTTATTGGTTTGGAACCAAGATTTTGCTTGTTTACTAGTGTGCTTGGGGTCATTGTCTTGTTGGAACACCCATTTCAAGGGCATGTCCTCTTCAGCATAAGGCAGCATGACCTCTTTAAGTATTTTGACATATCCAAACTGATCCATGATACCTGGTATGTGATATATAGGCCCAACACCATAGTAGGAGAAACATGCCCATATCATGATGCTTGCACCACCATGCTTCACTATCTTCACTGTGAACTGTGGCTTGAATTCAGAGTTTGGGGGTCATCTCACAAACTGTCTGCGGCCCTTGGACCCAAAAAGAACAATTTTACTCTTATCAGTCCACAAAATATTCCTCCATTTCTCTTTAGGCCAGTTGATGTGTTCTTTGGCAAATTGTAACCTCTTCTGCACATGTCTTTTATTTAACAGAGGGACTTTGCGGGGGATTCTTGCAAATAAATTAGCTTCGCACAGGCGTCTTCTAACTGTGACAGCACTTACAGGTAACTCCAGACTGTCTTTGATCATCCTGGAGCTGATCAGTGGGTGAGCCTTTGCCATTCTGGTTATTCTTCTATCCGTTTTGATGGCTGTTTTCCATTTTCTTCCATGTGTCTCTGGTTTTTTGTCCATTTTAAAGCACTGGAGATCATTGTAGATGAACAGCCTATAATTTTTTGCACCTGCGTATAAGTTTTCCCCACTCCAATCAACTTTTTAATCAAACTACGCTGTTCTTCTGAACAGTGTCTTGAACATCCCATTTTCCTCAGGCTTTCAAAGAGAAAAGCATGTTCAACAGGTACTGGCTTCATCCTTACATAGGGGACACCTGATTCACACCTGTTTGTTCTACAAAATTGCCGAACTCACTGACTGAATGCCACACTACTATTATTGTGAACACCCCCTTTTCTACTTTTTTTTTACTAATAGCCCAATTTCATAGCCTTAAGAGTGTGCATATCATGAATGCTTGGTCTTGTTGGATTTGTGAGAATCTACTGAATCTACTGGTACCTTGTTTCCCATGTAACAATAAGAAATATACTCAAAACCTGGATTAATCTTTTTAGTCACAGAGCACTACTATTATTATGAACACTACTGTATGTACATATACATGTATGTATGTGTGTGTGTGGGTATGTATATATATATGTATGTGTGTGTGTGTATATACACTCAACAAAAATATAAACGCAACACTTTTGGTTTTGCTCCCATTTTGTATGAGATGAACTCAAAGATCTAAAACTTTTTCCACATACACAATATCACCATTTCCCTCAAATATTGTTCACAAACCAGTCTGTGATAGTGAGCACTTCTCCTTTGCTGAGTTCATCTCATACAAAATGGGAGCAAAACCAAAAGTGTTGCATTTATATTTTTGTTGAGTGTGTGTGTATATATATATATATATAATATATAAACATGATTGGGATTGAAAAGGAGATAGGAGCGCCATCTTTACAATATGTGTAATGGAGTTTAGATGTGGTAAGGTGACATTAGTTCTGAGATTTGTAAACAAGTTGTTATTGCACATGATGTATGGACCAGTGGCGGATGCTGGTTTTTCAAGGAGGGGAAGCTCAATTTTGGCCTACATCGTAAAATGTGTCGGTTTATTTATATGTAAATTCTACCCTCTTCCTTTTCAAGAAAATCATCTGTGACCCTGTCGTACCAACAAGGCGTCTTTTCCAGAGACTTGACTAGTGTCCTCTCAATGGCCAGCAGAGCTAGGCTGCTTAAATGGCCTTGGCCCATGGTGTTGCGGGTGTAAGACTTGAGCCGCTTTAAACAGGAGAAGCTCCTCTCTACACCTGCAGATGTAGCTCCAGTCGTTGCCACTAATGACAATAGTTTGTACACCTGAGGCATTGCACTGTCCAACTCCATGTCTTTCAGAAACAGCAAGAAATCACATAGCTTTCCCCTGTTGCCCTGCAAGTCCTGGTTTGAATATAGGAATTGAAGTTCAGACCTCAGTCTCCCTGAATCAAAGAACTGGCCAAAACTTTTCAGGACACTCTGAAATGCCTCCTCTGGAAACACTTGTCTCATCTCATCAAATTTCCCTGGATTGACCAATTCCAAGAAGTGCAGACTTTCCAAATTTGCAAAACGCCGAGGTAGCTGCTCTGTGAGATTGTCTAGGATGGCCATGTACAGATTTCTGTAGCACTGCTTGGGATCCTGTAGTTGTGACAGACGGCATTTTCTTATGGGCTCAGTTTGTGGGTCTGATGTGAGATCTGCTGCTTTGGCATAAACAGCTTGGAAAGCCCCCTCTGACCTCTTCTCTTTGACAAAAGCAAGAAGAGACTCAATTCTTTTCTTGCAGTACAGAACATCCATAGCTCTCTGCTGGACAATGTCAAACACCACATCAGTCTCAGAGAAGATTTGTTCATATGTGTACAACATGAACACAAACTCAAAATCCTCCAGTTTCATCAGAAGGCCTTTGGCACAGCCTAATGTGACATCATCCATGGACTTATCTGCAATGATCATCTCAAAAGTTTGCAGGAGGGCATCATAATTGTTTGCCACAGTGCTCACTATCCGTGATGTGAAATTCCATCGTGTAGGAGCATTTCTGGGCAACCTTGAGCAGCCTGCAGACTCAAGAAAAGACATCCTCTGTGTGGATTTTGAGAAAAATGTGGGAAACCCAGAGAGTGATGCAAAAAATATTCTGCACTCAAATAAGCATTTAGCCCCCTGAGACAGAACCAGATTCAGTCTGTTTGCATAGCAATGCACAAACATTGCACTGCGGGCTATTGCTTTAACTTTGGCCTGCAAACCATTGAGAGCTGAAGCCATGACAGCAGCCCCATCATAGGTTTGCGCCACAAGTTTCTTCCTGAAATTGTAGCCCTGCATGTTCTCATTCAAGACTTCAAAAACAGACTGAGCATCTCTTCCCCCAGAAACATCAAAAAATCCAATAAAGCGCTCCTGAATTTTACCTGCCCTATCCACATAGCAAACAATGACAGAGAGTTGAGCATGGCAAGCCATATCAGTTGTTTCATCCACCTGCCATGCAAAAAAGGGAGCAGCCTGGATTTCATCCTTGATCTCATCAGAAACAGTGGCTGAAAGAGCAGAGATCAAGTCATTTTGGATTGCATGAGACATACCCCAGAAAACACAGCTGATGACTGGAATTCCCCCTTGTTGGATGATTCAACACTCTCATCATGCCCCTTAAATGACAGCTCCTGATGGCCAAGCAAGGAAGTCACATCAATAAGGCGGTTTAGGAAAGCTCTGTTTTGTTTAACTGCTTCATTATGTTTTGCCACTTGAATGTGAGCACCTTCATTGATTGCATGCTCAACCCTGACTCTGCCCAGGCAGCTTAACCTTGCACATGCACTCACATGTTCATTGCTTTTTTCATGCCTTTTGTATGCCCTGTCAAAGTTGGACAGATCCCCAAAACCCACTTTTGACCAGACAACACATCCCTGAGATGGCTTCATCAAGAGGCATGGCTAACAGTACATTTTATTTGTTACAGCTCACTTTTGTCATACCGGACAGCTGAAAAGACCTGTTACTTTTCCCCACCTTTTGCACCAAATTAATCTGAGGAATTGATATGCCCTGCTGTTTAACTCTTAAGTTTGTCTTCGTAAGGAAGACTATCAAATGGCTTCGCCAAAATCCGGTACAACATTCAAATTGTCTGCCATTATGTGCAGCTTGCTAGCTGGGACTGGTGCGAGGCTAGTGTGAAGTGTGTCTGCCTGTGAGTGCTTTGTGACGTTGGAGGGGCTCAGCAGCACCCGCTACTCGGTAGGGACAGAAACTGTGATAGAAGTCAGAAAGAGTGAAGAAGTCAGTCTCCAAACACAAGCAGCTACAAAAAAAAACCAGAAATAGAAGCTCGATTTGTCGCTAGTCGTTTTTAACAAAGAAAATGCCGCTAAGAGGTTTAGGAAAGTCTCCGGTTCAACTCAGAACAAAATGAAAATTAAAAAATGCTCCAACGGATGTTTACACCAAAAGATTGCTGATTCGCTCATTTCGCTGTCAATCAAAAGGGATTCAGCCTCAGACAGATCATCTAATCATCATGCAGAAGCTGAGCGTCCAGGCCAGCCGAGGCCAGCCCACTGCCCCATAGACCCCCAGAGACACTGAGCGTCCAATGGGCGGGACAAAGCCCAGCATTTATCCAATGACTCGTCTCGTTTCGTTGCACTCTTTGCTTCGCTATTGAACTCTGTGGACGCTCAGAGTCCACACTGTTTAAAGCACTGTGAAGCTGCGGGAATGAGTGAGAGGAAAGTCGCGTCGTTACCAGTGATAAGAAGCTGATTCTGAACAGAAGTTGAGCGCGTTGTAGCGTATATTTAGTCAATGACATGTACACACAGCAATATATATTTGATCACTTATTTTTTGACATTTTAGGGGAAGCTGAGCTTCCCTTGCAGTCTTAGAGCAATCGCCTCTGGTGTGGACATATTAATAATATTGCAATATTGTAAAATGTTTTGTGTTTTGTCCCCCCCGCCCCGCATTGATAAATGTTTTCATAAGTGATGGCCAAATAAGACTTCATGAAGCATTTGGCATTTCTTCTGGGCCCACCATTTTGGCAGTGTGTATTCACTATGCTTTTAACTTTTTTGTAGACACCGCCATCTGGTGTGCTCCAGAAAAAAAACACAAAATGCTTCCCTAGGCCTTTATTAGCCTTAACTCATCTTTATCATGTCCTTTTGCCTGAGGTCGTGTCTCACTTAAACTGTTGGCTACAATACCCCTGTGATTTCTGGTGTTATAACTCAATTTTGGCTAAATCCATAAATGGCCATAAAATGGACACACATGCAGACGAAGTGAATGTACAGTGCGGACAGAAGGTACAGGAGTCCATAGCTATATTTAACATTGAGGATAAACGAGACTTCAGACCATTAGTATTTACACTATTTTTACAGTACTTTCTTTTTTATGAATTGTTGCCAGATGTCAGCTCAGACAGTGCCAGTCTTATCCTGATGGATTCTTAAAGTAGATTCAGTTACAATTCAGTGTCACAGCTGGATGTGTTTGAAAGCTCATTGTAAAGTTCTTTGTTGTTACAACTTTTCTTCTGAACAAAAGAACCACAATTTAAAAATGGTGCAGTTTTAAAAAGCCACATGCTTAATAACAAATAATTTTAAGTATCTTGAATACTTCAATGTGGAGGGATTGTCTTGGATGAAATGTCTTTTCAACATTGCGTTGAAGTCTGGGACAGTCCCTAAGGAGTGGTAAACTGGGGTGGTGGTGGGGACCAGAAATTGTGTGCCAACTACAGTGGCATCACACTACTCAGCCTTCCTGGTAAAGTCTACTCCAGAGTGCTGGAAAGAAGGGTTCGGCCAACAGTCAAACCTTGGATTGAAGAGGAGCAATGCGGGTTCCGGTCTGGCCGTGGAACAACCGACCACCTCCTCACTCTCACAAGGATCCTGTAGGGAGCCTGGGAGTATGCTCATCCAGTCTACATGTGTTTTATGGACTTGGAGAAGGTGTATGGTCGGGTACACCAGGAGATACTGTGGGAGGTGCTGCCGGGAGTATGGATTGATGGAGTCCCTTCTTACCGCCATCCCATCTCTGTACTCATGAACCGAGAGCAGTGTTTGGGTTCTCAGCAGTAAATTGTACTCTTTTTTTCAGTGGGCATTGGCCTCCACCAAGGCTGCTCCTTGTCACCAGTCCTGTTTGTGATATTCATGGACAGGATATTGAGGCATAGTTGGGGGGGGGGGTTCCAGTGTGGTGGGCTCAGGGTGTCATCACTGCTTTTTACAGATGAAGTGGTCCTGTTGACTTCATCAGCCTGTGACCTCCAACACTCACTGGATCAGTTCACAGCCATGTGTGAAGCGGCTGGGATGAGGATCAGCAACTCTAAATCTGAGGACAATGGTTCTCAGCAGGAAACCAATGGATTGCCTACTCCAGGTAAGGAATGCGGTCTTACCCCAAATGAAGGAGTTCAAGTACCTCGGGGTGTTGTTCACGAGTGAGGGGACAATGGCACGTGAGTTTGGCCGGAGAATCGGCGCAGCAGGGGCGGTATTACATTCACTCTACTGTACTGTTGTGACAAAAAGGGGAGCTGAGCCAAAAGGCGAAGCTTTCAATCTACTGGTTAATCTTTGTTCCTACTCTCACCTGTGGTCATGACCGAAAACTAGATTGCAAGTACAAGCGGCCAAAATGGGCTTCCTCAGGAGGGTGGTTGGTATCTCCCTTAAAGTTAAGGTGAGAAGCTTGGTCATCCGCGGGGAGTAGAGCCACTGCTCCTTTGTGTTGAAAGGAGCCAGCTGAGGTGGTTCGGACATTTGGTAAGGATGCCTCCTGGGCACCTCCCTAGGAAGATGTTACAGGCACATCCATCTGGGAGGAGACCCTGGGGAACACTCTGGACCAGGTGGAGGGATTATCTTCACACTGGCCTGGGAACGTCTCCTTATCCCCCAGTCAGAGGCGGCCTGGGAAAGGGAAGTTTGGGGTCCCCTGCTGGAGCTGTTGCCCCTGCGACCCGATCCCGGATAAGCAGTTGAACACGAGTGAGTGAGAGAGCATATTGAATAATGACTTGGTACCTTGTTTGTACTTAAAACTTTCCTTTTCGCTAAGGCTTATAGTTAGGGCTGGATCGGGTGACCCTGGACCATCCCTTGGTTATGTTGCTTTAGACGTAGACTGTGTTTCATAATTATTGTATGGCCTTGCCTTGCAATGTGGAGCGCCTTGGGGTAACTGTTTGTTGTGATTTGGCGCTATACAAGAAAAAAGTTGATTGATTGATTGATTTGTCATTAACCAAGAACCTCTCATTTGGAATGGAAACAAGTGCAAATCCTTCAAACCAGACCCCTTAATTTCACAACACAGATTATGTTCTGGTCATTACAGCAGCCTTCCTGAAACAACATGTTGCTGTAATAGCAACATATACAGTCAGCTCCATAACTATTTGAATAATGATTTACATGTGTGCCCCACCACAATGGAAATTAAATGAAGCAGTCACACTATGCTTGTAGTGTAAATTGTCAGCTTTAATTCAGGGGGTGTGGAAAAAAATGTCACATTAACCATTTAGGGATAACAGCCAATTTCATTGCCTCCATTTCTAAGTTATTGAACAAATTCATCGCAAGGATTATTTTTCATACAATTCACTTTTATACACAGCTTTATTTAGACAAGTTAGGGGATGGACACATGAACAGGTCCAAGGCACTTAATACATGTTGGTTAATCTGTCCAGGGTAGGCAGTCCTCAAAAGATGATTAACCTTGCAAGAAGGAAACTAATGAGGGAATCCACAAAGACACTCGTCTGAAGGAGTTGCTGTCTTTTGTGATTGGAGCACTTTAGAGGGTTGTGTTAACATCTTGATTTAAAGCAGGATTCAGTGCGAGCACATCTTGAAAGTTTCTTTTCAGCTTTATTGTGATGGTATACAGCGGCAAAAACACAGGAATTGTCACTGTTGACTTATTTATTTACCCAAGTGTATAAGCACATATTCACTGAGGAGAAGGTGAACAGTTTTTATTGTTGTTTTTGGATTTTAGCAGCTAGTCTACTTTATGTAAACCTGATACCATCATATGTCAGAAGCCAAGCGAAATAGGCCCTGATTCATATTTGGATGGGAGACCTCTTAGGAAGACCATGGTTTATTTTTATTTGTTTTTGTTTTGTTTTTTTTCTCCCAGGAAGGGCATCTGTCATAAACCCAGCATGGATCCTTGTTTGAACCACTGTGGAAACCCTGTTCAAAACTTGGGCAATTTTGTTTGGATTTGAATTCATTATATTTGAAATTACTCAGGTTTAATTAATTAATCCTGAGTAATCATGTGCTACTCCAGCAACATGAGATTTAAGACTGAGATCCAACACACACATGCATAAATACATACATGCATACATACACACATTTGCTATAGGCACAACCTAACAAATACAGCATTAGGACTTTATATGGTTAGATACTGTATTTTATGTAAAATGAATCCGGTAATGATTTGTTTTAAAAAAAAAGTGGTCAGAACAACCACGCTGACATTCATCATCATACACTCTGTGCACAAATGTAGTGTAATGTCTAGATTTTGTATAATTTTTGCAATAGTTTGGAGTTTCCACTGATTTGCCTCGAAGTTCAGATTTGACAACACTGGGTCTTTGGTGGTGCTCATCACATAATTGTGTTTTGTATTGTTGTAATTTGAGTTGATACAACTTTGAATTGGAATTTCCTTCACTTTCTGAAAGACCCAAATCTTTGTTGTAAGCACTTCATAGATGGGATTGATTCTTCAGTAGGAATTATACAAAGGTCTGTCATCACGATTTAAACAGACGAGCTGTCCTTCTCTTTTCCCGTGGACCAATTACACAAAACACACAGGCATCTTCCACACAATCTGTAGCAAACTGCCCTCACATATAATCATCAGTCTTTTGATCTTTGTCTGTTACTGAGAAAGAATAGTCAGTTTTGTACACGTAACTATATATCAATGTTAGAACTTTTCTTTCATTTTCTGGTGGGGCAGGTGGCAGTGCATCAACAGTGCTGCGGACGTTGTTTTTTTGTCAGCGATCGCAGACCTGAGCCATTGCTAGAGCTGATGTGCAGAACCATATAGCACCAACATGAGAAAGTGGATGTTAACACACTGCTTTTGTGCACATAACCTGTAGCTCATGAGTAAAGTATGATCATTTGCTTTTACCTGCCTTTGTTTTGCATCTTCTCCATTTATGTGTTGGCATGCTGGTAGTGTACTGAGTGGCTGACATGTATAACCTGTACTTGTTAAAACAATACTTTCCTTTCTATAAAATTGGGTCAGATGTCAGTGGTTGCAAACCATGTGCAATGAAGGGCCAATCATTTGGATGGGGTTGGTCTTAGAAATTTGGAATGTGGTGGCAGTACTGTGTGTAGTGCAGTGGTGGGCACAGCTAACCAGAAAGTTAGCTTTGATAACTGCAAATCTGCTAACTGAAAAGTTAACTTTTATGACAAATAAACTGATAAGAAATTTAGTGGAAGCTACATCTAACTGATAACAGCTAACTTTTTAGTATTAACTCTGGTACACTGTCAGCTAATGACAAGCCAGTTTTGAGTTTAAGCACGGCCAATGCTTTTGAGAAGAATCAAAGGTGATCACAAACAATGAGACAGAGCTCCTGTCTTTTTGTGCCCTGCTCACTGTTGTAAGGAAGCATCATTTTCATTCACAGCATACAGAGCCCCTGACGTGGGCCAAAGGCATAAACACAAAAGCAGGTTTGATTTAAAAACCAAACTAATTCCAGATGGTTTATTTATATTAATGTTAACTGTCATTTTTACAAAGTGAAAACATCACAAATATCTTTTAGTTTTAAAGTAATGCACTAATTCTGATTGTTTGAGCATTAAAACTCACAGATGTCCAAAGGCATTATGGGAAATTGAGCCTCCTCATCACTGGTTGGTTGTTTAAAAAAAAAAAAAACACAAGTTACTGTAATGTGTGTTATGCTTTTTACAGATCTGTATTTGTAAATATGTAAAAAAAAAAAAAAAAATCATTTGTTAAAAAAAGGCATTTGCAAAACTGAAACTTCTGTTAAGTCTGATACAGGAGCACACCAAATGGCGACCATATGGCAGTTGGATGCTCTTTACACTTACACTGCTATCCAGGAGATGGCAGTGTTCTATGCATTTTGGGTCAAAATGTCATACGGTTGCCATTCGGCGCACTGTATCAGTCAGACTTAAACAGGGGCTCTGTATCCTGTGAATGAAAATGCCTTTTTTTTTATTGTACCAGCTGGGTAGCCAGGTCCCTTCTGCTGGGGTATGGTTGAGCTCAGCTCCTCACAGCTGCCTGACTGCTGCAAAACACAACAGAGAGGAGCTCACATGTGATTTTAGGGTTTACAAAGATTTTTGAACGTACAGCTTTACTTACTGTACCAGCAAAAAAACATTAATGGACTAAAAGTTAGCAAAACTAAATTTAGCAGACGCTAATTGGTCCGCTGATGGTTTTTGAAGTTAGCTGAGAAGCTAATCTGCTAACAATTAGCGGTTAGCGGATTAGTGGAACTGTGTCCACCACTGATGTAGTGGACATGAAGTTTATCTAAAGAGCCATCAGTTGGATCTTCAAATATAGTTGAAGAAATATCTTTGCTAATGGCTAAGGCAACCACTTAATGAAAGGAAATTTCCATATAAATCTTTATTTAGTAAGGCCTCGCTGGAGAGGTGTTCCGGGCACATCCCATTGGGAGGAGGCCCCGGGGAAGACCCAGGACACACTGGAGGGACTACATCTCTCGGCTGGCTTGGGAACGCCTTGGGGTTCCCCTGGGGGAGGTGTGTGTGGATCGGGAGGTCTGGGCGGCTTTGCTTGAGCTGCTGCCCCCGCGACCCGACTCTGGATGAAGCGGAAGAAAATGGATGGATGGATGGTCCCATACTCATTCCGGAGCTTAGAGGACCTTTTCCCAGCTGTCTATCTCCCTACTGAAATCAGGCTTATAGCCAATGAAAAGGGACATTCAAGTTTCTTCAACCTGGGCTTTATTTTTAGAAATTGTGGGGTTCACTTCCATTGGCACTGGGCTTTTAAAGGACTACCTAATGGAAAAAAAGACAATCTTCTGCTGAAGAAATGTGATCTTGTAGGTAGGTTTCAGTCTTTTAATCTTGTTGGTTGCTTTACAGTTAGCAGTATTAAGTGCCCCCTTATTATTTATTCAGAATTAGTGTGTCACACTTTCATTTTTTTTTTAGTTCGACAATAAATATTTTTGTTGAACGTGTTTAACCTGGTTTGATTTGATCTCTGATTAGGCATATCTGTTATTTTTGCTGTTGAGTCTTGAACTGCAGATACTTGAATTTTTTTTTTGGGGGGGGGATCACAGGTGTCCAATCTGCCTCATTCCTTCAGATTGCTTTCTTTTGGTGCTTATTGCTGGGAAATCGGTGGAATGTTACCTTCTTTCCTTGTGCCAAACAAGTAATTTGTGAATTGAACAAAAGTTGTTTTTCTTTTATCCTCTTTATTATCCTCCATCAATTCTATTAAAAAAATGTCTACCATACCAGGAACTACAGTGTGTGCAGGACATCATGGGATGTTGCAAAGCACTCTACAGGTGGTCCTGCTGTCCACTCAGTCATTACAAGTCCTTTGCTGATGAAGGAGTTTGTTTTGGTGTAAGATGCCGGTGCTTTCATGCAGCATTTACTGGCACAGAATTGTTTGTTGGCCCTTTTTAAGTTTTCAAAACCTTCACTTGGGTGCAAAGCTCATATAATTGCATGGCATGTTGGTCATTGTCAACTGTCCGTTTACATACGGTTTTCTAAACACTATGAGAAAATGTTACAATAAATGCAACAATAAAATGCAGTGACTCATCTTGCTGGCTTTTTGTCCAAATAATTTTTTTTAAATAGCTATTTCTAAGTTACGTTTGGAGCACTTAGTATCTACATTTTCTTCAGTAAGGATGGCAAAATATTTTATCATTCTTCACAACAAAGGTGCTGTTACCAGGAATCGCACACAGGCTGGCAGCAATGGTTCTGAGAGTCTGTACAGAAATACCCAGGCTGCTGGCCCTTCATGGCACACGGTTGAAGATGACAGATTTATATTTCTACCTCTGTAGTAAATTGTTCACTGTTAAGGGGAGGGTATTTTCCCCCCTCTTTATCCTCTCCCCTTTTCTTGTCTCCTTTTGTCTTTTTAATGTTTTTCCTGACTTGACTGCTCTTAATGTTGGGCATGGAGCAGTGCAACCCGGTCCCCCTTAGCCACTGTTCACCCCAACCCTCCTCTCACCGTGGCTGAAGAATGCAGTCTGTACAGCGCTAGTGGTGTTTTATCCTTCCTCCAGTCTACTACACGCTGGGCCTACCAGCAGGTCCTGGAGGTCTTGGATGAGAGCCCTCGCAGGTGATCTCCAGTTGCCCTTTGTGCTACGGCTGTAAAAATTGCACACGTTTATAAATGAGAACCAAAAGGTTATTTTTATGTGACTCATTTATCTGGGTTATTTGAAATGCCAAAGCAATTGAGAAAAATTTTGAACCCTGTAACATGAGCAAAATGAACATTTATGATTAGAAAAATACATTTTAGTTAATGCATTCCTCTGGGGGTTTTTTTCTTCATTCTATCTTGAGCAAGGTGTAAATTGAAAGAGGGGAAGAAAAGCCTCCAAAATGTTACAGGAATATGTGGAACTGTGTTCATGTACTGTGTTTTAGTAATTTGAGTTCCATAATGTTTCTTCATAGTCTGCTTGGAAGAAAGTAGAGTGTAATCTTTTTGTGGGACAAGATTTGAAATAAGTACACTTATTACAGTTTACCCAAAAGAAAGGTATAGAAGGCACATACGAATTATCTGCATGCACCACTATAGCATGTGTGTTTCTCTCCTTCTTATTTTTCCTTTTTCTTACTCCCCTGTTTACCCACATTTTCAGCAAATCATCACTGAAAGGGGGGTCGACTGCAAGTTCCAACCCCCTGCATGAATCCAGGTAACTTCACCTGGCACTTTGTTCCTTTCTTGTCTTTCTTTTTCCCTTAGTGTTTGCTGTCATTCATTCTCATTTCACAACAACATAAAATAATAATAATTCAGTGTATTTTTTTTTTATCCTTTTAATTGTTAACTTGCACAATTATGAGTTTCTCCTGGACATGACTTCTGATCTCCCTGTGCACAATCCATGAGACAAATTTAATTCTTAAAGATTTAGATACATTAATATACAAAAATTGCATCCACACAAAAGCTCAAAGTTTATGCAGCAAAGTATTATTACACAAGTCGGCAAAACAACGTCTGCACAGTTGATGTTTATCAGTGCTCACTCATCTTCAACCACTTATCCGGGATGAGGTCGCAAGGGCAAAAGTTCCACGAGTGGATCTCAAACTTTCCTTTCCCGAGCCACATTTACCACCTCTGACTGGTGGATCCTGAGGCGTTCCCAAGCCAGTGTGGTGATATAATCTCTCCACCTAATAGTGGATCTTCACCAGTGTCTTCTCCAGCTGAATGTGCCTGGAACACCTCCCTAGGGAGGTGCCCAGGAGACATCCTTACTATGAGCCCAAACCACCTCTCCTGGCTCCTTTCAACACGAAGGAGCAGCGGCTCTACTCCGAGCTCATCATGGATGACTGAGCTTCTCACCCTGTCTCTATAGGGAGACCCGAGCCACCCTCCTGAGGAAACAAATTTCGGCCACTTGTACCCATGATCTAGTTCTTTTGGTCATGACCCAGGCCTCATGACCATAGGTGAGAGTAGGAATGAAGATTGACTGGTAGCTTGAGAGCTCCACCTTTCGGCTCGACTCCCTTTTCGTCACAACAGTACGGTAAAGCAAATGCAATACCGTACCTGCTGCGCCAATTCTCCGGCCAATCTCGCACTCCATTGTCCCCTCACTCGTTAACAAGGCCCATAGGTACTAAAACTCCTTTACTTGAGGTAAGACCTCTTTCCCACCAGTAGGCAGTCTATCTATTTCCTGCTGAGCACCATTGCCTCAGATTTAGAGGTGCTGATACTCATCCCAGCTGCCCCACACTCTGCTACGAACCGACCCAGTGAGTGCTGGAGGTCACAGGCCAATGATACCAACAAGACCACATCTGCAAAAAGTAGTGATGAGACCCTGAGCTCACCATACTGGAGACTGTCCTCCCCCGACTACGCCTTGATATCCTGGCCATGAATTTCATAAACAAGATTGGTGAGAAGGTGAAGGCCAACTTCTGCCCAAAATGAGTCCGATTTGCTGCAGAGGACCCAAACGCAGCTCTCGCTTTGTGAGTACAGAGATTGGATGGTGTTAAGAAGGGACCCCCTCACTCCATACTCCCTCAGCACCTCCCACAGCATCTCCCGGGGTACCTGATCGAACGCCTTCTCCAAGTCCACAAAACACATCTGGACTGGATGGGCATACTCCCACATCCCCTCCAGGATCCTTGTGAGAGTGAAGAGCACAATCTTCGGCTGCTTCCCCCACAGTGACGTTACGTTCCACGCCCCCGAGCTAGCTTCTACCACATGGCTCTGGTCCGTTGAGGCCCTTGACTTTCACTGCTACCCGTGGGACAGTGCACCCCACCCTAGCGGTTCCCCCTGCAGGTGATGAGGCCACAGGGTGGAGATGGAAAGTCCATGTTGCCTCTTCCTGGCCACCAGGCACTCACCGACGGGCCCACTGTGTAGGCCTGGCTCCAGAAGGAGGCTCCGGGCTTCTTCCGGACTGGATCACATCCCCTTACCTCATTTGTCGATAGAGTGTTTGTGACCCACTCTTAGTCTGGCCCCTCACCTGAAACCAATATGTCACAGGAGACCCTACCAGAAGCATGAAGGCTCAAGACAACACAGCTCTCAGGTTCATAGGGGCACAGAAATCTCTCCACCACGATAAGATGATGGTTCCTGTAGAGGGTTTTTCAGTGCAAAACTGTAAAATAAAAGTGGAAAACTATATTTTGGGGAGGGGGGGAGGGGTCTATGAAATATAAAGACATTACTGAAATATTATTATGGATTGACATCTAACTCGCAACGTAATCAACTCTGTTGACACAAGGTCTCCTGCTTTGATGGATTTATCTGCATAATTTTAACAAGTAATAACTCTTAACTGTGAAAGTAAAACTGTATCAAACAACCAGCCTGGTTATGTTTGTTAGCCCTCTTGTTCATGGCAAGAAGGTCTTGTGGTTCAATTTCACCAGTACTCTGTTCATGTCTGCCTGGATTTCCTCCGGCCACTCCCACCATCAGACCTCAGGCAAAATATTTCATTGACCAAGATGGTCTGGAAATCTGGAGTTGGTCTCTGTGTTGGTCTGTGGATGCACACACCTCATATTGGTTGAATTGTGTCACACTGTACTTACGATGGTTTAAGGACAACTTTTGTTGTTGTGTGTGTATATAATGACAATAAAAGGCCAACTCCAAACTAACAAAAGATTGGTGGTGTACATTGCGTTAGAGGTGGTATTTTAATCACAGTTCTGTTTATGGTGCACCAACAAATTAAAACATTCATAGATGTTTATTGAATTAGTTCATAAACTGAGTCTTTGGTTATTGAATTCCTTCAAACTACTTTGCTCATTTCCACAATACAGATGTTTCCTGTACTCTGTGTGCTCACACACTTACTGGTCAAGCAACAATGAAGGCACCAACCTATTTATATTTCATGATGTGGGAGGTATATATAAGTATGTATAGATATGGGAAAATGATTTCACAGGATAAATTGCACAGTTGTGCATGTAAAGTACAAAAGCTGGTGGTAGACATAGTTAATGGTGCAAAATCAGCAGGTGGTTATGGTGCTAAAAATATTTTGAGGTATTATACAGTCTGACTGCAGTTGGAATAAATAACCTGCGGCAGCATCATGAGACCACAATTGTGAACAAACTCATTGTTTCTCATGAAAACATTACACATTTTGTAGCTGTTGTTCCTGCTGAATAGTTTCTACTTCTTTGAACTTCCTTGTGGCGCTCACATGGTTTTTCTGCCTCTGCATTGATGCGGTCCCTGTGACTGATATCAACACCCAACAACCTCTTAAAATGAACACAGGATGTATCTGATATTATTCAATAATAAGAATGTTCATGCCCTCATGCATGTCATTGACTGTGTGATTGGCGTAATGACCACTCCTCTTCACCATTTCAGTCATGATTTGGCATGTTGGCGTTTGCAGCCGGCTCTTTAATCACAGTTTCAAGCTGTCATTCTCAGTGATGTCATTGTAGCTCTCCTTGCAGCTGTCTTGGTTAGTTCAGTGGCACAAAGTGTATCAGGTGAAAAATGTCTGCAATGACTTGGTGAACTGGAGTCATGGTGACATGTCATTGACTTGTTCAGCGCACTTAGTAGTAACAAATGTCTCCTAATTGTTGCACAATTTGTAATGAAATAAATTGAGGATTTTATTTTTCTTTTGTCTGGGTGCTTTTTAAAACTAAAATAGTTAAACAAATCATGTAACTGTTGTAGATGTTTATTTATAGCTACCATTCTTGTAGTATTTGACTGAACATGGCTCCCATAGGGACAAAACAATTACCAACTCTTCATGACTGTGTCCCAACGCAGCATCTGCATAATTCTAATAGCTATGTTCTTTGAAACTCTTCAAGCCATCAGATACACCCGCGGCGGGAACAGAACATTCTGAAATCAGACATCTCGCAATTGTGTCATTGGCTTTTTCTTCCCTTGTCCTTTGTCATCTGACAACCTTGCCAGCTGCACGTGACAAGCTAGCGTAACCCATAGTTTAGTAATCATTTTTCAGTGCTTATTTATAATTGACTTATAAATATTACTTATTCACCCTCTTGTACATATAAAGCCCAAAGTGTCCTTTTTGTCTGTTTTTTTCTTTCTTCCTTTTTTAAGTTTACCATTTTGTTTTTGCGAGGGGAATTGTTCAATGACTCCTGGGATTGCTTGAGCCACGGAGGATATACTTGCTGTAGCCTTTGTTTTCGGGGGAAAGAAGGCTACATTCATCTGCTCTTTTCCAAAGAGCCTTTTAAATGGGATAGCCTAGTGGCTCCAGTTATGACGTAAGTGGCCGACGGTTACAGCCTGAGCAGCGTACAGCTGCTGAATTGGAACAGTTGAAGGAATAGAATAGTGCAAAAAGTGTCTTGTCTTTTTTTGTTTTAAACAACCTATTGTATAAAATATTATAGGCTCCTCCATGTTTGATTGGATGTTGTTCATCTTGAAATATTTCTTCTCTCACCCCCCCCCCCCCCCCCCCCCCCCCCTTCCCAAGGCTTGCATTATCAACATTTGATGCCAGTCTAGATGTTGGGAGTGATGACATGACTTTGGTTGACGCGACAGCTCTCCGACGCCAGGTTGGTTGTTTTCACCAATATGGTATCTTTGTGTTTGCATTAACAGCAAATCTCATACAAATAGATTTTTGTTTCTCTATAGCTTATCAAATTGAACCGGAGACTGCAGCACTTGGAAGAAGAAAACAAGGAGCGAGCAAAGCGTGACATGATGCTGTACTCGGCCACTATAGCTTTCTGGCTCATCAATACCTGGGTGTGGTTGCGACGTTAGACCCATTTCTGCCATTACAGGACAAAGTGCTCTCCATTATTGTGTGTCAAATGTTAACTATACAGGTAGGTTTACGTATAAATGTTTGGATGTTGTCAGGTATTTTAATTTTTGTGGCCTTCCAAAGTTTTTGTAGTTGAAAGCAAATAATGAGTTCATAGTCAAGACACTCTACTTTAATAGATCCAAACTGAGGTGACATTCTGCTTGCAGTTCCACATTTTATGGACCAAAAATAATTGCTCAAGTTAACATAATCATAACTAAAATGAAATCATCTCAGAACCTTTGTCTCAACGTACAAGACGGAAGAGATAAAAATGAAATGATGTTTGGAGTGCTTAGTTAAAGCCAGATCTTTTAAAAAAGGTGCAACAACTAAGCACCAGTTTTTCTTCAGTTTCTGTTGCACGTCAATGTCATCTTGATCAATTTTCAGAGACGACTATGGGCCTATGTAGACTTTTTCAGTTCCGCTGGTACTAGGCAACATGGAGGAAGCCTGGAATCGAATTGGTTTTCACCTCCTTAAGCTCCCATAATGTTGCTTAATTTTTTCACAAGAGGATCATGTATTGTAAAAGAAAGCAATTACTCATGCTTCTGATGTGTTGAAATTTGCTAAATGTCGAGCTGAATGTGAGCCTGTAGTAGTTTCCACAGAATGTCTGGGAGACATAGAATGGTGTTTATGCCAGACAAATATTAGCTCAATTTGTTCAATTTACAGTTTGTGAAAATAGTGGGGGGGCATACACGCCTTGCTGAAGGAAATAAATGTACACAATTTACAGAGTCTGTCTATCTTTTGAGGCTTTCCAGTTGAATTAAAAAAAAACAAAGTGTATGCTGTAATGACTACTGCCATTATTACCTCTGCCAACCAACAGAGGAAGGTGGCTGTCTTTCCTCTTTACACTTACGTGAGGGCCAAACACCAAATCCCAACACAGTGGAAATCTTCAGGAAATTCAAGTTCCAGACAATACATATTTATCTAATTTTTAAAAAGTAATATTATTTGGCTACACCTGGTGTTTCTGACATTGTGCTGTCTTTCGGATCAGCTTGTTTTGGATTTCAGTATAATGATGGTTTGCATCATTGGCTTTGGCAGCTCTTTGGAGTTTATATTGACTGTTAACTGTAAGAACAACACAACAGAAGAAATCAACTGCCATTTTTTCTTTTAATTAATTTTTATTAATAAAGTAAAGGAATTATGAGTAAACAAATTAGGTGGACTTAGTCCAACAGTGTCAACAGCAAGCCTGTAGAATTTGCTGCTGATGTTGGTCAGGTTCAGAAGGCACGAAAGGAAATGTTTTGAGGCATAGATGGGTCTCCACCTAAATTTAATCAACTGTTCTCTGGCCAAATGATCATCCCTTCACAAGCATCCTTCAAAATCGCATAACCTCCACCCTCCTGTCAGTTGGTGGCATACGTGCACACACAGCTCAACAGCTAGTTGTTGAATTGGGAGAAGACGACATACAAAAAGCACAATAATTAATTTAATGTTTGCCTGATTTAAACTCAGATTAATGCTGAAAGTCTCCAATTTCAACTCTTGACTATTTGCTTTCAACTCCCTATATGCTGCAGAAGACTGCTAAAATAGCAGAAGAACAGGGGGGTGGGGGGCGGCAACACCTTGGCATCCAAATATTTATGACCTTTAGTCTATGTGTTAGGAAAACATAGCACTGGTTTGAGGCTTATTCCAGGATGAGGCTCATTTGAATCCATTTATCCAATACTTGTACAGTTTTATTTTTTTACTGTTAATTTTTAATGTCTATTTTCACCCTTTTTGTTGATAATTGGTTTGCTTGAAGCTACGCATGACTTACATATATTTATACAGCACTTACTTATTAGTTTATGAATAATTTGAAAATAGAAGATTCTGTGCGGTGCTGGTAACAGGTTGACTACTGAATAAAAGCCTGTGGACCATAATTGGGGCATATACAGTATTTAAGGTTGGTGGGAGCATCTATACTCAGTGCTGTTTCAGCTTGTGATTTCTTTGAAACATTAGGGAACTTGTGGATAACACATTTGAAACATCCCGACTAGCATAAAAATGCTTTGCTTTGATGCTACACATCTGTGAAGGCTCAAGTTGTACAAATGTAACAGTCAAAAAGTTCACAAACAGATTAACAAGATGGACAGTTTATTAATTGCCCAAGTTGTGATTAATCTTTTGTTTGGAGTCCATCTGTGTTGCGAGAACGGGGGTGGGAGCCTAATTAATGTAAGTTAAATATTTTTTCTCACTTGTTCAACAGTAAATTCTCTAATGATGTAAGGAGTCATGCTGGTTGTACTTAATAATGCTACTCCAATAAAATTACAGTTTAATTTTTAGTTATTTCCAGTGTCATTGATTGATTGTATTTAAACCCAGCTTACAGTGCATCTGAAAAGTATTCACAGTGCTTGATTTTTTCCACATTTTATGTTAGTCTTATTCCAAAATGAGGTAAAAAAAAAAGTTTTTCTCCCTCAAAGTTCTACTCACAACACCCCATAATGATGACATGAAAATGTTTTGTAAATTTATTAAAAATAAAAATAAGAAATCACATGTACATAAGTATTTACACCCTTTGCTCAATACTTTGTTGATGCACATTTGGCAGCAGTTACAGCCTCAAGTTTTGTTTAATATGATACTACAAGCTGGATGCACCTATCTTTGGGCAGTTTTGCCCATTCTTCTTTGCAGAACCTCTCAAACTCTATTGGGTTGGATGGGGAGCGTCAGTGCACAGCCATTTCAGATCTCTCCAGAGATGTTCAATCAGATTCAGGTCTGGGCTCTGGCTGGACCACAGGACATTCACAGAGTTGTCCTGAAGCCACTCCTTTGATATCTTAAATGGACTGCATTTATACATAGCGCTTTTTCCATCTGCATCAGATGCTCAAAACGCTTTACAAATAGCGGATTAAAGACCTTGCCCAAGGGCCCTTAGTGATTTTCCAGTCAGGCTGGGATTTGAACCGAGGATCATCTGGTCTCAAGCCCAACACCTTAACCACTAGACCATCACCTCCCCATAAATAAGTATCTTGGCTGTGTGCTTAGGGTCATTGTCCGTCACCCCAGTCTGAGGTCAAGAGCGCTCTGGAGCAGGTTTTCATCCAGGATGTCTCTGTACATTGCTGCATTCATCTTTCCCTCAATTCCGACTAGTCTCCCAGTTCCTGCAGCTGAAAAACATCCCCACAGCATGATGCTGCCACCACCATGCTTCACTATAGGGATGGTGCCTGGTTTCCTCCAAACATGACACCTCACATTCACACCAAAAAGTTCAATCTTTGTCTCATCAGACCAGAGAATTTTGTTTTTCATGGTCTGAGAGTCCTTCAGGCGCCTTTTGGCAAACTCCAGGTGGGCTGCCATGTGCCTTTTACTAAGGAGTGGCTTCCGTCTGGCCAGTCTATCATACAGGCCTGATTGGTGGATTCATGCAGAGATGGTTGTCCTTCTGGAAGGTTCTCCTCTCTCCATAGAGGAATGCTGGAGCTCTTACAGAGTGACCATTGGGTTTTTTGGTCACCTCCCTGACTAAGGCCCTTCGCCCCAAATTGCTCAGTTTAGACAGGCTGACTCTAGGAAGAGTCCTGGTGGATCCAAACTTATTTTATTCATGGATGCAGGGGCAGTTCTACATTGAATTACTCCCTGGGCGAGACCCCCTCCGGGTGCCCCCCCCCCCCAAAAAATAACACAATTTTTGCACAAACAGCCATTTTTTGTTACTATTATTAGTATTTTAGAAGTGCCCCTGAAATTGCAATTGAAATTGACATCAAAAGACTGCAGGCTACAATATAACTTGAATAAACACACCCTTGCATGTTAAATGTCTGTCATAGATGCTTTATTAATCTGTCTTTAATGTAGGAACAATTAACTCATTTATTACGGTGCATATTTGTCTCAACATTCAGCTAAATATTTAGCTTGATGTTTGTAAATATTAGGCTAAATGTGTAAATACTTAGCATTAACTAACTTGAAAAGGTTTGAGGTTTGACAAAAATTTGATCATGTAGTGTTTGCCTTTTTTTTTCTCCCTAATTTTTGGTCTTCATCTGTGGGTCAAAGGACAAACTGAAATGTTCCGAACATTTCCATGCCAGTGAAATCAAATGACTCTTTTTCTTCATCAAATAGAACCAGTTAATTATGAAGATAAGCCTCATTTTAGATCTCATTATTATTATTTTGTCAGCGTACATTGTAAAAATTGGATGACAAACTCTCGCAGGCAAACAAAAAGGTCAGATTCAAGTCACTACCTGCCTGGAGAGCTGAATGAGAAATGTGGCACAGAGTTATTGTTCTGCTGCATCCTATGTGGACTTTGCTCTGCCACAGAGAAGACGCTGTGGAGGCTAAGCATCGGGGAGCAGGATGCTCCATCCGGAGCCGCAGACCAGAGCGCACAGCGCAGGGAGGAGCACGCCTGTCCCAGGTTATGTAGGAGACAACCGCTGAACCTCTGTCACTGCTTCTGTTTTGTTCACGCAGGGGCACCTGCCTGCAGCTGTGGGGTGCCATTTTCCCAATTCCTCACAGTGATATGATAACCGCTTTGTAATGCAGTATGTTTTTTTTTTTTTTTTTTTTCCTTTGGGTGCTTGTTGTTCTGTCCCCAATATGTGTCATGAAAAAAATGCACCCCGGATGACTGCCCGGCTCGCCCGTACTAAAAACCATGTCTGTATGGATGAGTGAGACCACTGTGCACTGGGTGCACCGTATCTGAGGGGTGGGATTTAGTGGGCAGGAGACATGACAGTTTTTCATAATCCATAATGTGCTGGACAAAAGATTGAAGACTACTTCCTTTCTTCTGTATCTTGGTTTGAAACATTTTTTTGTTTTTCTTCTTATTTGGACCATTTCCCTGCTTGTAATTGCTCATTGAAAATGTTTGATTTCAGTAAAAATGTTGAACCAGAGCAGCTTAGAAAGTCTCTTTAGTTTTTTTATGTTTTACTTAATCTTATTAATACAGAGCAGTCAGACCCTTTCACTTTTATAAACATTTTGTGACAGATTTATGCTACAATCCTTCATTTTCTATACCCACTTATTCCAATTAAGGGTCACAGGGATGCTGGAGCTTATCACAGTGGTCTTTGGGTGAGAGGCGGGGTGCGCTCTGGCCAGGCTGCCAGTATTACAGAGCCACACAGACATAAACTTTCACACCATACCTACAGCCAATTTTAAGTTGCCAACTCGCCTACACTACATGTTTTTGGAAGTGGGAGGAAGTCACGTGAACACAGAGGTGAACATGACAATTCAGACAGGAAGCATTACTGTGAGGCAACCATACTATCCACAAAGCCACCTTGCTACCCATTTTAATCCCCCCCCTTAGGAGGAAAAGAAAATAAATCAACTGAATACTGTCATTTAACTTATTTTATTTTTTGTATGGCTGTCAGATTAACAATACGAGGTCTGTTACAAAAGTATCCGACCTTTTTATTTTTTGCCAAAACCATATGGATTTGAATCACGTGTGATTGCATCAGCCAAGCTTGAACCTTCGTGCGCATGCGTGAGTTTTTTACTATTAGTCATTGTTATTAAGAATAATAATTGCGAATGTGTGATTTTTCAGAATATGCCGCACCAGAGTACAAGGACACAGAGTACAAGCTTTTGCTTCTGCCCACACCCTTTCAATCACACAGGTTCACTGTGAAATTGTGCTATTTGTTAATTAATTAAATTAGCTTATAATGTGCCAAATCACAGCAAACACAAATCACAGCATTTGTGAGTTTTTTGTTATTGTTGAGTCTGTGTGCCAAATAAATTTATTCATTCATAAGTTGCAGGACCTCCCAAACTAGTAAAACAACAAAAAACACACACAGAACTTAAATATAAACGCAACACTTTTGGTTTTGCTCCCATTTTGTATGAGATGAACTCAAAGATCTAAAACTTTTTCCACATACACAATATCACCATTTCCCTCAAATATTGTTCACAAACCAGTCTAAATCTGTGATAGTGAGCACTTCTCCTTTGCTGAGATAATCCATCCCACCTCACAGGTGTGCCATATCAAGATGCTGATTAGACACCATGATTAGTGCACAGGTGTGCCTTAGACTGCCCACAAACATTACAAACATTTCCTTTTCTGAACAATACAAACATTTCCTTTTCTGAACAATAAAAACAAGTAGAGGCCCTAACACAAGAACTCAGTACAATAAATAAAATCTGTACAGGTATGTATAAATTTTAATACACTTCAAAATCATTTTTACATAGTTTTTTTAATACTGGTTTTGATGAACAGAAGAATATTTCTAAGTTGTTGTCTATATCTTGGAGTGCATTTCAATCAGTAAGTAATAGAAATGGAGTGATTGAATGGTAATTGTGTTTATAACGGACTCACTTCAAAAACAGAGTGAAACTAAACAAAGCAGAACATAGTCAAAAGACAACTTGGGAGTTATAAACTTCTGTAGATGCAGCTTGCCAGAAGGCACAAGGGAGACACAAGCCTAGATTTCATCTGCTTATGTTTAAAAAAAATGCCTTAACTGCTAAATAGAATATATTCAACACCGTGCCATGTTTTGGTTATTTCTGTCAAAACAACTGATTTTATTTGAAGATATTTAATCACACACACAAAAATCTATTTGGCTCGAAAATCTGTTGTTTTTTCAGTTCAGTTCCTCGATCAAGCAGCGTGGTGAACTGGCTACTGCCTTAGTTTGGTGTTTCCCAGCAACAAAAATAGGAGGTTCAAGGTGACCCAGGTCCTCTGGAACCACAGATGGTGACTTTTCAGCAGAGGCTTCACAGCCACTCGTAATAGTTTTGTTTTCTGGACAAAAAATAGGGATGGTCTCTTTCCAGGTCCAGAGTGAATCAGCATCATTGCCTCCTTCTGATAGGACCTGTATCTTCGGTTTAACCACCTCCTGAAAAGAGAGCATTTCAGTGAAGCCCTTGTCTTCTGCTTCCACATCCTCCAGATCAGGCAGATCATCAATGCAAAGTGAGCGATGTGGAAACTGGATGGTTTCCAGATGCTCTACAGCTTCCACTTCTGTCACCAGAGGCCCAGGACCACGAGCTGCTGAAGACTCTTCTTCAGGAACAGCTGGTTTGTTTTCACCTGGCTCCCTCTTTGGCTTCACTACATTCTCTACTCTATTTATTTCATTCTGGATTCCATTTAAGTGATTTTCCTCTGACATCTCTCCTGCCACATTTCCTTCCTCGCCTGGATCTGAAGTCACTCCTTTCTCACCAGCCGCAGGCTGTTTCTTCTGTGACTGGTCCTGCTTCTCCACCAAGTTGCCACTGTTTGGTTCGTCATTATTGGGTTTTGAATCTAACAGTTGTTCACGAGCATCAGGCACAAAGGTTTGGATCTCTTCTTGAAGTGAGGTGATGATCACGCTTAGATTTTCCTCACCCGGAGGTTCTGGATTCGTGGAAGCTTCAGTCTCTCCTGAAATGGAAAAATAAATTATAGTTTTCAAAGGATCAACCACACATAATTTGCTATAGTAGAATAGTAAGTTATGTATTTTTCAAAAACATAAATGTTGCACCCTTTTTCCCCCTGTTTTTATGTTTAATCTTAAAAGAATTCCATCAGAACAGAAGCCGCCATCTTGAAGTGAAAATGACCACAAGTAAATCTTGCAATAAATTCTGTACAGATTGTAAACGACTGTCAGTTTCATTTCATTTATTTATTTAAAAGGGACGACAGATATTAATGAACACATAAAGTCTAAATATGTCAGATTATAGCCATGGGCTAATTTCCATCTGTAGTCCCTGACAGACTATAAAAATTAAATAATTTACAATAAAAACACACAAACATCACAGGAGCTTATCATATGACAACAGACTACATTACATAGGGGTCACTAACTACTACAACAAGACACAGACTGGACAAAAGACAGGAAACAAGAGGACACTGGCATGATCTGAGCATGGAGGTTATCTTACACAAACTCAGTCAAAGGAAAGCACACAGTTATAAAAAAAAAACCACTACTACTACTACTACATGTACAATTCAATTGAAATAAGTTAATTAAAATTGCAAGTCTAATTTCATACATTTATATATTTTAAAGACCATATATAGCTTTAAGAACAGTAACTTCTAAAGTGCTGTAGTGCATTGCACATTTCCTATAGTTCTTAGTTTCTACAATTGAGTTTATAATGCTCACATTTTTATTTGATTTAAGCCACTCCTTTACGTGACTTTTGAAAGCTTTAAAGCTTAGGGCCTCCCTCACTGTAGTTGGCAAAGCGTTCCATTGGACACTGCCTTTGTAGGACAGAACATTTTGTGCAAAAGCTGTTTTTCGGACACTTCACAGTCCCCTCTACTCACGGCTCTAGTGACCCTCGGACCAGTTGTTGTATATTTAATATAATTTGCAAGAGGTGGAGGAGCCAACCCATGTAAAGTTTTATATATTAGACAAGCATTTTTAAATTTTATAAAATTTTCAAAACTAAATAAGTTATACTTTGTTAGAATTTTACAATGATGATACAAAAACAGTCTTTTATGTAAAATTTTCAGTGCTCTTTTATAAAGCCTTTCAATCGGTTTTTACAATTGTTACACCTGTTAGACACCAGCAGGTTATGCAGTAACCTACATGACAAAAAAAAATCAAACAGTGCAAGAACATCATAGCCGCTTGATCTGTCATTGACCTGCTTATTTGGTTGAAGTTAAACACACTGTATTTGATTATTTTAGTTATTTTAATATAATTTTTAAAGGAGAGTGTTGAGTCCAGCAACACTCCCAAATATTTTAACTAACTGCAGTTCATCATCTCCAGTGTATACATTGGAGCACTCAATATTGGAAGCCTTTTTTGAAAAATACATACAGACAGTTTTCTGTATGTTTAATTTCAGACATGATCCATTAAGCCAATTTAAAATATACTTTAGGGCTGACGTAAGAGTTTGAGCTGCTGCCTCAGGTGATCTTGCACTTGTGTAGATTACCGCATCATCAGCGTAAAGTTGTATGTCCACATCTTCACAAACATTTGGTCGTGGCTATCCCTCGTTGCTGAGGATGATGGTCTCCTAGTTGTTGGCATGGACTCTTAGGTGACTCAGGAGTCCCAGTCGCGTAGCGCACTGCCTCCCGCAGGTTGGACAGGTGGTAGTTGGTGGGAGTTTCTGCTTTTTGGAGTCTTGAAGTCGCTCTTTTCTTCTTCTTCTTCTTTTCTCTTTTGTGTAGGTCTTAGCCTCTTCGAGTGCCAAGGTGAATGGCGGATCTCCATTTTGGCCAATCTTTGGCTGCAGCTTCCCAGGTGTTCCAGTTGATGTTGCAATTCTTCAGGTTTAGTTTGAACAGATCTTTGTATCGCTTCTTCTGTCCTCCCCTGGTTCAGTGGCCCAGTTCCAGTTCGGAGTAGACGACTTGTTTCGGCAGCCGGTTCTCATTCATCTGGACTACATGGCCTGTCCAGCGAAGTTGGCTTTTGATGACAAGAGATTCAATGCTAGACAGTTTGGCATCTTCAAGGACATCCTCACAAACATTTGGTAGGTCATTAATGAATAATGAAAATAAAATGGGCCCCAAGATAGATCCTTGGAGGACTTCTAGTGCACAATCTAAGTAGGAGGATTTAATACCATTAACCACGGTGGCCTGTTTTCTATTTGACAAATAAGATGCCATCCATTTTATGGCATGCTCAGAAAAATTAAAAGATTGCAACTTTAATAATAAAATATTATGATTCACTAGATCAAACGCTTTACACAAATCTAAGAAAACTGCTCCTACACAATTGTTTTTATCCAAATGACTTTTCACTTTTTCCATGAACATTGTTATGGCAGTCTCAGTTGAATGATAAGTACGAAAACCAAATTACTTGGAATGCAGAGTAGGTTGGCCACTTTGTAGATGTTGAATCAATTGCTTGGAGACCCACTTTTCAAGGACTTCAGAAAAGACTGACAGTATGCTAATTGGTCTGTAGTTATTAATATCATCTCTGTCACTCGCCTTAAAGAGCAGGGTAACTGTGGCCATCTTCCATGTCTGTGGTACAATGGAATGCTCAACTGACAAATTTATTAAATGTGTAATTGGATGTGCTAGAGCCATTTTATGTATTTTTAGGAATCCAACATCAAAGCCATGATGGCCTTTAGCTTTGGACTCCTTCATGGCATTTATAATCTTTAAAGTTTCAACCTCTGATATTGGTTTTATATTAAACATTTAACTATGTCCTGGATTGTTGTAGGTTATTTCAGGCGACTTGAAACATGCTGCCATCTCTTCAACAGAACGTAAAAATGATAAATTCAGCTCTTTTGCTAAAATCGTAGGATCATTCACAAGCTGGTTATTAATTTTCAATTCCAAATGATTTGCATATTTTTGTGTGGGCCGCCGAAGAGGAGGTACTGCTGGCCCAACACCAGAAGGCGCCCTGCCTGTCGTCGGGTTTCAGGCACCAGAGGGCGCAGTCACCACAGGAGTCCGCCAGGTGCTCGGAGCTGACAGCTGTCACACATCATCATTCATCACATCACATCCATAAAAGCCTGGGAGAGGCATCATAACTCTGCCGAGTTATCAGCTTACCCGTCAGGTAAACCTACTCAGCCGCTTTGTGCCGTTCGCACATTTATTGCTACTGACCTTTGCAGTCGTAACCTCTGGTATACTCGCAGCTTGGAGCTGGGTTTGTGGAAGTTGGTAAGAGTTGGCGTTTCCACTCCTCACTTTCCTTATCTCGAAGTATACTGCTGGTACTGCACGTTTTCAGTGTTCCTGTTTTCTGGGAGTGGTGGATTTTTCCCTCAGGAGAGGAACTGAACTTTTTGCTGACTATTTGCTGGGTGTACACACACCCTCCTCTAACCTGTCTGTTCTTCCTGCCAGCAGTACCAGATCCGACAGCTGGAAGTGGTGGCCACCTGGGGACTCAAGACTTGGCGGCTCCGGTGGATTGCAGGTCTCCGTTGGCGGTGGAACCTCGTGGGTCCCGGCTCTTCTCTGGATAGGCGTCTCCTACCCTCGGGCCTGCCCACGCGTCATCTTTTGTGTAGATTGATTGACAGACTAAAAGCATATTTGGTTGTTGTGCACATTTGCAGAATAAATTATTTATTCGGACTTCTTATTGGCCGTTCATTTACGCCCCCTGTCGTGGGTCCGTGTACTTCACTTTCCCAACACATATTTCTTTTTCTGCCTCACTAAAAGTTTAATATTCTGCCATATTTGTTTTCCATTTACATTTGCGTTTTGCATCATTGTGATAAAAAACTGATTTTGCTCTTCGCATTTCTGATATTACTCTGTTTCGCATTGAAGTATATATCTGTCTGTCTGTTGTCAATCTGGATTTAATTGAGTTTTTCAATAACTGGTCTCTTTTTTTTCATTAAATTTATACAATTTGAATCTACCCATGGGAGAGAGTAAAATTTTATTTTCCTATAATTCATGTTTTTTGTAAAAGAACTACATACATTTTGAATTTTAAGAAATATATCAGAGCATGTTTCAATATTGTCACATGGTTACACTTTCCCAAGTGAGATCTTTTAATGCTTTTCCCAAGTTTTGTTGTTGATTCTTTGGTATAACTTTAGACATTTGTTTCCTCACATGATTAGAGTATGAATGCTCAAAATGTTGCTTAATTAATTTTCTTGTACAAAGAATAACATTATGGTCTGTGAGACCAGCCAATAGAATGTATGTTTTAGTAATCCTTTCAGGCCTATTTGAGAAAAGCAAGTCAATTTGACATGCTGAACAACTTGTAATTCTGGTCGGATTCTCAATTAATTGTGTAAAATTAAATTGATCAGTAATTAATTTCAGATTTTTCCTGTCTTTTTTGTCATCCCAATTGACATTGAAGTCTCCTAATATGATCATTACTTTTTTATGATCACATGTTTTAAGGAGATCCCGCAATTGATCATAAAACTCATTTGTGGAAGACGGTTTACAGTAGAGACAGATTACAGTCAATAACATTTCCACAGAAAGAGAAATATTTACTCCAAGTCATTCTAGTGTGATCTTATTAGGCCATACCATTTGATTACATTTAAATTTACTCCTGACATATAGCAGTACCCCACCCCCTTTTCCTTGGTCTCTGTCTTTTCTATAAATATTATAGCCTGGTATCAGTACCGCTGAGTCTGGTGAGGCACGAGTAAGCCATGTTTCTGATAAACCAAAAAAAATCAAGATTTGAATCACATTAAATAATCTAATTGTTCACGTTTTGATACCATGCTGCGCACATTTAAGTGACCTCCGAGCATGCTGGTTTTCTTATAACTTGAATCCCACATAATCCGGGCGTGGTTCCCCTTAGCAAAAAGACGCTTATTCAAGTGTACTATGAGTATACTTATTTTTTGCTAAAATTGAGGAAGTATACTTGAAGGTGACTTTTTATAAACTATACTTTATATAAGAATAGTATAGTGAAGTATACTTGGCTTATACTGAAAAGTATAAACAAAAGTCCAAGTCTAAGTACATTAATACTAAGACTTATACTTTAATACTAAAACTTATACTTTAGCATACTTTTTACGTCTTTCTGCCACAAAGTACTAACACTTATTATGCACTTGGAGCAAGATATACTAAGTCAAGCCATTGACTCAAGTAACTGAAAAGAAGTCATAAAAGTACAGATTTTTTTTCTATGTAGATATTTATTTAAGGTTCACACTTATCTTTTACCTTTTTTGACAAGGAAGGACTTTAGTTCTTAGTTGAAGATGCTATATTTACATTTTTACAAATAAGGACTGGATCTTGGAGAGACCATTATGTTGACATTTTACATGCACTTTTTCCTTTAATTTTCTCCACAAAGGAACGACTTGATTTCATAGGTCTTTGTTTTTGAAATGTTTGAAAATATATCAAACTTGCTTTCAACATTCTGTCTTGTGATTTTTTAAATGCATCACACTCTTGTGTACATACAGTATGAGTAAACTTTAAGAATACTTTAAGGAGAATATTTTCAGTTTATAAATAGTAAGCTACAAGTAATATGCCAAGCAAAATTAAAGTATAAAATGTAAAATAGTGAAATAACCAATGTGTATAACAGTATACTATAAGTATACAATAATAAACTAAAAATAGGGACTCAAAGTATACAACTAGTACAATGGCAGTATATCGATAAGCGCACTTGTGGTATACTTTAAGCACAGGAGAGGGATATATCAAGTACATTGATAAGTGTACATGTGGTATACTTTAAGCATACAAGAGAGATATACCAAGTACATTGATAGTATATAGATGAGTGTACTTGTATACTTTAAAGTGTACTTTTGAAAACTTAAAACGAACTTTAAAATATACTTTTATAAACTTGAAATGTTCCAATTTAGTCCGAAAAAGTATTAAATTTGTGTACTTTTTAGTATACTAACAGTACATGGTCTGTAGTATACTTGCTATACTTATACTGAAGCATACTTAAGTATACTACTTTTGCTAAGGGTCAGAGTAGTAAACAATTTTGAACGCCTATGCTTCTTGAACACGGGATTTCTGCACGTAGATGTTTTGGGGTCTGGTTGAGGTCCAGCAATTGTTATATTAGTGCAGTTCGAAAGGCTATGCTCTTGTCTGAGGTCTATCTTCATTGAGAGCGCTGTTACTGCTTGTGTGTAGCTCTCTGGAGCGGACTCCACAAGGCTCACGTTAGTTGATAAGAATAGGAAGGAAGTCAACTGAAATCACATGCGTACATATTAAATACAAAGTCTTCAAGCCTTGTACTTCATAATAAATGAATAAAGTAACGTAAACACAAACTTTTTGGGGGGGGGGGGGGGCACAACAGGCTTGTTGCCATAAAGGCTTTCACCAGCATGAAACACAACTCATGCACTTAACTTTTATATAAAGTACATAAGTACAAATCTTTGAGGAACAGCTTAAATATCAGATAACTAGGCTATTGTTGATTTGATGTTTGGTGATAAACATTTATTTCTGTTTAGCTCACTAAAGCTGTGAAATGTAACTTTAGATTTTAAAAAATCACTTTTCAGTTGAACAGAGATAATACAAAATACCGTTTTTGTGGTTTAGCTCTGCTGATGATGTTTTCTAGACTTCATGATGGAGTGACTCCTGACTGTGACCTCCTGGACACTTGAAAAGTTACATGATAATTAATGAGTCACTGCGCAATGTAAGAAGGTGGGTATTGGATTTGTGTGTGTGTATGTGTATGAAATATTCTCGCCCCAGTTTGCGCTTCAGCCTCATGAAACAGTGACTCTGTTGCATGATGAATGTCTCTTCAAAAATATTTGCAAACATCTGAGTTCTTTTTGTTTTAAATTAAGCTGTTTGATGATTTTTGCTTTTTCTACAGCCAGCATAACCTTCAAAGGTCTGTTCTGCTTCTGTGACATGTAGGTCATGTGACAACATTGGCGTTGTCAGGCAATCTGTGCTTCATGTTCAGATGAAACCCATCCCTCGGTTTTAATTTTTCTGAAATTCCTTTTAAAAAAAATGTAAATTTGAATTACACATCTGGACCACAGCTTTGCTCACTTCCAGAAGTCATGCATTAGCAGAATTCTGATACACATCAGGCCCATTTATTTTCTATACCCTCTTATTCCAACTACTGGTCACAAGGGAGTTGCATCCTATTCCAGTTTGGCGAGAGGTGGCATACAGCCTACACACACCACCGGCCTAGGGTGGCTATGTGGCATGTTCCTCTGTGTACAGAGGAACACATTCACACCTACAGGGAAATTTAAAGTTTTCAGTTCACCTAACCTGTATGTCTTTTACAAGTGGAGGGAAGCCGGAGCACCCAGAGGGAACCCACACAAAATCCACACAGTAAGGACCAAGCCAGACGCAATCCCAGGACCTTCTTGCTGAAGCAACTGTGCAAACCACTCAACCAAGTAATCTGCTGATTACTTAGTGTTTACAATCTGCGTGGAACACGGGCACGATTATTTAAAGTTGGGCAACAGAATTTATTGTTTATTTATTTAAACTAAATTTCAAGTGGCTACTATGTAAAATCAAGTCTGGGAGCACGTGTTGGTGTCGTGTGTCACTATCCACTACACCATAAAATCAGCTCAGTTTCTGCATGTAGTAGCCACAATACATAAAGAATACACAATATGAACAACTGTTTAAAAGTCATAATCACCTTTCCGACAGAGTTCACATGTAAAAAGGGCGCGACTGCGACTTGACCATGTGGGGTGGTCCTATGTGTGTGAAGAAATGTGAAGGCACTTTGGTGATTAATACTCCAGTGGCTGGAGAAGGCAAGGAGATGCCCACGTTTCACCTGATTGCAGCAGACTGTTATTTTCAAGAGGTGCAGATGGATCAGTTGTCTGCTCTGGGTGGTTTCAGATGTGGTGAATGTGATGAAACTGAAATGCGACACTATCACATGCTTCCAAACTTGACTTAAGATGTTTTGTGATATTGTACATATTTTGTCAATTTCTTTCAAGTAAAAAATTTAAAATCATGTAGTTGTGTCTTTTTAACTGCATGTTTTACCCTCAGTTTCATATGGTTTAACGTGCAAGACCAGAATAGAAACTGTATTATTTATCCTTTACCATATCACCGTCTGCATTTTTGTTGATAGGCTTATGTTCATTTCATTGCCAAATCAATTTCAATTCTAATCCTTCCCTTAAATTCTTTAGGAAAAAGTAATTTTCAAGGTTTAAGAGATTTGTTCCAACAGTGAAAATGCACAGAGCCCTTCCAGCAATGGCAGTCCATTTCAGGAAAGCTAAAATTCCAACTTTGCCCCAATTTACATACTGCACTGAACACTTGCACCAAGAAAGAACCCTTGGTGCTTTCTGTGAGTGGCTGTTGATACAGTACCATACTCCTCTTTCACATTTGACATCCTACAAGAAACCACAGAGATTATCACAAGATAAAGAGGTACATCTTGGTGTCAAAGCTCTACAGGATGCAACTGACAAATTTCAAGCTCAAAACTTGGAGTTAGGGTTAAACTTAGGGTTAGGATTGTACATAAACTGTGATGACGCATAACAATGGGTGCCACACCAGTAGTAATTTGTGGTTTATGCACAGGAACTTCAAAACATCACCTTCCAGCTGTAACTCTCGTAGACGTCGTTTTTCCTGCGCCTTTTCTCTAATCTTTTCCAGATGATCCAAGCTATCCTCAATTTTCCTCCTCTCTCGTGTCTCCCATTGCTCCCTTTCCTTGCGCTCCCCTTCCAGCCCTTCCTTTGCCCATACCTCTGCACAGGCTCGTTCTTTGGGGAACACAGGCCGATCGTCAAGGAACGTGAGCCATTTGAGGCGCACAGTCACAGTCTTCCTGTAGTTTGGGATTCTTTTCACCACATCATTCCCCATTAGGTGTAGCACGTGCAGTTGGGGCATGGCCTCAAGTATGCGGAAGATCTCTGGGTCGTTTAACAAGTTGTGAGACAAATCAAGCACGCTGATAGATGGACACTGAGCCAGGTGCTCTATGTCCGCCATGGTCTCCAGCTTGTTATGGGCAATCTGCAGAGTGCTCAGATCAGGAAGGCAGGAGATGTTCTCTATGACGCGTATGTAGTTGTTGGAGACATTTAGGGTGCAAAGCTTTTTCAGAGGTTCAAGGTTTTCCAGCTTGGAAAGGAGATTTTGGTGGAGGAACAAGGAGCGTAGGTCAGTCTGGGCGGTCAGATTCTCAATGCGTTGCAGCCCATTGCTTTGCAGCCAGAGACATTTCAGTCCGATGTATTCCTCTAAGTTCTCAATGGTGGAGAAACCTTTGTAATGCAAATACAAAGTGTCATTCAGACAAGGTGTTGAATAAAGCTTGTGTTCTTTGCAGTGGTCTTTCAAAAATTTCTTGGTGATCCGTGGCCCCCAGTGCTTTTCCTTCTTGCCTTGAGTTCGTCTTTGTGGCTTTTTGTCATTTTCCTTGTTGCTTTCTTCAGATAAACTCCCTCCATCATCTGCAGACGAGTTGCACATCATCCCAGCGTCAGCAACATTTTCCATTTTATCATACATTTAAAATAATCCCCTTGTTCTATATACGCGAACAACTCGAGTTATCAGACTTCAGCGGTTGTATTTTGTTTCTATGGAAACGCTGGGCGGTTGTTTCCTGGGGCTAACCGGATATAGTTTTTGTTGTTTTCGGACAGCTTTATGTGCTGCACCGAGACTGGACGTAACTGAGCTGTGCTTTTATTTATTTATTTATTTATTAACTTTATTGGAATTTACCGAACAAGCAAGGGGAAGCGTGTAATTAAACCATGCTGCGAGATCGGAGCAGCGCTGTGTTTAAAGCCCGGAAGATCCGGAAGTGATATTACGTCCACATGACGTAAGCATCCGACGAAACGGTGTCCCCGTCGTCTTTCCCAGGCGGCAACCTGAGCACAAATGCAAATATATGTCTTATGATATATTATTATATGTCATGTCCATTTTCTTCCCATGGGATAAGAAAGCTTTTCAACCTACCATCCCTGGTTCTCAAGACCAGGCACCTAGTGGCTCTACTTTATTCTACTCTTCCTTTTTCAGATATTTGGATATACGTTAGTATACACTAGTAGAGTTCTACCTTAGAAATGGAATATATTCTAGAAGACATACCTTACTGAATTTTCATGCAGTACCTTGACTGACCGTTTGAGGCTGGCTCCAAAAGAGAGCACTTTCCCAAAGGACTCGATGTTAAAATGTCCAGTTTCAAAGAAGAAATAAACATGTTTACAGCCTGGTACAAAAAAAAGGGTTTTGGTGTGTTTCAACAGTTTCCGCCTCCACGACAACTCTTGGGGGGGGTTACATCTTATTTTAAGCGCTTGTACTTGAGTAGTTGGACTTGCAAGTACTTTTTCAGGTACTTGGACTTGACTCAAGTGCTTTTTCAAAAATGGTAAAAGTACTTGGACGTGGACCAAGTACATCTGAAAAATACTTGAATTTTCAAGTATTGGAAAAATACTTAAAATTTCCAAAATTTCCAAATATTTTTCAAGTTTTTTTAAATCAAGCATTTTCACAGGGTTTTTCCTATTACTAAATCAAATAATCATTGTAAAGTAAATTCTATATCAAATGTCTGGTTTTCTTTTTTTCTTAATGAATATTTCTAAACTTGATTAAAATGATATTGTCAAGCAACTATGATGTTATTTTGATTCCTCCATCATAATTAACAAATATTTAATGTGATAGTTTGAATTTTGTTCCTTTTCATGTCTGTTAATAGTTGAGGAGCTAGCATGAAGTCTCTGAAGCAAATTTGTACTGCTATAATAAGATTTGCCTTAGATTATGTATGTATTGTATCCAGCTCAGCCGCATCTCATCTACAAAACCTCAATGTGATACAACCTCAGGCCCTTCATGTGTGTTGTGGAGCTTTCAAGACGTCATCAATCCCAGCTCTTCAGGTAGAGGTTGGAAAATTACCTTTAACTTTGAGGCATTTTCAATTATTGATGGGGTATTGGACAAATTTACAGGGTCACAAACAGACACATCCTACAAAATCTGTTTTATACCCATATTGGGTGGAGAGATTATATCTCCACACTGGCCTGGGAACGCCTCGGGATCCCCCAGTCAAAGGTGGTCAATGTGGCCCGGGAAAGGGAAGTCTGGGGTCCCTTGCTGGAGCTGTTGCCCCCGCGATCCGAACCTGGAAAAGCGGTTGAAGATGAGTGAGTGAGTGAGTGAGTGAGTTTTGGCTGGGTAGAATATAGTCATGCTAGAAAATTAGGCTTGTCTGTTAACACGGTTGTGTAGTACCATTGTCTGTTATTTTACCCTTGGTTTGTTTCCTATGCTCCAAGTAGACTTTGAGGTGGAGAAAGTATCAAAGGAAAGTAATAAGTATGGTGGGATGGACGGTCTAGTTCAGTGGTACCTTCAAATATTTACAGATGATCTAAAGATCCAGTCACAGGAAAGACAGGAGCAGCAACTTATATTCCCCAATTTCACAAGTCAGTCATAAAAAGACTGTCAGATCATTTAGCTGTCTTTTCTGTGGAACTGCTAGCAATTTTGCTTCTACTGTGGGGGGTACAGGAGGTGAAGTTCAGTCACCATGTCATCTGTTCAGATTCAATGGCATTAGTCAGCATTTCAAATGGATTATCTGTTTGCAGGCCAAACCTGATGAATGAGATTCTTCAAAGCTTATTTAAACTACAACAACAGAATATTTCAGTGTGTCTAATGTGGGTTCCATCTCATGCTGAAATTGAGGGCAACAAAGTAGTAGATCAGCTGGTAAAAGCAGCTCTAAAATGAGAAATACAGATCAACATTGCACTGAGTAAATCTGAAGTCAAAACAATCATCAAGACAGAAATGAACAAAGCATGACAAAGCAAAGGGACAGGGAATATAAGGGTCAGTTTTTACATAAAATTCAGGGACAAGCAGACAGGGGAGATGGAGTCACAGGGAAGAAGAAGTAATCACAAGACTACGAATAGGTCATCTATATATTAAAAGCCAAGTGGCCTCTGTGTACATGTATATGTGTGTAACTTTGATTACGGAAAAACTGGGGAGAGCTGACATTTGCTGTTTGGTATGCTGTTGTATTTTGAATCAAGGATGAATGTGAAAACAGAAAGTTGATAGGACTAATATGTTTGAGAAATTAGGGATATTAGGTAACAGTGAACAATGGACGTTGATATCACCATCAGTCCCATGTAACCATTCACGAAAAGCACCTGATTTCCATGAAACGTATTTTTTTTTTATTTTGCTATTTATTGCATCTACGAGGGCTGTCAATAAAGTATAGGTCCTTTTTATTTTTTTCAAAAACTATATGGATTTCATTCATATGTTTTTACGTCAGACATGCTTGAACCCTCGTGCGCATGCGTGAGTTTTTCCACGCCTGTCGGTGACGTCATTCGCCTGTGAGCACTCCTTGTGGGAGGAGTCATCCAGCCCCTCGTCGGAATTCCTTTGTCTGAAAAGTTGCTGAGAGACTGGCGCTTTGTTTGATCAAAATTTTTTCTAAACCTGTGAGACACATCGAAGTGGACACGGTTCGAAAAATTAAGCTGGTTTTCAGTGAAAATTTTAACGGCTGATGAGAGATTTTGAGGTGATACTGTCGCTTTAAGGACTTCCCACGGTGCGAGACGTCGCTCAGCGCTCTCAGGCGCTGTCGTCAGCCTGTTTCAAGCTGAAAACCTCCACATTTCAGGCTCTATTGATCCAGGACGTCGTGAGAGAACAGAGAAGTTTCAGAAGAAGTCGGTTTCAGCATTTTATCCGGATATTCCACTGTTAAAGGAGATTTTTTTAATGAAAGACGTGCAGACGGGTCCGTGCGGACGGGTCCGCGCGTCGGGACGCAGCCGGCGCGGTGCGGCAGCACAGGAAAAACACCTCCGTGTTGTTAACCATTTGTAAAATCCAGGCGGCTTTTGATGGCTTTCAGTGGAGTGAGTATATGAGAAATTGTTTAACAGCTGGACATGTTCCAACTTGTCCTTAAGGCTTCCAACGGAGGTGTTTTTCCTGTGGCGGAGCGTCACGGCGGCTGCGAGCCGACGCTGCAATCCGTCCGCATGTCTTTCATTAAAAAAATCTCCTTTAACAGTGGAATATCCGGATAAAATGCTGAAACCGACTTCTTCTGAAACTTCTCTGTTCTCTCACGACGTCCTGGATCAATAGAGCCTGAAATGTGGAGGTTTTCAGCTTGAAACAGGCTGACGACGGCACCTGAGAGCGCTGAGCGACGTCTCGCTCCGTGGGAAGTCCTTAAAGCGACAGTATCACCTCAAAATCTCTCATCAGCCGTTAAAATTTTCACTGAAAACCAGCTTAATTTTTTGAACCGTGTCCACTTCGATGTGTCTCACAGGTTTAGAAAAAATTTTGATCAAACAAAGCGCCAGTCTCTCAGCAACTTCTCAGACAACAGAATTCCGACGAGGGGCTGGACGACTCCTCCCACAAGGAGTGCTCACAGGTGAATGACGTCACCGACAGGCGTGGAAAAACTCACGCATGCGAACGAGGGTTCAAGCATGTCTGATGTAAAAACATATGAATGAAATCCATATAGTTTTTGAAAAAATAAAAAGGACCTATACTTTATTGACAGACCTCGTATTGATGCTACTTTAACCATAACCATAGCATTAGCGTCTACCGTCCCCTAACCATAACCCCTCCAGACATCCCCACCTCAAATTTCGTGCTCCCATCACGAAAAGCACCCCATTTTCGTACCCCCGTCACGCAACCATAGATTAATGTAGTTTTCGTAGTGCCACCATGCGTGAGACTGGGTTGCCATACAAGCTCTGAACAAAGGAAATATCTCAATCTTGCCAGCTGTAAATCATGACATCAACTAAATGTGTCAAATAATAATTATATTAGATAATGTCAGCGCTAGGACAGAACAGTTTAACACTCGAGGGATTACTTTCTTTTTTACACTTACACCGACACCTTGGAGGCATGTATTTGCATACAGTGTAAATGTCCCTCATTTCGTCAAACTCCACACCCTAACAGTTGGTGGCGGTAATGCACCTTGTCGGTTTGCAAAGCGCCAAAAACTCGATAGAAGAAGAAGGATCTATCTGCCTCCGTCATAATGGCGGCTTGCTACATACTAACTCGTGCTACGATAACATTGGGAATTCACTGTCAGCGTGTCTGCAGAACTATTTTCTTTCCACAAGTTAGAGAGAAGAAGAGATGGATGAGAGCGTACGAGTCTTACCTGAGGAAGAAGTTGAAACTTGAAGGCCCTCCGCCGCCCAAACCACGGTGAGGCTAACCGATTAGCATGTTCAGAGAGCAGTTCAAGGCCACTGATCATCAGTGGCCAACAATACAATACATAACATTATTGTTGTTATGAGTATATGAATGAATGAGTTTATTCGGCACACACAGGTGAGAACAACTAAACTTACAAAGAAAGAAAATTATCCTACTGTGCACCCATGCGCCTGTATATAGTTATATATATATATATACACATTATTTTTTATGGTAGAGGGTTTTCATGTGACGTATCGGTCACGTTATTTTGTGTCCTGTGGCCATTCTGGATTACAACGCGGTGGCCGCTGTGATTACACTTCGTGCATTTGGCGAACAATTGCACAAGTTTCAACGTCGATGTAAAGAAGCCTCACGGCACCGTGGCGCTGTGAGAGATCCGCCGCTAACAGAAATCCACTGCTCACAGAATTTTATTTTATTTGGCAATAAAATTATGTAACAATACATAAAAATACTGCAGAGGATAACACAAGAACGCTTCCAATACGGATGCTTATTTACATTGTGGTCCTCGAGCACCGAGCTGCTGATCCACAAGCTTCCCTTCCAGCGCCTGGTGAGAGAAATCGCTCAGGACTTCGAGACCGACCTCCGTTTTCAGAGCTCCGCTGTGATGCTCTGCATGAGGCCGGCGAGGCTGACCTGCTCGGCGGCTTCCTAGTTCACAACATCGCAGTGTGACACGGTCGGCCAGTTCGTTACGTTAACACTAAACTCACTATCTGGTATAAGATACGGATCCACTGAACCAACTGCTACACATCTATCACGATAAATAGCTTTATCTCGAGGATTTAAAGCCTCGTAATAACCGTACGTTCTCTTCATTTTTCAATCACACGCCAGCCTCCTTGTAATCCAGAATGGCGACGGCACCTGTCCTGCAGCAAATCGGTCACGTGATTGAAAACCCTGTATAAGGGGAGGGTATCTATAAGCTTTGCTTCTGCCTTCACCCTTTAGGCCACACGGGTTTATTGTGCGTTGCTCTTTTTATGAGTTTTGTTATGGTCTGTGTTGTTATTCTGTGTGCTGAATCGTAGTGATGGGATGAACAACACTGGTGCGTCAACACTGTGCCGAGCACACGAGTGAAACCCCGTATCGGTGCGCGTATCGCTTTAAGAAAAAATCACGTGACCGATACAGGAAGTGTGTCGTTCGACTGCGCTGCGCCAAATTGTGTTTATAAGGAAACAAACTGTATCGACATGTTGCCGACGTTGCCCTAGTCTGGAATAATTTTGAGCTTTTGACATCAAATGAGATAAATCTTTTTCTCCTTTGGGCATTGTTTATTGTTATTTTTCCAATTAGATATGTTTGTACTCCTTTACAATACTGGAAGAATAACCAGAAAACATATCCACACCTTTATCAACTCGCACTGTAATTTGTATGCTCACCATCTTCATCTGTACCCTGTGAAAGAGTTTTTTCTAAGGCAGGGGAACTGCTGTGTAAGAGGAGAAATCGCCTTGGAGCAAAGACACTTCAGAAACCTTTGTTCCTCAATAAAAATGCATAAATGAATCTATTTTCAGTCTTTTATTTCGTATGCTTTAACACTTAAGTTAACAAATTTCCATACATAAGTTACAAATTTTAGGGTGATTCCTAGACTACGGACACTTATTATGTCCTTTGATCATATTGTATGAAAAACAGAAAAAAGGGGAAATTTCACACTTTTATAGTTATCTTTACAATGAAAGTGTGTTAAGAAATTTGTTCTAGTTAGTCTATGATAACTTTTTCACCTTTTTTCAGCATCATTATATGCAAATATTGCCGTTTTGTGCTTGTCCCACACCCAGACTTTTGATCTTCAATGATAAAAATGAATGGTAAAGAAACGTTTTTTCTAATGTTTTAAAATATCTCTGAATAAAATATCAGTAAAATAATCAAAACATAATTGGGGTATTCAATGTCATACAACTGTTGTGATTTTTTTTTTTTAAACAAAATGTAGTTGTCCCACACTATTGCCGTAATTTCCACCACAACACTGTAATGTCCCTTTAAACAGTTTGTATGAAAGATTGTTTGGGTAGTTTCTATGGAGATAAACAGTGACATCAGAGCACATGTATATAGCGCCAAATCACAACAAACAGTTGCCTCAAGGCGCTTTATATTGTAAGGCAATGGTGTGGTGGAAATTACATTTACAAGGCCAGTAGTGCCCGTAGTTAAAGAATCACCCTTTAACTTTGAATTTTATTACAGACAAATTTGCTATATTTTACAAACCAACTCAGTTTAGCATTTACACAAACAAGGTTTTTAGCAAATTTTAAACTCTTCTCATGAACAGCTTAACTTGACACACAAATTGAGCACATGAAATTATGCAATGATGAGATCATATTTTAAATAGAGGACTCACTGGCGATTAACTATTTCACAGGCTGATGTTGCGTTTGCAGCACGGTAACTTTTCCGTCTTATTTACCTGCAATGATTTTATAACTACTGCAGGGGTCACTATTGAGCGACCAACACTGTGTCAACAGTGCCGACACAGTTTGTGTAGTGTGTCAGTACAGTCCTTGAGGTATCATCATCCCATCACTACTGAATAGGGGTGTAGATACACAAAAATCACAGTTCGGTACGTACCTCGGTTTTGAGGTCACGCGTCGGTTCATTTTCGGTACAGTATGGGAACAAAATGCAACACCTAAATTTGCTTGTTTAAATCAACAATTTATTGTAACATTATACAAACAGGAAAATAAATAATTGCAAAATGCTGCCTGATAATAAGTTAGACGAAGTGGATATTTTGCCGGATAAGGCAAACACGCATCTAGTGCTATTTGACCGGATCTCCTCGCTGATTGGCTAGTTCAAATGACATAATCAAAGAGTTTATTTCAACATGGCGGCGCCTTCGGCATTGAGTGTTGGTGCTAATATTTCATCTTTTAATGCCATTTTGGGTGCCATAAAGTTGGAGGGATTCTATGCCGTTTTGGGTGCCGTAAAGTCGTTTGAATCGGAACAGAAAATCACCAACTGGCGGAGGGATTCTGTGCCATTTTGGGTGCCATCGCTAAGAGCAGCTCAAAAACGTGGCATAGCCGTGCCTGAAATTATTTCCACCGTGTGGTGAAAATTATTTCCACTGCCGTGCCGAAATGATTTCCACCGGCACTTTTCGCCACGCGGTGGAAGTAATTTTGGGCACGGTGGAAATAATTTTTGCAGTCTTGGTAATTTTCTGTCAGGCAGGGATGATAAACAACTTTTTTTTTTCTTTTTTTTTTTTTTTTTTTTTTTTTTTGTCCTTAAGTGGCCTCATTTTGTGTTGCTAACATGATAAAACATTCAAAATGCCATGGTAAACAGAAATAATCTCTTCCATTTTAATTAATTTAATTTAATTAGCTTATAATGCGCCAAATCACAGCAAAAGCCGTCTCAAGGCGTCTTATATAAAACAAGTCAACATAAAATTGAATAAATAATTAGAAATGAATAAAAAAAAATTCAAATACATAAATAAAAACAGAAGTAAAATAAAAAAACAAATAAAAATAAAAACTATCCATAAGAAAGAGAATAAAAATAGGTTTTGAGTCTTGACTTAAAAATGTCCACGGACTCAGACTGCCTCATTTTATTCAACCTTCATATTTTTTGCCAGAAAAATAACTTGTCCAAAACTGTTGCACTCTATAAGGAATTTTTTAAGAGAATTGATGTTAAAGAATCCCTTTACTTTTGTACAATTTATTTTATTTTCTATCTCTTTTTATTAACTGTTTGTTTAATGTTAATATATCTTTTTAAATAAAGTTTTGAAAAGAAAAACATTGTGGGAGGAGCAAAAAAGTGAGTAAAACCACCTTAAAATATTTAGAACCACAGATAAACTTGATTCTTGGTTTGTTTATTTATTTTGCCATTAAAATTGGCCATCACTTAATAAAATAAAATAACTTCTAAAGGCCAGGGCTTCTCAAAGTCTGGGGACTATTTAATCACAGCACAGCAAACGAGGTCAGTAGGCTGAGCGAATGCGAGTGAGGAGGATTGTAAATATCCCTCGGCTCAGTGCTTTACAGGCTGCAGCAGTCAGAGGAGGAGGGGGAGATCTGCTGCCGCGTGACAACAGAGACTTTCACTTTCAGTCGCCAAACATCACAGTAGTCTCCAGTAATGCCAGGAAAAGTCATTAAGAGGGTTTGGAAAGTCGCCATATTTAGCTAGAAAGTCGATAAGTTGGCAACACTGAATGTAAACGATGCAAACTCACCCGTGCACAGCCCTGTACCGAACCAAACGTCCTGTACCGAAACGGTTCAATACAAATACATGTACATGTATTATTATTCATTATTTATTCAACACAGTGTTGAATAAATAAAATCGATTCATTCAGTGTGGGGAGCTTCACTGCCTATCCTGCAACTGTCCAAAAAATAATAAATGCTACATTTTACAATGAAGTTCATTGGTTATTAAGACCATCATTGTGTCCAATGCTGAATAAGCTTATTACTCGTGAAAATTTCATTTAAAAATTCCAAATAATAAGAAAGTTATGAGCGTTTTATTGTTTTAGCTGTCCGTTAATTAATAATCAGTTAATTAATCCATGTTATCCTATTGTGCTTTCAATGTGCTACTATATTAAGATAACTCTACAGGTAAAAAAAAGTTACAGCATGTTATATGTGTTTTTCTGATGTAGCCGGTCGCACATTTTCCTTTGTTTTTCATGTAAAACAATTGACCATTTTTGGGCTTGTTTGGCAAGCCTCAGAGTGGCATAACCTTCTTAATATTTGGTGTACAAAGATGATCCAAACACCATTTTAAAGGTCTTTCCAGGCTCTTTCCGATGGTAATAAAAATCCACTGAAGTTAAATTTTTTTGTCACATACCTGATCACCATAACTGATGGTGTTTAAAGTTTTGTTTGGACTTACTGTGCAGGCTGTGTTTGGAAATATTCCGCTAAGTGAACACTCCGACCTGCTTGGCAGAAGCTATATTCTGCATTGACACTTGTAGTGCAATTTGTGGTTAATTTTGTTTGAGACCACGTTATGTTTCATTAAAACAGCTTTGATGTCACAAATGGTAAACAATAACTCAAAAACAATCAATGTTATCATGTAGCTCACACGATTAAAAAGAGCACATAATAAGGATGAGCTCGGAGGAAAAAATCTCAAAATATCCCATTTTTAAATTTGTTGTGTAATGCAAAATAATATGTTGCTGTGCGACCTATGTAATATCATCAATGCAACTGGGCATTTTGAGCTGGGAAAAATAAGGAAAATATCAAAGAATATTTTATTTATTTATTTAACTTTGTTTAGGAACGGCCACTTTATATGAGGCAGTGAACAGCCCTCAGTGGCAAAGGTGCATCCATGGTGATCACAGATGTTTTCTTAAACTATATTTGTCCAGTAGTCACTTACAAGAAACATTCTCATTTTTAAGATGCCGATATCACAATCAGTGTAAACAACACTAAATGCATCAAAACTGAATAAATTTCATGCTGCGTCCTGATTGCAGTCTGGAGATTTTTCCTCTGGAAGATTTTGTCTGTTTAGATGTAGTTTGTCTCTCACCTGCTGAAACACTGTGAGTGCTGCCTTTCACGTTAGTCAACACGTTAAGCAAGTTAACGCAGGGAGAAACATGATGTCAGTAAAGTAAGTTATTTTGGCTTCTGCCTTTTTTCCCCGAGGGTCAACTCCGATCGCCTTTATGTTCCCACCCGACCGCGGCTGTTCCATCATGAATAAATTTAGACGGCCAGCGGTGCTGCATATGGCGAAATATCGTCCAGCACATATGAATTGTTTTGTACTGGATGCCCTTCCTGATGCAACTCCACATTACACAGAGATTGGGCACTGGTGGTCTTGAACCAGGAACCTTCTGCTCTAGAAACAAACACAGTAATCAGTTAGCCACCATGATGCTGCAAAACATGATGCCAGTACATGGGGTGAAAATATACAATTGAATGGTAGTGTGAAACCGAAAATAAAGAATAGATGGAACATGTGGTTGTGAAGTGTTAGAAGTGTCCAACGAAGCAGCGGGTCGGATCAGTGCTTCAAGCTTCAAAGAAGAGTCGCGATGTAGAAACTGTTGATACAGACCCTGCAGGGGTTCTGTAATCAATGTAGAGACATGATCATTTTCCCGACAAACACCCCCAAAAACAGCTGCTCTAAAGGACTGATAAGGGAATCGTTTAGCAAAAAGGCTATTGATGTCGGTGGATAGAATCATTTCTTAACGATACTCAAAAAGAACCAGTTCCCGATACCCAACCCTAATGTGTACCTCACTAAATGTAAAGAAACTTTACCCAGTCACGGATTATCCAGTTAGCTGCATGCAATAGGCTTCTGCCTGTTGATGATGATTATAATGACTTGGATTTTTATAGTAGTTTTCAAGACACCCAAAGCACTTTACAAGTTGCATTATTCATTCATTCAAATTGGTGGTGGTAAACTACTAATGTAGCCACAGCTGCCCTGGAGCAAACTGACGGCTGCCATTCTGTGCCTACGGTCCCTCCGACCACCACCTCATTCAAACACAGTCAAGGTGGGTTAAGTCAATCAAATCAATCAATCAAATTTTATTTATAAAGCCCTTTTACAACACACAAGGTGCACAAAGTGCTTTCCATTAAAATCAATCAAGGAAAAGACAGTGTGCATAAACAGTTAACATTCAAAAAATAAAATGCAAAAAAAATAAAAATAAATACACCATCACTGCTTAATAAGTATCAAAAGCCAGTCTGAACAAACGAGTTTTGAGTCGAGCTTTAAAAAGATGAAAGTCTGTCATGGTTCTCATGTCAGGGGGAAGTTTGTTCCAGAGTCTAGGCCCAGCAACAGAAAAAGCTCGATCACCCCAGTGCTTATACCTGGTTCTTGGGACTTCCAGTAAAAGCTGGTCTGTAGACCTTAAGGCCCAGGTTGTGTTACGAATACACAACAGTTCGGAAAGGTAAGAAGGGGCAAGACCGTTAAGAGCTTTAAAAACAAAGAGCAAAATTTTAAAATCAATTCTAAAAGAAACGGGGAGCCAGTGAAGAGAATAAAGAACCGGAGTGATATGTTGGCGACGGGAAGTGTTTGTTAAAAAACGTGCAGCTGCATTTTGAACCAATTGAAGCCGTTTGAGAGACGACTGGGAAATCCCAACATAAAGTGCATTGCAATTATCGATCCTTGACCTGATAAAAGCGTGAATGGTTTTCTCCAGGTCTGCATGGTTTAAAAAAGGTTTAACATTTGCCAAGAGATGCAGCTGATTAAAAACTGGTCCTGACCACACTATCAATCTGCTTATCAAATATGAAGCCACTGTCAAAGGTGACCCAGAGGTTTTTTACAGTGGCTTTCAGTTTAGCAGGCAGGTGGTTAAAATCAGTGGCGCAATCGCCAAATAAAATACGTTCTCATTTAAATGGAGAAAATTTTGACCTAGCCATAACTTTATATCTGCAATACAGTTGATGAGGGCTTGAAGAGCACCTGCTGTGTTCGGGATCACAGGCAATTAAATCTGTAGATCATCTGCATAACAGTGAAAAGCAAGATTGTGCCTGGCTACAATAGATCCCAGTGGCAACATGTACAATGAAAATAATAAAGGGCCAAGAATCGAGCCTTGAGGCACACTGCAAAACAAAGGCGCAACTGAGGAAGATAAATCACTGATCATTGCAGAAAAAGTTTGTTTGGCTAGGTACGATTTAAACCATTTCAGTGCTGTACCACGAATACCAACACACTGGTCAAGTCGTGATAAAAGAATAGAATGGTCGACCGTATTGAATGCCGCTGTCAAATCCAACATTACTAAAATAACAGGGCACTTGGTATCAACGGACAGAGCAATGTCATTGTGTACTTTTAAAAGTGCAGACTCAGTGCTGTGTCTTGATCTGAAGCCAGACTGAAACTTCTCAAAAACAGAGTTACTTTCTAAAAACAATTGCAGCTGTGTAAAAACAATTTTCTCAAGGACCTTTGAGATAAAAGGCAGATTAGAAACAGGTCTAAAATTGGACAGAACATTTTTATCCAGATTTGGCTTTTTAAGAAGTGGTCTCACTATTGCATGTTTAAAAGAGTTCGGGACACACCCTGAGCTAAGACAAGTGTTCATTAAAACCAAGAGGGCTGGCCCAACGGTGGTGAGCACCTCTTTCAACAATCTAGTTGGAAAGACATCCAAAGGGCAATTTGTAGGTCTCATTTTGTTAACAATATCAGTGAGGGACGTAAGGGAGATCAGTTCAAAGTGATCAAACACGGCGGAATGCAAAGCCATCTCAGGCTGGCTTTGGCTAATGCTGCAGCTGTTCAGCGCTCTTACACAGTTCACTTTATCAACAAAAAAGTGCAGAAAGTCCTCACAAGTAGAAACGGTGGCATCAGCCAGAGGAGAGATGTGTGGGTTCACAACCAAGTTAATTCTGTTAAACAAAACACGAGGGCAGTGTCCACTTGTAAAAATAATTTTAGAGAGAAATTCAGATTTAGCCTCTTTAACGACGCTCAGCCTGTCTGCGGCGCTGACTTAGGGCTCGGGTTGTGTCATTTAGCCAAGGATCAGCCTTAGTCCTGGTGGATCTGTGCTGAAGAGGAGCGATGATGTCCAGAATCCCAGTGCACACAGCATAGAAGGATGACAGAAGACTCTCTGGGCATTCAGGATAAGTATCTCCATTAGAAGCTGCAAAGTTAGAATCCACAAAAGCAGCAGTAAACTCTCCAGCTGTAGAAGAGGTAATAATGCGCCTACAGGAACCCGGGACAGGAGGCTTGCTTGCAGGTGCAGGTGCAAGAACATTAAAAATAATAGGGAAATGATCTGAGATGGGGATTTCAGAAATTTCAACCAGTGACACAGAGAGCCCTTGGGAAATAATTAAATCCAAACGATGTCCATCTCTATGTGAAGGTTTATCCACAGACTGAGTTAAGTCAAATGACTCCAAAAGACGTATAAAATCAACAGCCAGCTTGTCAGATGGACAGCAAACGTGGATATTAAAATCTCCACAAATAAGGAGTTGATCATATTTAGGGGCCACCTCAGCCAAGAACTCAGAAAACTCCTGAATAAAGTCTTTATTAAATTTAGGTGGACGGTAGACAGCAGCACATAGGATAGGGCAGTCAAGCTCCATTGTGAATAACTGTACTTCAAAACAGGAATAATTATTCACATGCACAGATTTACATGTAAATTTGTCCCTAAAGACTGCAGCAACTCCGCCTCCTCTTCCAGTAGCTCTCGGTTAGCTGAGGAAAGAGCAGCAAGGGGGGAGGAGTTCAGTGAACATGCTGACGTCACCGGGTTTAATCCACGTTTTCATCAACAAAAGGAAATCCAACTCATGTGTAGTGAAGAAGTCGTTTAAGATAAAAGTTTTGTTAGCAACAGACCTTGCGTTGATAAGAGCAAAATGCAGCGGCGTGTAGTTTGTTTTCTTGGAACTACGAGCAACAGGGCGGAGATTTTCCAACACGGAGCTCCGTCTGCAGATGCTGACTCGCTGCGGGCGGCTGGGACAGTAGCCGGGGCATATGGGACAGCTGATCGAAGCCAGCTAACCTCTGAGGAACACCGCACGGTGAAATCAGCGAACTCCGGGGGAATCCAAAAAGGGTCGCAATGATTCTGCGCCAGGTAGGCTCTCAATCGAACAAGCCGACCACTTCGTTTCCCCCACTTTCTGTGGCGGCTTCTACGGAAAAGGGGGCCGTGTAGACCCCGCAGGTCATGGGGCACAGAGGCCAGAAGTGGAGGAGTCTGTGATTGTCCTCTAAAGTCATAGATCGTCGACTTTATCACAGAATCGTTAATATTCCGTAGTGTCTGGTGATCATACCTCAGCAGTGAGGAGATATTCTTCACAAACAGCGATAGTATCAGCGATATAAGCAAAACACATAGCAGAGGTGGACGACAAGCCATATCCAGTGGCGCCATCTTGAACACTCTCAACGCTACCCTAAGTGTCTTGCCCAAGGATACAACGGCAACATGCAGATTTTTGACTGGTTGGGAGCCAATTCGAACCGCTGACCCTTCGGTCACAAGACGGCATGCTCTACCATCTGAACTATTTCTAGTTTTTTTTGTTGCTGTTGATAGTAACTACTGATTTGTAATGACCCACCGAGTTCCCATTTAAATATAGTTACAGGTACCCCTGCTTTTCCCAGTTCTTATTTCAAAAGCTTTTAAATGTAATTAAATCAATTCAAAATTTTTCTGAAATATTCTGTGCTATTTTAACAAATCATTTAGCTACATGTAAAATATATACCCACTGAAAATGTGAATAAAAATTGAAATGAATCTTTTTCACTGTTTATTTCAGATAACAACATATGACAGTAATGAAGCAACGTTCTGTCTCCAGCCATGTTTTCACTGGAATAGAAGTCATTGCTCAGTCTTACTGCAAATGATGATGATGTTTCATATAATTGTGCTCAGAAAATTTTGTCTCACTCTTTAATTATTTTTCAGCTCTCAACAGCCAAACTGGGACTATCATGCTGAAGTTCAGGCTTTCTGCTGCCGCCTTCATGAAAACTTCTCACTGGAGCTTTTGAAAACAGCCTTCATCAATCCATGTTACCTGCAGGCGGAGCTTGAGAGGCGACAGGCTTTGGGTGTAGACTCTGAGACTGCTGCTCTTGCGCTGACTGATAATACTCAGTTGAGCGCAAAGGGAAATACATTCTCCAGACGCTTCTTAACTGACTGGTGCACGGCCAGCTTCCCGAGCATGCCAAGGGAGGGGGTAGAGAGCATTGTGGCCTACCTCTCCGGTTTACCAGTTGTGACCTATGTAGCAAGAAATCTTGGCTTTGATGATCTAACCATGAGTGCAGAATTCCCTCTCACAGATGAAGTGCTACATTCTACATTCATGGCTGTGATTGGAGCTCTTCTGGAGAGCAGCGGACCAGAAACAGCTGGATTTTTCCTCAGGGTAAGAATCTTGTTCCACAGTATCCATCAGACTCTGTATTGTTTTAAGAAAATTATAATTTGTCCAATCACAAAATGGGCTCTTTATTTCAGCTTTGAAACACTAGCAGAGTTTTAGTTGTTCTCACTCGCATCCATTAAACCTTCCCTCTGTAGGATTTCATCCTAACTCAGCTGATAGGGAAGGACCTCTTTGATATGTGGATGGTGGTAAACCCTATGGGTTTGCTGGTGGAGGAGCTAACTCAACGGAACAGTCCTCTTCCAGAGCCCCGCCTCATTAGAGCAGCTGCAGCCAGTACTGTCCTGCCATTATACTTTGTTGGCTTGTACAGGTATGTACCATGTAATACATGCCGTCACCCAAAGTACTATACAGTTATAGACTTTTGATGAGGTGTACCCGTGATTATGCGGACCTGGTCAGGATGAGGTTCACCTCAGCCAAGGCCTCGGTGAACCTGTGCACTCTGATTTATCTTCACAGAGGCCTTGGCCGAGGTTAACCTCATCCTGACCAGGTCCTCATAATCATGGGTACACCGAAATCAAAAGTCTATAACTGTTTTATTATATGGTAAACAAGAAAATTGGGAGTTTGTCAGACATACTAAAACTGAAAAATCAATCTTAAGTTTCAGCTCTTTATTATTACTGTCATACTGCACCAACTGGTCCAAAATACTTCATGAGCACAAACTCTAAAGCCCCTTTCACACTGGGGCTGCCTCGAGCTTCCAGTGGTGTCATGACGACGCAGGAATGTCTGCATCAGGTGCGCTCTGCAGACAGACTGTGCACTCTGATTTATCTTCTAGTTTATATTTGTTCTTGTGCTGAGCTGCAGGTCTGCGCTCTGAGTTCTGTTATAGTTTATCTTTCCTATTTTGACTTCAAGATGCGCACGTGTGAACGAACCGTCTGTGAGTAAATGTGGAGATGTCTGGAGTTATAATTGATATGGACATGTTGTGTCTCTGGCAATCAGTCTGTCTGTCAGCAGGACTTATGTCCTTTCTTTAACACAGTGATGAGATAGTTTGTGGAGAGCGAGGAGCGCAGGCAGCCTTTTTTTTTTTTTTTTTTTTCTTTTAATTGTTCACATGTGCGCGCACGAACAAATCGTCCGTGATTGAACTGGAAATGTCCGGACTTTTTACTGAACGTTGACATGTCCTGTCTTTGGCAATCAGTCTGTGAGTAGGACTTTTATGGACTGTATTTAAACACATTTGTGAGAGAAGACTGAGGAGCTGCTGCAGCCAGCAGCGTTTTCTCTGCCCTTAGTTTTACTGCATTGTGTACACGGCGGCGTCATGACGACGCAAATCGGGCCAAAGTAGGTGTTGTGTCGCGTTATCTGATTGGTCGTTATCGATAGAAGGCGTCCCTCGATTGGCTAGCGCTACGCTGCACATACTCGACTCCACCAGCGGTCAACTCGGCATGTGGTACAGCTCAGAAAGTGGCAAATGGGCCAATCAGAAGTTGGCAAAATTACATACCATATAATAAAGTGGATTATAGACTTCATGTGTGCTATTAATCATGCTTTTTTTTTTTGTGTGTGGCATTAATTAATCTCAAAGCAATGTATGTGTTAGTACACTGTAAAAACTAAGGATGGGACCGATCCGATCCAGTATCAGATTCCGATACCAATGTAATTCAAGTATCAGAAAATATCGATACAACCTGCTGCGTTTTCCAACACCAGAGAGGAGCCACTGTGAACCCTCTCAACTGCTGCTGCATGCTCTCTGCTGTTAGCTGCTGAGTGTGATGAGGTGTGGGGGAGATTCCTGAAGTCGAGCTTTTTGAGAGAGGTCTGTTCCACAGTCGAGAAACTGTGTTCTAAGCCATGGGTAGCAGCAAATTTCCGCCTGGCTCCCGGGTTTAAATTGTCCGTGCCTCCAAGCACGGAATTTCCAAAAAATGAACTGATTTGTTCCTGAAAAGTTAGTCGCTTCAGCAGGGGATCCCAAACTTCCCTTCACATAGATGAGTTCTACAAATTATTATTATTGTTGACTTAGAATGTGTGATACTTAAGAATCAAGTAATGCAGTTTGAACCATGTTGACTTGGACCAACATGACCAAGACTGTTTTTGTCTGAGCCCACTGAATTGGCTGCGTGCATCCAAGCTGACTGAAACTCCCCAGCTATGGGGAGAAGAATTTGTGCAATCACATGCTCTCATGGTAAATAGTTCTTGAAAAATCAGTAACTGCACTTTAATATTATTTCCATCTTGCTGGCAGTCTACAGATTCCATGTATGTAAAAGGTTTTTCCTTCTAATTTTGTCTAAAATCCAGACTCATGGCCAACATTGAAGATTATTCAGGATTTCTCATTCTCATGCCTGCATAAACTTTATGGTTAGTGTTTTCCACATATCTGCCTCTTTTATTAATTTTTGTCTTGTCACCTTGTCATATTGTCTTGTCAGTGATAAGAAGCTTCTGGGTGAGGGACCAGGAGAGACACTCATTGCAGCAGAAGAAGAGGCTGCTCGGGTAGCACTGAGAAAACTGTACGGCTTTACTGAGAGCCGCAAGCCCGTCGATTTCTCTCCACAACCACCTCAGCAACTAGTTATTGATTCAACAAGCAGGAGTTAAAGAAGAAACATTTGAAGGTGATGTGCCGGGGAAGAAAAGTGGCATGTCTGTCCTTACAACATAATTTTACAAATCTTTCATTCGTGAACTTCGATTTCCTACAGATTATACTGTTGAATAAAAAAGATCCCCATGTCACTTAAAGGTGCTATGAATGACTTTTCTGCCATTAGGTATTGTGCTTGGACCAGGTATCTCAGTGTAAACAAAGCTTCTGTCCTTGGTCACTCCTCCTCACGACCCCCCTCCCCGCATTGAACAGAATGTTCAGTAGTTGGAGGCTTTTATCAGGTCTAACTGGGAAAACCCAAATATACATTCTAGTACAATCCCATTCTTGCTCAGAGGCATTTTTAGCCTGTAGATGTGAATTTTCTCTTTTTGGGGGGGAGGGGGGCACATTTCTATAAAGTTGCTGCCATCAGGACTCTTGGTTTGGAGGGGAGATTAACAGTTATGTGGTGACTGGTGAGTATTGAGTATTATTACGTGGCTGTAACAGTACTTGCTCTCTGATTGGCTGATTTCCGGTCATATCAGACAGTTACCATGACAATCGGTCCAGATCACGTATTAGATTTCCGAGTTTGTTTACAGTTTTCATTGCGCAAAATAAAACAAAAAGCGAACGACATTTTCCATTTTCTGAGTGGATTTTATTATACGGACAAGTTTGAATTGAAGGAATTAACAGAAAATGAGCTCGAAGTGGACATGCAAAATGAAGACCAGCAATATGAAAACACAGCTCCGAACAGACATATAATCAATGAATTATTAACCTCACTTACTCAGTTAAATAATCCTTTAATACATTTATCATTTTGGGGAGGAGCATTCATTTTAAGACAGTACTCGCAGACATCAGAGAATGTAAATGTACAGAAAAGCTGAGCAGCACAAGGGGAGTGTTGCTTCATTCTCTGAACGGGGCACTGTTAAAGCACTAAATATTTACATAGAAAATAGTTGCTGGCTGCTGTGTGATTGTTCATATCACCTTTAAGGCACTCAAATAGTATGGCTTCATATCTGTTGGATTTATGGGCCAAGATAATTATGTGTCAGTTGGCAAATAAAGATAATGTGTATTGACATTTATAATGCATTTCTGATTAAACAAATATCAGTATTTCTGAGGAAATTTGACCAAGTGATTGTGTGGCTTTTAAAAAAAAAAAACGGCCCTGGCAATTTGTCTATTCTGTGTAAATGATACACCTATTTGTATTATGTGGTATGTTTCTGTTCATGTATCATTAAATGCCATATATCATTCATATGTGCCTTTTTGATTTAGTTTGTCATATTTTGTACTCTTGTTTGAGAAAAAGTATGAGATGTTTAATTGATAAAACAGGAGACATTCTGCACATCTGTCAGTGAATGTTCAAAATTGTGCCTCAAGACTCATTTCCTTGTACAGAAACGTTAGGTCTGGAACTCATGAAGATAAAGTTCCATTTATGAAGGCACTGCATGTTAGTGGCTGTCCCTTTACTAAAAGTGCTTTCTATTTTTTTCTGGAACATGTCGACATCGGCTTTATGCAAATTGCAGTTTAATTAAAGTAATATATTGTGTCCAGTTAACGTCACATAACTGAACTGAAATTGCATTAACTGTGTAGGAAAGACTCCCTCTGAGTGCCCCTCTCCCCAATAATAAAAAACCCCCACAAAATTTGCACAAACAGACAATTTTTATTATGATTAATATTTTAGAAGTGCCCCTGAAATTGTAATTGAAATTGACATCAAAGTACCACAGGCTACAATATAACTTGTACAACCCCAATTCCAATGAAGTTGGGATGTTGTGTAAAATGTAAATAAAAACAATACAATGATTTGCAAATCCTCTTCAACCTATATTGAATTGAATACACCACAAAGTTTAATGTTCAAACTGATAAACTTAATTGTGTTGTGGAAATACTTGCTCATTTTGAAATGGATGCCTGCAACACGTTTCAAAAAAGCTGGGACAGTGGTATGTTTACCACTGTTGCATCACCTTTCACACTGAATAAGACACTAATTGTTGAAGCTTTGTAGGTGGAATTCTTTTCGCGTTCTTGCTTGATGTATGACTTCAGTTGTTCAACAGTCCGGGGTCTCCGTTGTATTTTGTGCTTCATAATGTGCCACACATTTTCAATAGGCGACAGGTCTGGACTGCAGGCAGGCCAGTCTAGTACCCACACTCTTTTACTACGAAGCCACGCTGTTGTAACACGTGCAGAATGTGGCTTGGCATTGTCTTGCTGAAATAAGCAGGGACATCACTGAAAAAGACGTTGCTTGGATGGTAGCATGTGTTGCTCCAAAACCTGGATGTACCTTTCATCATTGATGGTGTCATCACAGATGTGTAAGTTGCTCATGCCATGGGCACTAACACACCCCCATACCATCACAGATGCTGGCTTTTGAACTTTGTGCTGGTAACAATCTGGATGGTCTTTTTCCTCTTTTGTCCGGAGGACATGACGTCTATGATTTCCAAAAACAATTTGAAACATGGACTCATCAGACCACAGCACCTTTTTCCACTTTGCGTCTGTCCATTTCAAATGAGCTCGGGCCCAGAGAAGGTGGCGGCAATTCTGGATGTTGTTGATGTATGGATTTCGCTTTGCATGGTAGAGTTTTAACTTGCACTTGTAGATGCAGCGACGAACTGTGTTAACTGATAATGGTTTTCTGAAGTGTTCCTGAGCCCACGCGGTAAGATCCTTTACACAATGTTGGTTTTCAATGCAATGCCGCCTGAGGGATCGAAGGTCACGAGCATTCAGTGTTGGTTTTCGTTCTTGCTGCTTATGTGTAGAAAGTTCTCCATATTCTCTGAATCTTCTGATTATATTATGGACTGTAGATGATGGAATCCCAAAATTACTTGCAACTGAATGCTGAGAAACATTGTTCTTAAACTGTTGGACTATTTTTTTTGCATGCAGTTGTGTCACAAAGTGGTGATCCTAACCCCATCTTTGCTTGTGAATGGCTAAGCCTTTTGGGGATTCAATCATGACACACACCTGTTTCCAAAGAGGTGTTCTTTGAGCATTCATCAACTTTCCCAATCTTTTGTTGCCTGTCCCAGCTTTTTTAAAACATGTTGCAGGCATCCATTTCAAAATGAGCAAATATTTGCACAAAAACAGTAAAGTTCATCAGTTTGAACATTAAATATCTTGTCTTTGTGGTGTATTCAAATGAATATAGGTTGAAGAGGAATTGCAAATCATTGTATTATGTTTTTTATCATTTTACACAACGTCCCAACATCATTGGAATTGGGGTTGTACAAAACATTTGAATAAACATGCCCTTACATGCTAAATGTCTGTCATTACAAGCTTTATTAATCTGTCTTTCAGGGAGGGACAATTAACTCGTTATTAAGGTGCATATTTGTCTCATTTAGCTTGATGTTTGTAAACATCAGGCTAAATGTGTAAATACAGTAGTGTTCAGAATAATAGTAGTGCTATGTGACTAAAAAGATTAATCCAGGTTTTGAGTATATTTCTTATTGTTACATGGGAAACAAGGTACCAGTAGATTCTCACAAAATTGGGCTATTAGTAAAAAAAAAAAATAGTAGAAAAGGGGGTGTTCACAATAATAGTAGCATCTGCTAACGCTACAAACTCAAAACTATTATGTTCAAACTGCTTTTTTAGCAATCCTGTGAATCACTAAACTAGCATTTAGTTGTATAACCACAGTTTTTCATGATTTCTTCACATCTGTGAGGCATTAATTTTGTTGGTTTGGAACCAGGATTTTGCTCGTTTACTAGTGAGCTTGGGGACATTGTCTTGTTGAAACACCCATTTCAAGGGCATGTCCTCTTCAGCATAAGACAACATGACCTCTTCAAGTATTATGACATATCCAAACTGATCCATGATACCTGGTATGTGATATATATAGGCCCAACACCATAGTAGGAGAAACATGCCCTTATCATGATGCTTGCACCACCATGCTTCACTGTCTTCACTGTGAACTGTGGCTTGAATTCAGAGTTTGGGGGTCATCTCACAAACTGTCTGCGGCCCTTGGACCCAAAAAGAACAATTTTACTCTCATCAGTCCACAAAATATTCCTCCATTTCTCTTTAGGCCAGTTGATGTGTTCTTTGGCAAATTGTAACCTCTTCTGCACGTCTTCATTTAACAGAGGGACTTTGTGGGGGATTCTTGCAAATAAATTAGTTTCACACAGGTGTCTTCTGTCACAGCACTTACAGGTAACTCTAGACTGTCTTTGATCAGCCTGGAGCTGATCAAGGGGTGAGCCTTTGCCATTCTGGTTATTCTTCTATCTATTTTGATGGTTGTTTTCCATTTTCTTCCATGCGTCTCTGGTTTTTTGTCCATTTTAAAGCATTGGGGATCATCGTAGATGAACAGCCTATAATTTTTTGCACCTGCGTATAAGTTTTCCCCTCTCCAATCAACTTTTTAATCAAACTACGCTGTTCTTCTGACCAATGTCTTGAACGTCCCATTTTCCTCAGGCTTTCAAAGAGAAAAGCGTGTTCAACAGGTGCTGGCTTCATCCTTACATAGGGGACACCTGATTCACACCTGTTTGTTCCACAAAATTGACAAACTCACTGACTGAATGCCACACTACTATTATTGTGAACACCCCCTTTTCTACTTTTTTTTTTTACTAATAGACCAATTTCATAGCCTTAAGAGTGTGCATATCATGAATGCTTGGTTTTCTTGGATTTGTGAGAATCTACTGAATCTACTGGTACCTTGTTTCTCATGTAACAATAAGAAATATACTCAAAACCTGGATTAATCTTTTTAGTCACATAGCACTATTATTCTGAACACTACTGTACTTAGCATTAATCTGAAAAGGTTTGACAAAAATTTTATCATGTAGTGTATGCCTTTTTTTCTCCCTAATTTTTGGTCTTCATCTGTGGGTAAAAGGAAAATCTAAACTGAAATGTTCCAAACATTCCTATGCCAATTAAATAAAATGTGATTCTTTTTCTCCATCAAATAAAACCAGTTAATTATGAAGATAAGCCTCATTTTAAATCTCATTATTATTATTTTGTCAGCATACATGACAATAAAAATAAATTTTCCAGCTGCTGGAAAATTATTGTAAAAATTGGATGGCACACACTCTTGCAGGCATACAAAAAGGTTAGATTGAAGTCACTTCAGCTCGAAATATGAACGGAGCTCCTGTCCTCTCCAGTGAGATTCAAACTTGTCTGTCTGCTATCCAATACCTTTTATTTCATAAACTAGCTGCCTGCCTCACTGATCCAGCAAATGCGATGAGAGCTGGATGAGAAATGTTGTACAGAGTTCTGTTCTGCTGCATCCTAAGCATCCTAAGCTGTGGAAGCAAAGCATCGGGAACAGGATGCAGACCAGAGCACACAGTGCAGGGAGGAGCACGCCTGTCCCACGTTATGTAAATGGTAAATGGACTAGATTTATATAGTGTTTTTCCATCTGCATCTTCAATTATGCCTCACATTCACCCTGATGTCAGGGTGCTGCCACACAAGGCGCTCACTACACACCGGGAGCAACTAGGGGATTAAAGACCTTGGCCAAGGGCCCTTAGTGATTTTCCAGTCAGGCTGGGATTTGAACCAAGGAACCTCTGGTCTCAAGCCCAACCACTTAACCACTAGACCATCACCTCCCCTACATAGGAGACAAACACCGAACAGCTGTGGGGCATCAATTTGCCAGTTTCTCACACAGTGATATGATAACCGCTTTGCAATGCAGTATGATTTTTTTTTTTTAAGTGCTTGTTGTGCCGATCCCCATATGTGTCATGAAAAAATGTTCCCCAGGCGAATGCCTGGCTCAGCCATACTAAAAACTGCGTCTGATGCCACCAAAGCCAGCTACAGCCCATCCAAGGACAAGCACCTCTTCGAAGCAAGGATGGTCTGAGCCTGCTAACACCAAAGATGACATTGGTACTTAATGAAACAAATGAATAACACTTGGAAGACCTCTTTAACACAAACCCATTCGTCTAGAAGGAGGAAGTGCTCAGCCATCTACCAAGACAAGACTTCTTTGAAGAACTCACTCCAACCCCAGCTCAAAGAAACTCCTCACCTATATAGGCAATAAAAACAACAAAGCACCCAGTGAAAACAACATTCTCATTGACATCTTTAAAGCAAGTCTGTTTTTTCCAACACTAACTGCACCAACTGATCAAATTTTGGACTTGAGAAGAAATGCCTGCTGACCTGAAAGACTAAATGATTGTCACCATCCAAGCGGAAAAGGGATTAGTCTGATTGCATAAACATTCACGGAACCTCCTTGCTGTCTACCACAGCCAAGGTTCTTGCACAGATTGCCAACAACCGTCTGAGAGCACAAGCGGAAAAGGAGAGTCAGCAGCTTTATTTTGAAAGGCCTGTCTCCCATTAATGATTTTTAATCTTAGCTAAAATGCCTATGTAATTGCAGTTCTCACTATTACCTATCTTATATGTTTCGAAAAACCATTTCATATAGGATTACTGATGATTACACTTGAATACATATGATTCTTTTCCAATTTATTTGTGTGTGTGTGTGTGTGTGTAAAACAATTCCATTTCCTCTTGCCTTCAAAAATCAGGAAAATCCTGATTACTGCATAATACTGTACCACTTTCGACACATAAGCGGCAAAGCCGAAAACCAACATTGAATACCCGTGACCTTCGATCCCTCAGGCGGCACTGCATTAAAAACCAACATCATTGTGTAAAGGATCTTACCGCGTGGGCTCAGGAACACTTCAGAAAACCATTGCCAGTTAACACAGTTCGTCGCTACATCTACAAGTGCAAGTCAAAACTCTACCATGCAAAGCGAAAGCTATACATCAACAACACCCAGAAACACCGCTGACTTCTCTGGGCCCGAGCTCATTTGAAATGGACAGACACAAAGTGGAAAAGTGTGCTGTGGTCTGATGAGTCCACATTTCAAATTGTTTTTGGAAATCATGGACGCATGTCCTCCGGAGAAAAGAGGAAAAACACCATCCAGATTGTTACCAGCGCAAAGTTCAAAAGCCAGCATCTGTGATGGTATGGGGATGTGTTAGTGCCCATGGCATGAGAAACTTACACATCTGTGATGGCACCATCAATGCTGAAAGGTACATCCAGGTTTTAGAGTAACAATCAATCAATCAATTTTTTTATATAGCGCCAAATCACAACAAACAGTTGCCCCAAGGCGCTTTATATTGTAAGGCAAGGCCATACAATAATTATGTAAAACCCCAACGGTCAAAACGACCCCCTGTGAGCAAGCACTTGGCTACAGTGGGAAGGAAAAACTCCCTTTTAACAGGAAGAAACCTCCAGCAGAACCAGGCTCAGGGAGGGGCAGTCTTCTGCTGGGACTGGTTGGGGCTGAGGGAGAGAACCAGGAAAAAGACATGCTGTGGAGGGGAGCAGAGATCGATCACTAATGATTAAATGCAGAGTGGTGCATACAGAGCAAAAAGAGAAAGAAACAGTGCATCATGGGAACCCCCCAGCAGTCTACGTCTATAGCAGCATAACTAAGGGATGGTTCAGGGTCACCTGATCCAGCCCTAACTATAAGCTTTAGCAAAAAGGAAAGTTTTAAGCCTAATCTTAAAAGTAGAGAGGGTGTCTGTCTCCCTGATCTGAATTGGGAGCTGGTTCCACAGGAGAGGAGCCTGAAAGCTGAAGGCTCTGCCTCCCATTCTACTCTTACAAACCCTAGAAACTACAAGTAAGCCTGCAGTCTGAGAGCGAAGCACTCTATTGGGGTGATATGGTACTACGAGGTCCCTAAGATAAGATGGGACCTGATTATTCAAAACCTTATAAGTAAGAAGAAGAATTTTAAATTCTATTCTAGAATTAACAGGAAGCCAATGAAGAGAGGCCAATATGGGTGAGATATGCTCTCTCCTTCTAGTCCCCGTCAGTACTCTAGCTGCAGCATTTTGAATTAACTGAAGGCTTTTTAGGGAACTTTTAGGACAACCTGATAATAATGAATTACAATAGTCCAGCCTAGAGGAAATAAATTCATGAATTAGTTTTTCAGCATCACTCTGAGACAAGACCTTTCTGATTTTAGAGATATTGCGTAAATGCAAAAAAGCAGTCCTACATATTTGTTTAATATGCGCTTTGAATGACATATCCTGATCAAAAATGACTCCAAGATTTCTCACAGTATTACTAGAGGTCAGGGTAATGCCATCCAGAGTAAGGATCTGGTTAGACACCATGTTTCTAAGATTTGTGGGGCCAAGTACAATAACTTCAGTTTTATCTGAGTTTAAAAGCAGGAAATTAGAGGTCATCCATGTCTTTATGTCTGTAAGACAATCCTGAAGTTTAGCTAATTGGTGTGTGTCCTCTGGCTTCATGGATAGATAAAGCTGGGTATCATCTGCGTAACAATGAAAATTTAAGCAATACCGTCTAATAATACTGCCTAAGGGAAGCATGTATAAAGTGAATAAAATTGGTCCTAGCACAGAACCTTGTGGAACTCCATATTTAACTTTAGTCTGTGAAGAAGATTCCCCATTTACATGAACAAATTGTAATCTATTAGACAAATATGATTCAAACCACCGCAGCGCAGTGCCTTTAATACCTATGGCATGCTCTAATCTCTGTAATAAAATGTTATGGTCAACAGTATCAAAAGCAGCACTGAGGTCTAACAGAACAAGCACAGAGATGAGTCCACTGTCCGAGGCCATAAGAAGATCATTTGTAACCTTCACTAATGCTGTTTCTGTACTATGATGAATTCTAAAACCTGACTGAAACTCTTCAAATAGACCATTCCTCTGCAGATGATCAGTTAGCTGTTTTACAACTAACCTTTCAAGAATTTTTGAGAGAAAAGGAAGGTTGGAGATTGGCCTATAATTAGCTAAGATAGCTGGGTCAAGTGATGGCTTTTTAAGTAATGGTTTAATTACTGCCACCTTAAAAGCCTGTGGTACATAGCCAACTAACAAAGATAGATTGATCATATTTAAGATCGAAGCATTAAATAATGGTAGGGCTTCCTTGAGCAGCCTGGTAGGAATGGGGTCTAATAAACATGTTGATGGTTTGGATGAAGTAACTAATGAAAATAACTCAGACAGAACAATCGGAGAGAAAGAGTCTAACCAAATACCGGCATCACTGAAAGCAGCCAAAGATAACGATACGTCTTTGGGATGGTTATGAGTAATTTTTTCTCTAATAGTTAAAATTTTGTTAGCAAAGAAAGTCATGAAGTCATTACTAGTTAAAGTTAATGGAATACTCAGCTCAATAGAGCTCTGACTCTTTGTCAGCCTGGCTACAGTGCTGAAAAGAAACCTGGGGTTGTTCTTATTTTCTTCAATTAGTGATGAGTAGAAAGATGTCCTAGCTTTACGGAGGGCTTTTTTTATAGAGCAACAGACTCTTTTTCCAGGCTAAGTGAAGATCTTCTAAATTAGTGAGACGCCATTTCCTCTCCAACTTACGGGTTATCTGCTTTAAGGTAGTCCATCAGAGTAAATGTAAATGTTATTAAGAAATGATCAGACAGAAGGGAGTTTTCAGGGAATACTGTTAAGTCTTCTATTTCCATACCATAAGTCAGAACAAGATCTAAGATATGATTAAAGTGGTGGGTGGACTCATTTACTTTTTGAGCAAAGCCAATAGAGTCTAATAATAGATTAAATGCAGTGTTGAGGCTGTCATTCTCAGCATCTGTGTGGATGTTAAAATCGCCCACTATAATTATCTTATCTGAGCTAAGCACTAAGTCAGACAAAAGGTCTGAAAATTCACAGAGAAACTCACAGTAATGACCAGGTGGACGATAGATAATAACAAATAAAACTGGTTTTTGGGACTTCCAATTTGGATGGACAAGACTAAGAGTCAAGCTTTCAAATGAATTAAAGCTCTGTCTGGGTTTTTGATTAATTAATAAGCTGGAATGGAAGATTGCTGCTAATCCTCCGCCCCGGCCCGTGCTACGAGCATTCTGACAGTTAGTGTGACTCGGGGGTGTTGACTCATTTAAACTAACATATTCATCCTGCTGTAACCAGGTTTCTGTAAGGCAGAATAAATCAATATGTTGATCAATTATTATATCATTTACTAACAGGGACTTAGAAGAGAGAGACCTAATGTTTAACAGACCACATTTAACTGTTTTAGTCTGTGGTGCAGTTGAAGGTGCTATATTATTTTTTCTTTTTGAATTTTTATGCTTAAATAGATTTTTGCTGGTTATTGGTAGTCTGGGAGCAGGCACCGTCTCTACGGGGATGGGGTAATGAGGGGATGGCAGGGGGAGAGAAGCTGCAGAGAGGTGTGTAAGACTACAACTCTGCTTCCTGGTCCCAACCCTGGATAGTCACGGTTTGGAGGATTTAAGAAAATTGGCCAGATTTCTAGAAATGAGAGCTGCTCCATCCAAAGTGGGATGGATGCCGTCTCTCCTAACAAGACCAGGTTTTCCCCAGAAGCTTTGCCAATTATCTATGAAGCCCACCTCATTTTTTGGACACCACTCAGACAGCCAGCAATTCAAGGAGAACATGCGGCTAAACATGTCACTCCCGGTCAGATTGGGGAGGGGCCCAGAGAAAACTACAGAGTCCGACATTGTTTTTGCAAAGTTACACACCGATTTAATGTTAATTTTAGTGACCTCCGATTGGCGTAACCGGGTGTCATTACTGCCGACGTGAATTACAATCTTACCAAATTTACGCTTAGCCTTAGCCAGCAGTTTCAAATTTCCTTCAATGTCGCCTGCTCTGGCCCCCGGAAGACAATTGACTATGGTTGCTGGTGTCGCTAACTTCACATTTCTCAAAACAGAGTCGCCAATAACCAGAGTTTGATCCTCGGCGGGTGTGTCGTCGAGTGGGGAAAAACGGTTAGAGATGTGAACGGGTTGGCGGTGTACACGGGGCTTCTGTTTAGGGCTACGCTTCCTCCTCACAGTCACCCAGTCGGCCTGCTTTCCCGGCTGCTCGGGATCTGCCAGGGGGGAACTAACGGCGGCTAAGCTACCTTGGTCTGAACCGACTACAGGGGCCTGGCTAGCTGTAGAATTTTCCACGGTGCGGAGCCGAGTCTCCAATTCGCCCAGCCTGGCCTCCAAAGCTACGAATAAGCTACACTTATTACAAGTACCGTTACTGCTAAAGGAGGCCGAGGAATAACTAAACATTTTACACCCAGAGCAGAAAAGTGCGGGAGAGACAGGAGAAGCCGCCATGCTAAATCGGCTAAGAGCTAGTAGCTACGCTAAGCTAGCGGATTCCTAAAAACACGCAAAGTGAATAATGTGTAAATAATTTAGAGGTGATTCAGCAGAAGGAGTGCTTTAGTTAAGGCACGTAAAGATTACACTGGGAAACAAATCGTAATCTAGATAACTAGATCAATCTAACTGCGCAGATTAAACAGCTAACAGATACAGAAAAACACCGCTGTGCTCCGGAACAGGAAGTGATACAATACCGCAGTGAGAGCCAACCACCAGTAGAGGTGGTTGGAGGTAACACATGCTGCCATCCAAGCAACGTCTTTTTCAAAGACATCCCTGTTTATTTCAGCAAGACAATGCCAAGCCACATTCTGCACATGTTACAACAGCGTGGCTTCGTAGTAAAAGAGTGCGGGTACTAGACTGGCCTGCCTGCAGTCCAGACCTGTTGCCCACTGAAAATGCGTGGCACATTATGAAGCACAAAATACGACAATGGAGACCCCGGACTGTTGAACAACTGAAGTTGTACATCAAGCAAGAATGGGAAAGAATTCCACCTACAAAGCTTCAACAATTAGTGTCCTCAGTTCCCAAACACTTATTGAGTGTTGTTAGAAGGAAAGGTGATGTAACACAGTGGTAAACATACCACTGTCCCAGCTTTTTGAAACTTGTTGCAGGCATCCATTTCAAAATGAGCAAATATTTGCACAAAAACAATAAAGTCTATCAGTTTGAACATTAAATATCTTGTCTTTGTGGTGTATTCAATTGAATATAGATTGAAGAGGATTTAAAAATCATTGTATTCTGTTTTTACTTACATTTTACACAACATCCCAACTTCATTGGAAATGGGGTTGTATTTTAGTCACCTTTCTTTAATGTAATTTTTTTCTTTATTACTGTACGACTTTGGCTGCTGCAACAAGTGATTTTCCCCGTTGTGGGATCAATAAAGTTGATCTTATCTTTTAAAAAAATCCACGGATAATACAATCAACACTAATTTCCATTGTGGTTTACTAGAAAAAAAAATACTCATTCTAGATTTGCATAATTTTGTATTGTTAAAATAATCAGTGGCTTAAGATGCAAGACAGACAATTTATATATTCTACATTTGCATCAGGATTCTAGGATGCCTAAAACCCCTGCACAGCATAGTGCTTTAAAAAAGAAATTTCATAATATTTAATTTTCTTTTAATAGTCTTAAATATAGCCTCATTTTTTTACACTTACATTATTTATTGCACGTTTTTCTCCACACTGTTTCTGAAATGAATTAAATACCGTTAGAATGAACATGACCGTTACATTGCAAATACGAAGAACGTTATTATGACAAATACAAGTCGCGCGGTGGCGCCAATCCATTAAAGAAAGCCCGTCATGACTGCAGCCAAAGATATTTGATATGAGACGTGATACATCACGTTCAACCAGCCAACGTAATCTAGTGTAAGCGCACGAACGACTACCAACAGCATTATTCTTACGCTTTACGGATGATAACATGACATATGACTGAAATTTATGTTTCACAAAGAGAAAAAAAAATGACCTTCACCTTCATAAAAGGTTCAGCCCAGAGAACGTGATTTACGCGAAAAAGGAAATTAATTAAGTTTTCGCTCTTGTACTATTTGAAAACGCCTTGGACTCTTGTTGGAGCAGATAGATCCATCTCTCCGTTCTCTTCCTGTGCTCAGAACCGGGTTGAAAGTGTTTAAAAAGAATCCTTTGTTTTGGTTGTGGTGGACCGTCCAGTTTCATATCCTCTAGGTTTATTTAACCCTGCAGCGAATTCTTTTACCATGGCGGCAAGCGCGAAACGAAAGCAAGAAGAGAAACACCTGAAGCTGCTGAGAGAAATGACCAGTTTGTCTCCTAACAGAAAGTGTTTTGACTGCGACCAGCGCGGCCCGACCTACGCCAACATGACCGTGGGCTCCTTCGTCTGCACCTCCTGCTCCGGAATCCTGTAAGTCATCACTTTCACATCGTGACCTTACTGCTTAGACATGGCGCAGACCGTACAAAGGTTTGCCACTCACTCACGAACCTTATCCAGCTAGCGTTAGCTGTTAGCCAGTTAGTTGGTTGTGCAGTGGTGTAGGTGAGGTTGGGTGTGGTACGTGGAGGTGTTCACCACCAGCCAGCTGTGTGCTCCACCGGCTGCGTTACAACTTCTAAAGCTCAGCCCTCACATAGCACAAGCCGCTACATGTGATTTTTGGGTCGTGCTGCCTGCGCAAATAATGGAAGTGTAGTTCTTTTCAAACGACCCGCATCAGCCTGACAGGAAAAGTGTTCTAGCTACTAGTGCCCGACCGATATAGATTTTTGAGGACCGATACCGATATTAGTGAGGGAAAAAAAAAATACGGTACCAACATATAAGGGTGTAATGATGCATTATGAATTGCGATAATTTGAATTTGATAAGTCTTTACCAAATCGTATTGTTTTTTAACCCTCTGGAGTCTTGGTTATTTTGGGGCATATTTGACTACTTTTGGTTTTACCTTCATAATTTACCTTACAAAACTGTTTACCTGGCCTTGTTTGGTGTCATTTTTTTTCAGCACAACCTCACTTTCATTCTGACAGACTGCATTAAAACATTGACCCAATATTCACCCCAAAACATAAAATTCAAATCAGAAAAAAAGTTAGTTTTTTTTTTTTTTTTACTGTGAAAACCAGAAATTGTTTTAACAAACCATTTTCATAACTTAGAATGCAAATATAAATTGTAAACTTCAAAAATATATGTGATCATGTACAACCCCAATTCCAATGAAGTTGGGATGTTGTGTAAAATGTAAATAAAAACAAACTACAATAATTTGCAAATCCTCTTCAACCTATATTCAATTGAATACACCACAAAGACAAGATATTTAATGTTCAAACTGATAAACTTTATTGTTGTTCAAATATTTGCTCATTTTGAAATTAATACCTGCATCCATCAAGGATTACAATTTAGGCTATGCCTCAGAATAATTTTTATTTAAAGTTAAAACATTCACCACAGATTACTTTCTACACAGTTAGTATGAACAGTGAATGTATTGTATTGTGGCGTTGTGTATACCCCTACCGATATTGATGCTGATATTTACATAAAAATGGCAGTGATTCTGAACATTTTATCAAACCCTTTGAAAAACAAATGTAATTGAGACGACATTTGACAGTGTGCATGAACTTTATTCAAAATAACTATAAATACAGCCAGCCATGTGTCAGTCAGATTGGCAGTTGCCATGTTACATTGGTCAGCAATTGAATAAAATAGACTTTTATTTATTGTGGCCGTGCCTAGCTAGATGGCAGCACAGCGACTGCTTTTGCTGTTCTCAAACACCCACTTTGATGAAAACTAATGGCAGCTAATTGCTTTGCCTCCCAGCCATTCTTGACAGCATTATATACAATGCTGTCAGTGTGCCCTCTGCTGGCCAAACTATGTAATTACACCATTTCCAAAAGCCATAGTGTTTCTCTATTGCATATTTGTGCCAGTTCAACAGATCGTCCTTGGTTTGCCCCATCAAACATGTATTAATACAACTAATTTAATCAGACATTTCAGGGTTCTCACCAGCATTACAACAGCGCAACAGTCCGTTACTCTGTTATAATAAAAAATACACTGCATTTGGGCCTTTACATTGTTTTTTAGGGTGTGTAACGGGAAAATAATCATTTCTATATGTTGATTGTGGAGCCTCTGGTTCTGATGTAGAAGCAGCGCATCCACAATTTATTCATCATCCTGTACCAAAGCCATTTCTGCCTTTTCTGCTGATTAAAGTCTCTAAACGGGACTCTTTTTCTGTGAGAATCGTCCCCTGCTTCACACAGACAGTTTTTATTCCTTTGTCATTAACAAGCCTTTTGTTTTTGTGGAGCAGCTAACGACACAGATCTCTGCCAGGGACTGGAATCTTAATATCTCCCGCTTCTCTGGTTCCTAAACTAAGGTTAGCGTCCCTCGTGAAAATAATAATAATGACGATAATATCCTCTGCTCCGTATCCGTGTGTCTTGTAGGATTTGCTGTGGCTCTCTGCCGAGGTGGAAAGATGGCTCATTCCACAATCAATAACTTCAAAGTGACTCGCCATTTTAAATCAGATGACACCTCTTTCCAAACATTGTAAAACAAACTACAACCAACCAAAGTTGTTTTTCCCAAAATGAGACACCCTCTTTTCCACTGGGGAGAACTTATCCCAGTGAGTCTCAGCACTCCAGTCTGAGCACAGCCACGTAGCAGCGCTCCAGGCGAGAGTATTATAGGGGAGGCCGGGACCAAAGTAACATTTTACATTCATATCTCTCTGAAACAGTTGTTTTTTTAATCTTTTTTTACAGCCTTTAAAGCCAAAAGAAAGAGGCATCAGACCAAAACATGGAAGAGTGTAGAAATGTGTGTCACTGCACAGGAGCTAATTTATACACAGCAGTTTACTATAGAAAGTCCTTACAAATGTTTTTTTTTTAACTTCAAGATTAATTTCTGATTACTCTACATTTTGACGTTAAAAAATAGACAAAAGAAGTCCCTTTATAAGCCCATAAAGCAAAGGCTTCAGCAGGGTCGAAGCCAAAGCAGTCCCTGAACCCCTGGCTTCTTAAGGTGATTTTTCCATCCCATCAGATCTGCCTCTAATGCTGCGTACAGCTGTCGCTACAACTATTTGTGCACACCAGCAGCTGAAAGACACAGTGTACCCTGTGAGAGCCCATTCGATCCCTTTAGCGGCAGGTGTTGGCCAAGTTCCAGGTGACACACATGAACATCTAACACCGCTCGCTTGGCACTTAGAAATGTGTGCCCAATCGCACTGTCAGCATGAAAACAGTCAGCAGACGATCACTTTCGAGCTGGATGTGAAATTTGTCTACGTGCCCCCATGAGTGTGGCTTTGCAGAAGAAGCCACACATGTGGCCTGCATGTGTATCACACGTGCGCATGTGTGTTGCTCCCCCCCCCCTCAAAAAAAACACATGTGGCATACATGTGGTTCGCATACCACGTGTCGGGGGGCACACTTGCATAAAATGCTGATATGTATGTATGTGTATGTATGTTTGATTGGGATGGGATGTGTGAGATACATTGCCTTTTATTTATTTATCTTTCTGCACTTTTGAGAGCCTTCATGTTTTCAATCTGTTAAAGATTGTGTTACTGATAGCAGCTAAATTTAGGTGTTTTTCAGTTGTTCTTTTGACTGAATAGTTGCCGCATTTTTCCTGCAAGGTTTTTGTACGTTTTCTTTGAAGAATCAAGTAAAAATGTGTTTTTGTCTAAATTAAAGTGATTTTATGTAGCCAGCCCAGTAGCATTCATAACTAAATCGAAAAATTTACCGGTCATCAATGTGATCGATATCGGTAATTGGTATCGGTGATTGGCACTCAAGGCTGATCTGTATCAGAATCGGCAGCATAAATCCTGATGGAACATCCCTAATTATTATTATACAGACTGATTCTTGTGATAATGGAAAAAACATGTCCTACATCAGGAAGTCTTCTTTGCATTCAAAATAAATAAAGTTAAATCTGTTACCTGTGTCCTCATGAAATTAATTTCACGTATTTCTAAATGATTTCATTAGAATTAGTTCAAATAAAGACTTTATACTGTCAAGATAAGTGCACTTTAACCTGTCCTCAGCAAGAGGTCAGTGTCAAACTGCCCCCCCAAAAATTAGTTTGAAAATACGATCCATGAATATAGGTTAGAACTGCAAATAAATTGAATAGTTAAGTAACATATCACATAATACATAAAGTGAACATTAAATTACATATTGTCCATTAAAAAAATATTGCATGTCAAAGTTATGTCTTCCCTTTCTATCAACGGTATCACCCCCCCAATAATCCTGAATAAAGCAGACAGGTCACGGTCAGACGGAGCCCTGATGACCCGTTTTTCATGTCTTGCTCTTGGTGGATCCAACAGTACACTTTGTCTCATAAGTTTTCAGGTTTTTGTATTGTAAACAAATAGTGGTGATGTCACTGCGGTCACAGCTTTAATGTGTCAACACACCATCTTTATTTACTTTAGGTATTGTGCCTCATGTAATTTATTACCCTACACATCGGAAAAGTGACAATATCAGGGTATTGTTTTCACTGTTGTGTGTCTGTAGACAGGATAACTAAAAATGGCTGGACAGATTTCCTTCGAATTTGGTGGGAATATTACTTGGATTGACATGGAGCAGTGATACGATTTTGAAGTGGTTTGGTGATAGGTCAAAGGTTAAGGAAAACATGGTACTTAAAACACATTTTCTTTGCCTCAATAACCAAGGAGCCTAGATTAGGGCCGCTCTATACATTTGAACATCACCACCATGATGTGCATGTGTGGAATAGTTGCAGAACTCGCTATGTGGCATAATTAAATTAACCCTCTGGGGTCCGAGGGCATTTTTTGGACAGTTCACTCGCCTGGCATAAATGTTTTATTATTGCCGTTAACAGCTCTCCCTGCATCCCACAATCAAGTTTTATGTCTCTTTTTTTTAAGGACAACCTGTGCTTTCAGAATATATATGTTTTTGTTGTGTTTTATAAGTGTAATAAAGGTTTACAATCAAAAATAGGCAAGGAAAAAATAAAGCGAAAAATAATTTTCCACACACAGCAAACTATAATAAACAACTGTTTTGACACTTTATAAAGGTAATTTGAGGTCTTGTGTGAAAGGCTGTACAACAAAAAGGTTCAAACAACAAACTCCAATGCACATTTTGAACAATATATACAAAATGGTCTATGCCTTTTGTTGTCCATTGATATGGTAAACAGTGCTTTACGCAGAGAAAGCAACAGAGTTAGTGGAGCAATCCTGATAGTTACACACTCTTTGTTTGAGCATGTGAGATTGTCATCAGAGGCTCTCCGTGTGCTCCTGCTTTCACTGATCGCTGTGCGTAATGGCGCAGGGCACACTGAGTATGTACTAATAGTATGTACTCATTGGAGCACCCAGGGGGCTATTCAAACGGGCCAACTAGTAACATATCACTCCTGAAAACGATCTTTGGCTTTTCACATGAGGTAAATCTGCCCTATGATTGGATCTTGGAAAACTATGTGACGGTGAACCAATTCCAATTGGACACTCACATTGTGCACGTCATCACACAGCTTCTATGAGGAGTACAAAGATGGTCGATGGCTGGCTCGAAAGTCCGGAGTTAACTTTTCAGAAAAAAGTACGTTTCTATCTCATATCATTCAAAAGTTATTTATAATTTCGTAAAGCTTGGTCTTAGCCGTCGTATACAACGGCGTTGGCCCCAGAGGGTTAAGGATAAAAATCTGCTGTCATTTTTCACGACGAATCAACAAAAGATGTTGAATTTACTCAAATGAAGGGTTCCAGTAATGTGATTGCGTGACATGCACCTTCTCCCTCACTGTGCTGCATGCATCAATCACATTCTCAGCTGAGGACAAAAATAAATAATAAAAATTAGACAGCTCCCCCACAACTTGTCTTGTTGATAGCCGAAAACAATACTTTGTGAAAACAGGTCCCAGAGTGGGAAAATCTAAAAACTCTGGATTTGTCTCATAGCCCTGCCTCTGTAACCTCAGCCTATTAATTAATGACTTGTTGTTGTTGTTGTTGTTAACAGTGTCATTTGACAAACTTTTTTTGGTGGATCCTTAATTGGATTTATTTTTTGTTGCAAGCAGAAAGCTGAAGAGATGACAGATGGCTGCGGTGAATGCTGATCATGAATACATGGAGCGCTGTGATGCTGTTAAAATAATTGCAGAAAGGACTTTCAGCTTTAAAATAATTTATTTTTCTTGTTGTTGGTGGTGGCACAAAGCAGTGGCTTTCTTCAGCTCAGGCTACAAAGGCCCCTTAAGCACCGTATTTTAACACAGAGGGACTTCTTTATAATGCTGTTTATTCAACCCAATTTCCATTGTAATGAATTAAAGTATTTCCAAACAGTGTCTTCCAAAACAAGAATGTCTCCATCTGGATACGAGGTTTCTGCAGGCTGTAATGATGAATCCATCTGAAAGGACAAAATGGATCAGATTAAAAGACTTCATGTACTTAGTTTGCCTCTTTTAAACGTTCTAGATGTCTGCTGCTACATTGATTAGCTCCTTAACTGGTTATGCACATGCTCCTGTCTTCTTCATTTTGTGTGGAAGCCTTACAAGCATCACATCCTGGCCTGGCATATGTACTCAGTGGAAGAACAAAGAAAGAAATAGGGAGCATCAAAGAAAATGAAGAGAGAAATTAAACAGTAGGCAGGTTTCCATCAAGGTCCCCTGACACTTGCATGACTTTAATCCTCGCGCTTGCATGCACATCGTCGTGACGATCCCACCCACCATGTTCCCAACTGGACGCCATGCTTTGTTCCAATGGCTGCCACGCCTTGTGCGCTGGACGCTGCGTATATAAAATAATTATTTTGTAGTGGATTAATCATTTTCTGTGTAATTTGGATGTTGAAAATGGCTCTAATCGCTTCTGGAATCACAGTGGAGCGCTCCAGCTGCTGCTTTTCTTGCGCGTGCACACTTAATGAGGTGGAGAACGTATTTGGAGCCATCTATAAAGGTAATTATTTGTCATGTTTATGTTCTAATGGCTTGGTAAAACAGTTGCATGTTCATCCCTTCTTGTGAGCAGCTGTAAAAGTATGTTTATGATTGATTTAACATCTCGTTATAATCGTTCAAACGAGCTGCGCTCTGATGTGGTGCACTGATGTAATCACTCACATGAAGTGTTTTTGACTTGTTTGCGTAATGTTCAGGTCATTAATGTATGATGGAAATTTTGAACATTTAAAAATTTTCTTTGCGCACTTGCATGAATCTGGGCACAGTTTACGGTTTGAGACGAGTTTACTCTCATGCACGGCAGAGTGCGTGTAAGTGTTGTGGATCAAAGTCATGCAGGTGTCAGAGGGCTTTACTCTCCAAATTACACAATTTGAAGTAGCAAATTGAAAATGCACTCAGTGGAAGCAAGTGGTTTTTGAAGCAATTTGAAAAAGCTACATTTCCCAAAACTGCAATGGAAGCATTTGTTGTTTCATTTTCTATACCTGCTTACTCCAATTAAGGGGTGGAGGGAGTGCTGTAGCCTATCCCAGCAATCATAGGGTGATAAACAGGGCAAACCATGGACAGGATGTCACATATAGACAAACACAGGACCACAGACAGACAAACACAATGATAAACAGGGCAAACCATGGACAGGATGTCACATATAGACAAACACAGGACCACAGACAGACAAACACAATCACACGTGTGCACACACACCTTCTGTGGGTTTAAAATTTCCATTTCTGGTCTCTGAAAGTGGGAGTAAGCCAGAGCACCTGGAGGCAACCCACGCGAACACGGAGAGAACATGCACACTCCACACAGAAAGGACCAGGGGGAAGCAATCCCACAACCGTCTTGCTGTGAGGCAACAGTGCTGACCACTAAGCCACCATGCCACCACAATGGCAACATTTTTTTTTTCTGCTGGACAGAGGAAGAGATGGAAAAATTGATAAAACTTGTGACTTGCACTTTTCAAGCTGTTATGAGAAAGGTCACATATGAGTAAAAAATAAATAATCTGATTTAAGTGACATTTGACCAGTAACCACTGGGAAAGGCTTCCCCCAAGGACTCCCTGGACCCCTGACTGGAAAAACTGAGTTCAGAAAATGGATGGATGGATAATTTATATGGAAGGACTTGATAAAACAAGAATGAACAAAAAGGATGTGTGTGTGTGTGTGTGTGTGTGTGTGTGTGTGTGTGTGTGCACCAATAAAAAGTAGGAGCTGTTTCTTGGTGCACCTGCTGTGCTCAGTAAGAAATAACGTGTTGTATTTGCACTGAGCAATTTCTTACCGATGTGTGCAATTTGAAAAGATGTTGGAAGTGTGGTTTGGTTGTCTGTTCAGGAAGTGGCACAGCCCCTGTACTGCTATTGCATGTGATGATGCACAATGTGTGCAACAGGAAGTGGTGGAGAGGTCACTGTGATTCTGGAACTTTTTAACTTTACAGACATACAGTTGCACATGCTTTGATTGTGTGAGAGAAAGCTCGAAGGTTCATGTTCGGGAGATGCAGTGTTTTTTGGATTCTGCCTCCATCTGCTTTTACCAACGAGTGTGGAGCCAACCGCTGTACATATTTTGTATTTCTAACACTATGTCACAGTTATGTGACTGTTTATATTGGAGTCTTTAGTTTAATTTACTGAAATTTCATTTGTAATTTGGGCAAGAACTGTGTTTATTTGTTTAATGGCAGTGACAAGTGGCATGTCTTCCTACCTCATTTCTCCTCAACCGCCACCATATTTGTGGTTGTTTAATGGGTGGAGTTGGAATCGGCCTTCCCAAGAGGAACGCAACTCACAATGCACGTTTCTGGAGTATTTCTAATGTCAGGAAGTAGGTCCTCTCAGTCTGACTCTTCCTGAGTATGTAGGAATGTAAATAGTGACAGAGCTTGGGAGATAATCTTTTGGTGTCTACTTGATCTAAAAGTCTTCCTGCCCACAGTTGGCGAACAAAGATGGTCTATCTTGTCCTAACCAGACAACCTCACCATTACAGATTAAGGCAGTACCAGATCAGTAAGAATTTCTGTTCAAAATGTATGTCTGGTGTTTCAGCATCTGAAAAAAATGTAATTTATTTTCCAGATGCAGTTGCAACTGATACTCCAGTATCAGTTGCAATTGCATTTGTCAGAAAATGCATTTTGAAGAGGAAATAAGCATAGGTATGACATTTATTTTTGAAACATGGGCAAGAACTGTGACACTTCATGGAACAATAAGGCCCACCGGCAGTATTAAAATTAGTCAAGTTCAAGTTTATTCAGTTCAAGGAAGGACCTTTGCAACAAAATAAAACAAAACAGATTTCTCAGCCAGTCAACCCATGCAACTGAAAGGGTGTAGGTAGAAGCAAAGCTTATATACACCTGCCCCTTTTACCTCAGACACTTTTACTTATCACAACAAAACCAAAACAAAACAAAGTGAACAGGACAGCAAAACACAGACATCTTAAAATAATCAATAAACTCAAAATTCCTCATCATATCCACACCAATTACAGCACACATCGCATAATCCAACAACAACAAAATACAAAATCAATAACTTAATTGTCCATACTTTAACCAACAGCTATATAGCCCTTCAAACATGAATTGAATTTAGACAATTTTCACGTATTCAGAAAACATCAGTTCTTTATATTGGCGTTTAACTGATTGACATTTGGACATCGCTTGAGTTCCTTTGCCAGATTATTCCATATTTTAGGGCCACAAGTAGAAACACAAAAGCCTTTCCTGGTCGTCCGAGTGCCAGCAATTTTAAAATGATACGAGTCCCTTAAATTATATTTTCCCTCTCTCTCCTTGAAAAATTCTTGAATTCTGTGGGGCAGTTGCTTATTTTTCACTTTATGCATTAATTGCACAGTCGTAAATGTAATCATATTGTGAAGTTTTAATATTTTAGATTTAATAAACAATGAATTGTTGTGATCTCGATAACCTACTTTGTGAATCATTCTTAATGCTCTTTTTTGAAGAGTGAATAATGATTGCTGTGTAGTTTCATAATTGTTGCCCCAGACTTCAGCACAGTAAGCCTAGTAGGGAGCAACCAATGAACAGTAGAGTATGAAGTGCTTTGCAATCAAGAACATGCCTTACCTTATTTAGTACTGCAATACTTTGACACTTTCTTTTGAATATGTTGAATATGAGCTTTTCAATTAATTAATCAATAATAGCAACTAAGAACTTATTTTCGTTGACACGCTCTATGATTGCCCCTTGTATATTTAACTGAATTTGTATGTCTTTATTGTAATTCCCAAATAACATTATTTTAGTTTGAGACAGATTTAGTGATAATTTGTTAATATTAAACCATCTCTTTAACTTTATCATTCAAATATGTAAATCTGACAATAATTGCAAACAGAACTGCCTTAAACAGATCCAAAACTTTACATAAATCATTAATGTACATAATAATTGTGGTCCCAAAACAGAACCCTGAGGAAACCCACAAACAGTGTCCAGATATGAAGAACAGCAGTCCCTGAGTTTAACAAACTGTTTCCGATTTTGTAAGTAATTTTTAATCCATCCATTTCTGATTCCCGTACAGTTACATCTTTTAAAATAATACGAGGTCTATTAGAAAAGTATCCGACCTTATTATTTTTTTAAAAAACCATATGGATTTGAATCACGTGTGATTGCGTCAGACAAACTTGAACCCTCGTGCGCATGCGTGAGTTTTTTCATGCCTGTCAGTTGCGTCATTCGCCTGTGAGCAGGCTTTGAGTGAGGTGTGGTCCACCCTCTCAGCGGATTTTTATTGCGAATAAATGTCTGAACGATTTGGAGCTTTGCTGCATTAATTTTTTTCCAGAAACTGTGAGAGACCTCCAGGTGGACACTGTTTGAAAAATTAATATGGCTTTCAGGCACGATTTTATGGGGATTAAACAGATTACGGAGTGTTACTGCCGCTTTAAGGACGGCCCACAACTCCTGAGAGCGCGGCGCGCTCCCAGCCCCCATCGACAGGCTGACACCCCGCTGAAACAACCAGATCATTTCCAACGTGAAGGCTTTGTTGATCCGGGACCTCGTGTGACTTTCACAAAAAGGCAGAAGTTGTGGACATCAGCACTTGTTCCAGCACATTCCACCGTTACAGGAGTTTTTTTCATGGAAAGAAAAGCGGAGGGATGCGCCACGGAGCCGTTCATTACGCGGGACAAAACCACCTCGGTGTTGGTCTCTCAGGACAGCTTTCAGGTGGATTTCAGACGGATTCCGGTTGGTTTCCAGTCATGTGAATATCCGATTGTGATTGTGCATGAGCTGGACATGCCAGAACATGTCCCGTGAGGCTTCATCACGGCGTTGCTTTGCGCCGAGCGGCTTCACCGCAACGCGCGGAACTCCTCCGCACGTCCGTCTTAATGTGCCGGAAAAGTGCTGATGTCCACGTCTTTTCACAATTCCTGTGCTAGTCAGATGACATACCGGATCAAGACAGCGTCCAGTTTAAAAATGAACGGCACATTTCACTGTTACAGGAGTTTTTGTCATGGAAAGAGGAGCGGCTCCACATTTTTTTTTTTTCCCCCACATATTTTTTATATATATAATATATATATATATATATTTTTTTTTTTTTTTTACATCATTCACACATTGCTAAAACTCACTGTATGCTTCCATAGTATAGATTATGTTAGGGTATGAAACGTGGCAGTGTTTCCTATGTTTGTGTATTTGTCTGCCACGATGTGCAGTTATTTAATTGTCAAAGATTGTGATTTAAATAAATCATTGCGCTGCGCAGGAGAACATGCAAACGCCACACAGATAGGACCAGGTTGGAAGCAATCCTGGGACCTTCTCGCTGTGAGGTAACAGTGCACAGCACTAAGCCACTGTGCTGCCCGCACGTGAGTCAGACACCTGCTTATCAACTTTTCCTCAAGGACAAACATTGGATTAAAATTCAATTCTGTTTGAACCACTGAGTTTTTTTTTTCCACTGTTTTTGAAGCTTGTTGATGCCTGAATAATCGTTGAACAGTCACAAATTTGTTAATAAGATAATTATTGAAGAGGTCATATTATGGAAAACTAATGATTACTAAAGTCATTTGTGCTCAGTGTAAAAGCGCAAACAAATGCGGTTCACCTGTTGCACATGACAGACATTTTGTCTTTCTTCACCAACTGGTAAATCATTAAATACTCCTGATGTTGTCTGGGTGGTGGCCAGACAACTCTCTTTGCTTGTTTCCAGTATGGAATGTTCCTGATTCATGGCCACCCCTCAACTGTTCTCCATGTAATGTGGAGCTGTCTGTGTCAGGGAGGCCATCCAGTGTAAAACTTGTGCCAAATCAAAATGCAGGTCCACCTCTGATCTACTGTGATGAAACAAGGGAGACGTTTAAGGGACTTGCTTTACTACAGATGTCCTTCAGTGATTATTTTTTCCTGCTGGGCAGTGGCATGTGTAATTTAACGTCTTTATAAAGAAGGCTGCAGCACGCGATGTGTAACGCCTCTGATAATGATAATAATACACGGTGCAGCTCAAGTGGTCCTTTCATCAGGGAAGGACAGAAACCATAGTTTTTGCTAGTAGTACTATTAGAATTTTTAAGGTTATTTTTGTGTTGGCCATGCTGGCAATTTAGAAGTCCAGTAGGCTCACCATATTATGTACTTTATTTGGTGATGTGGAGAGCTTTGTTTGGATCAGTGCAATATTTCTCCCACAGTCGCTCAGTTTAGAACTGTCTACTCCATGCAGATGTACCATAGAGTGCCATGCTGTTTGTATTTCTTCGTAATTGATGTAAATAAAATCCAAGACATATTTAATGGCAGCTTTACCATCAGAGAGCCTCGTCCACAACGACCACAAAAGACTCCAAGCTGTCACTGATGTTAAAGGGGGCAATCCACAATATTTTTTCATGATGTCATTATGGGGTATTGTAAGTAGAATGTAGAAGTAGGAGTATGTAAACTTTTGATCAGGGTCATTCGGGTAGTTTCTCTTGTCATTATGATTTAAAAAAGAGTTAAAAAAAAAAAAGAGTAAACACAGTTGTTTGACAATAAATTGCTTCACCCAACCATGAACCATGAATGAAAAAAAAATGTTTTAGTGTTATTGTTCATATTCTCTGAAAAATGGCCAAAAAACAAGAATTTTGCCAGGGTATGTAAACTTTTGAGCATGACTGTGACTGGTTGGGTGAAGCCACGTGTAAATCCCTGACACGTTGGTCCATCAGCAGTTGCTATTTATATAAAGATTTGATTTATATCATGTTTGATCTTTCTGTGGTGCCGGGGGTGGTGGCCAAGTGGTTAATGTGCTTGGTTTCAGTTCAGAAGACTCCGGGTTCAAATCCCACCCCAGCCACATTTCTCCATGTAATGTGGAGTTGCATCAGGAAGGGCACCTGGCATAAAACCTGTGCCAATTCAACATGCAGGTCCACCTTCGATTTGCTGTGGCGACCCTGAGTGCAAACAAGGGAGCAGCCGAAGGGACTTACTACTTTTGATCTTTCTGTGGTCATATTACACTATAGCCAGATTTACCCAGATGTAGGTGGATAGACTGCATGTGATTTGTAACAGATACAGATTACACCTGTTATGTGTAACACTTAGGGACTTATTTGGCTAATTAAGTGATTACATGTAATGAGTCGGGTTTGGAACAAGTTCTGCAAGGGGCAACAGTAAATAATTTAAGTGTTACATAGACTGTTGGATTGTGAGGGTAAAGTTTCAGTCGTTGCCCCAAAACTGTGGAATGATCTTCCTTTGCACATTAGGCAGGCTGATTCTCTCTCTGCTTTTAAATCTTCTATTAAAACACATTTCTTCTCTTTGGCTTTTAATGCAGTTTGACACGTTGTTTGTTTATTTTTTTTTTTAGTGTTTCTGGTTTTAACTGTGGTTTATTTATTTATTTATTTTTATCTATTTTAACTTGCCTGTTCTTGTTGTTTACAGCGCCTTGGTCTTTGGTATTGATTTTAAAGTGCTTTATAAATAAATTGAGATTGAGATACTATAAAACACTCTCTGCCACACCCGGAAACAAAAGTATCTGGAGTGCCAAGATTTGACTTTCCACGAAGAGATAGTGAAGCTTGAGCAATACTGAACCAAGTGCATTGAAGTTAAGGAACTATGTTGAAAAATAAGGTTCAAGGTTCAAGGTTACTTTATTTGTACCAAAGGTAAATTTGTTTTGGCAGTGAGTCACACCATTCATAACAATCACGTAACACATAAAAACCGATAAAAATACCCTAAATATAATTAAAAATATAAAAATATAAAAATACAATATAAAAAATACAAGAATACAATACCAATAAAGCAGTGCAAGTACAGGCCAATAGCATGGCGCCAGAACAAAAGTATAATAAAATAATGCAAGAACACTATTTCAACTGTGACGTATTTTGGGTGAGGCCAATTTTTATTTATTTTTTTTTATTTACCCTCATAGACTCCTGTCCTTAGACCAGATGATTTTGCTGAATTCCTCTTTCATTCAAACTGGTGTTAATCCTTCAAATAAGCTGTTGCTATTTTCTGTTGTAGTGAAAACCTACACCCTGTTGAACCATTATGGTACACTGTTTGGGGCCACTGCTCTAGGAATATCCTGTAAGCTCGTAACTGGGGCTTTTGGCAGTTTATTACAACTTATTTTATATAGGCTTACTGCTTAAGTACATCTTGGAAAACTGTGCACAGAATAATTAATCAGCCTTGTGCAGGTTATAACTACACCCCCAAGTGTGTGTGTGTATGTGTGTATATACACACACACACGGTTCTCGCCAGCACGTTATTTGTATCCCCTATGCTGAGGCTTTTCTGTTTTTTTTTGTTTGTTTGTTTGTTTTTCCCTTTTTCTTTTTTGAAATACATCTCGCGTTATTTAACGTTCTAGTTAGAAACACAAAGTGGCCTTCAAAATGCAGGAAATAGTGTTTCCAAAATGTTAGAAATTTTCTTGGAAGGATGCCCCTGGACCCTCCTCCAATACTTTGCTGCGATGCTTGTCTATGCCCTGCTAAGTTCCCTCCAGTGCTGTGCTATGGTGTGAAAAATCCTGGGGTGGTTTGCACTGTCCTGATGCAGAATCATGACGGTTTAGACACAAGATTTCAAATGTACCACATCCCTGGGACACAACGTCCATAGGACACGAGTGTTCCGGGAGTGACATGCTTTCGAGAATGTGTGGGACATCCCACGCATTCAAGATGTTCAAAAATCATTTTAGAATAACGTCTCTGTTTTCCTTTCATTCTCCTCACTGCTGTCAGTAAGTCACAGAGTCTGTTCCTTCATCTCCTGCGTGCAGGAGGATGATGGTGGTGGTGGTGGTGGGAGGTCAGCCTACTGTGTGTTTGAGCATAGATCTAAGACCAGTGGAGTGGACACCAGCATGCACTCTTTAGAATGTTTGGAAGAATAAATGGAATTGTTTTTTTTTTCTTGTAAACTACAAACCTAAAAGCCAAAGCATACTGAACCATGTTTGTGTTTAACGGCTGCATGTTTATGAAGATGACTAATCATGACTTGTCATGTCCATCTAATATGAATGTGTTTTCAACATTTTAAACATTATTTTTAGTAATTTGTAATGAAAATGACATAAAATATAACACAATATGAAGTGTGCATCATATTTCAGTTAGTTTGGCTCAAGTTGTGGCTCTTACAATAGATTAAAAACATTACAAATCTTTAATTATTTTATTTTATTCTGCTTTACTTTAATACATTTCCAGTCAATTCTGAATGTGCCAAAAGAATAACTAGACCCAAGACCTGTTTCACAGTGGTGCTTTTCCAGGAATTTCCAGAAATCCAGGTATTTACTTCTGTGGCAAACGTTTCTGGGTTATTTTTGTTTTCCTGGCCTGCATCGGATTTATTCTTTGGTCTGATTTCATATGGAATAGATTTGACTGTGTTGAATGCTTGGTCTGCAAAGTAAAGTTCAAATGATGTCAGTATATGTGCGATCTATGCTCATACAACCCCAATTCCAATGAAGTTGGGACGTTGTGTGAAATGTCAATCAATCAATTTTTTTTAATATAGCACCAAATCACAACAGTTGCCCCAAGGCACTTTATATTGTAAGGCAAGGCCATACAATAATTATGTAAAACCCCAACGGTCAAAACGACCCCCTGTGAGCAAGCACTTGGCTACAGTGGGAAGGAAAAACTCCCTTTTAACAGGAAGAAACCTCCAGCAGAACCAGGCTCAGGGAGGGGCAGTCTTCTGCTGGGACTGGTTGGGGCTGAGGGAGAGAACCAGGAAAAAGACATGCTGTGGAGGGGAGCAGAGATCGATCACTAATGATTAAATGCAGAGTGGTGCATACAGAGCAAAAAGAGAAAGAAACAGTGCATCATGGGAACCCCCCAGCAGTCTACGTCTATAGCAGCATAACTAAGGGATGGTTCAGGGTCACCTGATCCAGCCCTAACTATAAGCTTTAGCAAAAAGGAAAGTTTTAAGCCTAATCTTAAAAGTAGAGAGGGTGTCTGTCTCCCTGATCTGAATTGGGAGCTGGTTCCACAGGAGAGGAGCCTGAAAGCTGAAGGATCTGCCTCCCATTCTACTCTTACAAACCCTAGGAACTACAAGTAAGCCTGCAGTCTGAGAGCGAAGCGCTCTATTGGGGTGATATGGTACTACGAGGTCCCTAAGATAAGATGGGACCTGATTATTCAAAACCTTATAAGTAAGAAGAAGAATTTTAAATTCTATTCTAGAATTAACAGGAAGCCAATGAAGAGAGGCCAATATGGGTGAGATATGCTCTCTCCTTCTAGTCCCCGTCAGTACTCTAGCTGCAGCATTTTGAATTAACTGAAGGCTTTTTAGGGAACTTTTAGGACAACCTGATAATAATGAATTACAATAGTCCAGCCTAGAGGAAGTAAATGCATGAATTAGTTTTTCAGCATCACTCTGAGACAAGACCTTTCTAATTTTAGAGATATTGCATAAATGCAAAAAAGCAGTCCTACATATTTGTTTAATATGCGCTTTGAATGACATATCCTGATCAAAAATGACTCCAAGATTTCTCACAGTATTACTAGAGGTCAGGGTAATGCCATCCAGAGTAAGGATCTGGTTAGACACCATGTTTCTAAGATTTGTGGGGCCAAGTACAATAACTTCAGTTTTATCTGAGTTTAAAAGCAGGAAATTAGAGGTCATCCATGTCTTTATGTCTGTAAGACAATCCTGCAGTTTAGCTAATTGGTGTGTGTCCTCTGGCTTCATGGATAGATAAAGCTGGGTATCATCTGCGTAACAATGAAAATTTAAGCAATACCGTCTAATAATACTACCTAAGGGAAGCATGTATAAAGTGAATAAAATTGGTCCTAGCACAGAACCTTGTGGAACTCCATAATTAACTTTAGTCTGTGAAGAAGATTCCCCATTTACATGAACAAATTGTAATCCATTAGACAAATATGATTCAAACCACCGCAGCGCAGTGCCTTTAATACCTATGGCATGCTCTAATCTCTGTAATAAAATTTTATGGTCAACAGTATCAAAAGCAGCACTGAGGTCTAACAGAACAAGCACAGAGATGAGTCCACTGTCCGAGGCCATAAGAAGATCATTTGTAACCTTCACTAATGCTGTTTCTGTACTATGATGAATTCTAAAACCTGACTGAAACTCTTCAAATAGACCATTCCTCTGCAAATGATCAGTTAGCTGTTTTACAACTACCCTTTCAAGAATTTTTGAGAGAAAAGGAAGGTTGGAGATTGGCCTATAATTAGCTAAGATAGCTGGGTCAAGTGATGGCTTTTTAAGTAATGGTTTAATTACTGCCACCTTAAAAGCCTGTGGTACATAGCCAACTAACAAAGATAGATTGATCATATTTAAGATCGAAGCATTAAATAATGGTAGGGCTTCCTTGAGCAGCCTGGTAGGAATGGGGTCTAATAGACATGTTGATGGTTTGGATGAAGTAACTAATGAAAATAACTCAGACAGAACAATCTGAGAGAAAGAGTCTAACCAAATACCGGCATCACTGAAAGCAGCCAAAGATAACGATACGTCTTTGGGATGGTTATGAGTAATTTTTTCTCTAATAACTAAAATTTTGTTAGCAAAGAAAGTCATGAAGTCATTACTAGTTAAAGTTAATGGAATACTCAGCTCAATAGAGCTCTGACTCTTTGTCAGCCTGGCTACAGTGCTGAAAAGAAACCTGGGGTTGTTCTTATTTTCTTCAATTAGTGATGAGTAGAAAGATGTCCTAGCTTTACGGAGGGCTTTTTTATAGAGCAACAGACTCTTTTTCCAGGCTAAGTGAAGATCTTCTAAATTAGTGAGACGCCATTTCCTCTCCAACGTACGGGTTATCTGCTTTAAGCTACGAGTTTGTGAGTTATACCACGGAGTCAGGCACTTCTGATTTAAAGCTCTCTTTTTCAGAGGAGCTACAGCATCCAAAGTTGTCTTCAATGAGGATGTAAAACTATTGACGAGATACTCTATCTCACTTACAGAGTTTAGGTAGCTACTCTGCACTGTGTTGGTATATGGCAATCAGAGAACATAAAGAAGGAATCATATCCTTAAACCTAGTTACAGCGCTTTCTGAAAGACTTCTAGTGTAATGAAACCTATTCCCCACTGCTGGGTAGTCCATCAGAGTAAATGTAAATGTTATTAAGAAACGATCAGACAGAAGGGAGTTTTCAGGGAATACTGTTAAGTCCTCTATTTCCATACCATAAGTCAGAACAAGATCTAAGATATGATTAAAGTGGTGGGTGGACTCATTTACATTTTGAGCAAAGCCAATAGAGTCTAATAATAGATTAAATGCAGTGTTGAGGCTGTCATTCTCATGATCTGTGTGGATGTTAAAATCGCCCACTATAATGATCTTATCTGAGCTAAGCACTAAGTCAGACAAAAGGTCTGAAAATTCACAGAGAAACTCACAGTAACGACCAGGTGGACGATAGACAATAACAAATAAAACTGGTTTTTGGGACTTCCAATTTGGATGGACAAGACTAAGAGTCAAGCTTTCAAATGAATTAAAGCTCTGTCTGGGTTTTTGATTAATTAATAAGCTGGAATGGAAGATTGCTGCTAATCCTCCGCCCCGGCCCGTGCTACGAGCATTCTGACAGTTAGTGTGGCTCGGGGGTGTTGACTCATTTAAACTAACATATTCATCCTGCTGTAACCAGGTTTCTGTAAGGCAGAATAAATCAATATGTTGATCAATTATTATATCATTTACTAACAGGGACTTAGAAGAGAGAGACCTAATGTTTAATAGACCACATTTAACTGTTTTAGTCTGTGGTGCAGTTGAAGGTGCTATATTATTTTTTCTTTTTGAATTTTTATGCTTAAATAGATTTTTGCTGGTTATTGGTGGTCTGGGAGCAGGCACCGTCTCTACGGGGATGTGGTAATGAGGGGATGGCAGGGGGAGAGAAGCTGCAGAGAGGTGTGTAAGACTACAACTCTGCTTCCTGGTCCCAACCCTGGATAGTCACGGTTTGGAGGGTTTAATAAAATTGGCCAGATTTCTATAAATGAGAGCTGCTCCATCCAAAGTGGGATGGATGCCATCTCTCCTAACAAGACCAGGTTTTCCCCAGAAGCTTTGCCAATTATCTATGAAGCCCACCTCATTTTTTGGACACCACTCAGACAGCCAGCAATTCAAGGAGAACATGCGGCTAAACATGTCACTCCCGGTCCGATTGGGGAGGGGCCCAGAGAAAACTACAGAGTCCGACATTGTTTTTGCAAAGTTACACACCGATTTAATGTTAATTTTAGTGACCTCCGATTGGCGTAACCGGGTGTCATTACTGCCGACGTGAATTACAATCTTACCAAATTTACGCTTAGCCTTAGCCAGCAGTTTCAAATTTCCTTCAATGTCGCCTGCTCTGGCCCCCGGAAGACAATTGACTATGGTTGCTGGTGTCGCTAACTTCACATTTCTCAAAACAGAGTCACCAATAACCAGAGTTTGATCCTCGGCGGGTGTGTCGTTGAGTGGGGAAAAACGGTTAGAAATGTGAACGGGTTGGTGGTGTACACGGGGCTTCTGTTTAGAACTACGCTTCCTCCTCACAGTCACCCAGTCGGCCTGCTTTCCCGGCTGCTCGGAATCTGCCAGAGGGAAACTAACGGCGGCTAAGCTACCTTGGTCCGCACCGACTACAGGGGCCTGGCTAGCTGTAGGATTTTCCAAGGTGCGGAGCCGAGTCTCCAATTCGCCCAGCCTGGCCTCCAAAGCTACGAATAAGCTACACTTATTACAAGTACCATTACTGCTAAAGGAGGCCGAGGAATAACTAAACATTGTAACAAATGTAAATAAAAACAGAATGCAGTGATTTGCAAATCCTCTTCAACCTATATTCAATAGAATACACCACAAAGACAAGATATTTAATTTTCAAACTGATAAACTTTATTGTTTTTGTGCAAATATTTGCTCATTTTGAAATGGATGCCTGCAACACGTCTCAAAAAAGCTGTTTTAATAACGAGTGTGTGCTGATACACTCTATGATCAGGACCTGCATGAATTTTGATAAGTGAGGATGAATACATTTATCCATAAAGGGTTTTGAAATTATTCTTGTTACCTTTTCAACAGACCATTTGGACATCCTCATCTTCTCTCTCTCTTTCTTTTTTAAAGACTTGAAAAAGTTTTTAATTCAGATCAGCTTTGTGCTTTTTCTCTTGAATTTTTCATGGTTTTAACAGGTTTTTTTTCTACACTGATCCTGCTCATGTTCAGTTCTTTGTACAAAAAATAAATAAATAAATAAATAAATTATTTTGTTTTGCTCCAATCGATTGCTGTAAACTGATGGAAAACATGAAACAGTTAAATTCTGAGTGTTGATTTAAGTGTCCTGTAGGCTCAATAATAGCTTAGTTCAATCTAAGCCAGGGGTTCCGAAGTTCGGTCCTCGAGATCTACCTTCCTGACGCTCTTATAGTTGTCTCCCTGCTCCAACACACCTGAATCCAATGAAAGGCTCATTAAAAGCCTACTAACGAGCCTTTCATTGGAGTCAGATGTGTTGGAGCAGAGAGACAACTAAGAGTGTCAGGAAGGTAGATCTCGAGGACCGAACTTGGGAACCCCTGATGAGCTGTTTCATTCTCACTGATACATGATGAAGCAGCACTGGCATGCACTCGTAAAACTGACTATTTTACCTCATATCTTCTAGAACCTCAGTGATTTGAATCTACACAGCTATGAATGACAAATTTACTCTACTATTGAATATCTGTGCAAATAAGTTTAATTGAGTTGTGTTCAGTTACTTTACTGTGCACTTTCAAGTTTTGTATAATTGTGTCCTTGCTGTGGCTTCACTTCTATGCCATGAATGGAAAGTTGTTGGAATGGAAATTAGTATATATTTTTTTTCCTGCTACCATGACCCCTCACTCTGCGGAAATGTGTAAAATACAAAATTTTGTGACCAAATATGGACTTTCTTTGTTCTATTCTTACCTAAAATTGTGATTTTCAAAATGTATCATTTGGTGCCTCATTTTCAAAAGATTTTTCCCAGGTGAGCCCCCCCCCCCACACACACACATACACACCCTCCTCTTTGGCACTCAGAGTCCATCGACATTTTTTGACCTGAACTTACTTATGTGTCTGATATGACACTGCATTAGAAAAGAGCAGTAGTGTTCATGAGTGAAATAAAATCTTGTTCAGCAGGATAACAATTTGCTGTTTTCTTAGCTGTCTCCACCTTGTTTTACCTTAAACACCAGGACATGATCACAAAAGGATTTCTATAAAAAGGTAGATGGTGAACAGTTTGATTTGGCTGTTTAAAAAAAAAATCAATCAGAAGATCTTTTTTGCTTTAATGCCTGAATGTACAATGACAATAAATGCCATTATTATTATTAGCTCTGCTCCCTTAATCAGTTACATTGTTTATCATATTGATTGTCCTGTGCATTACTTTACAGGTATGATTAGTTTCTCTTACTTTATGTTGAAAAGATATATTTGTAAATTCTTGTGACAGTGGTACTAGAGGAGTGATTTTGAATAAGGAACATTGGGTTTTTTTCTCACCAAAATGCTTGCTGCACTCACTGCAATTTATTGTCTGGAATAGCCCCAGATTGCATCTCAGAGCTTCTAGAATTCAAACATTTTCTGGAGGGGCATGCCCCCGCCCCCCCCCCCCCCCCCCCCAGTAATTTTGGGTTTCAGCTTTTTTTGTTTTAACCTCTTTCATCCCAGGGAAACAGCTTGGTTATATACGTAAGATTTTATTTGGTCCAGCCAGTGGAAGTTCAGTGAACTATTTTCATCCTATTTATTTTTCATTACTTCTTTCTTTTTCCCTGCTGTCTTTCTCACCTCAATTTCACATAGCAGCTAGTAGGCCTGTTGTTAATTAAAACCCTTTGACCTGAAAAGTGGGATTTAGAATATTTTCAGATGAAGTTCACATGCGTAACATCATAAAACTGAATTGACCCCAGTTTCCATTTCTGTCCACAGACGAGGTCTCAATCCACCTCACAGAGTGAAGTCCATCTCTATGACAACCTTCACACAACAGGAAATCGAGTTTCTACAGAAACATGGAAACGAGGTATGTGGGATGACTACTACAACTTCAAATCAGAAAAAGCTGGGATATATGGAAAATGTTGAGCGAGAGAGAGAGTCCCAAATTCACATCACACTTGAGCCTTTCTGTGTGGAGTTTGCTTGTTCTCCCTGTGTTCACGTGGGTTCCCTGTGGATAGTAGCAGATCTAGGATTTTGTAAAGGGGGAGGAGGGAAGGCATGGATTTGCGAAAGAGTAAGGTGTGACTTCTTAGGTGCCATTTCCTGCATTTTGGTGTATATTTTACTGCAAAATACACCACAGAGAACAATCTTGAATGTGATGCTGTGACATTATGATGACAAGTTCTTATTTTTACCTTTATTTAACCATGTTAGTCCCATTGAGATCAATATCCCTTTTACCAGGGAGACATGGACAATTTATAAAGTTTCCAATTCACCTAAGGCCTGGTTCACACGACAGGATTTTAAAATTATCTTTAGGTTTCCAAAATCTGAGAGACCATACACATGAAGATAAAAAAATCATAGATCTGACAGTTTTGGTCATACAGTGTGTGGTGTTCAGCCACACAGTAAGGACAACACCACCACACACAGATTTCACACACGAACATTCCCAGCTCAGACAGGAAATCTCACAAAATCTCTCGATTAAACGTGGCTTCAGAGTAAACAAACGGAGATACTTTGTGGACTATTTAAAACAGAGGGAAAAAAAATACAAAAAGAAAAGGCGTTCTTTAAAGGAGTGGAGACAGCGCGACCACCGGACTTTCTGGTAAGTCAGAACAGCCGTTTTGATTTTATTTTCCGCTCCGTACGTCCTTCACCTCGCTTTCTGATTGGCTGCATATCACATTCAGCAGGCTGCGTCTCCTAACGTCCTTCCGAGCAGTTTAGAGCACCACACACACCAGGAATATCTGATAAGATTATCTTTAGCGCCATCACGATTATCGTGGCATCCTTAAGATTGTCAGAAGGGGAAGATCGGGTCTGATATCAGCCTAATTATCTTGCCGTGTGAACCTGCATGTCTCTGGATATTGGGGGGAAGCTGGAGCACCCATGTAAGGAAGGTGGAACCAACATAAACTTGGGGAGAACGTGCAAACTCCACACAGAAAGGCCACAGGTGGGAATCGATCCCATGACCTTCTTGCTGTGAGAACATTTGAAATGTCTGTGGCTAAAAAAAAAAAGTGAAACTTTGCTTCACCTTGCTGAATCATGGTCTGGGAGGGTTCAGAAACAGCATTCGACAGGGATTTTTATTTTTATTTTTTTGGTCCATGAAAAGGGTCACCGAGGGATGTCCGGGGGCATGCTACTGTGGAAGTACAGAAATTACACTTGGAGCTTGGTCTACAACCCCAATTCCAAGGAAGTTGGTACGTTGTGTAAAATGTAAATAAAAAACAATACAATGATTTGCAAATCCTCTTCAACCTATATGCAATGGAATACACCACAAAGACAAGATATTTAATGTTCAAACTGATCAACTTTATTGTTTTGTGCAAATATTTGCTCATTTTGAAATGGATGCCTGCAACATGTTTCAAAAATGCTGGGACAGTGGTATGTTTACCACTGTGTTACATCACCTTTCCTTCTAGCAACACTCATTAAGTGTTTGGGAACTGAGGACACTAATTGTTGAACTCAGAACTCAGAAGAAGTTTATTGCCATTGCCAATGAACAGGATTCACAGACTAGGAATTTGCTTTGGTATAATGGTGCAACATTAAACAGAGAGCAATATAAAATGCTAAGATAAAATATGTGCTAAAATAAGATAAAATATAAGATATGAAATAGAAATTTGAAAGGCTATGTACAACGACACAAACAGAACAACAGTGCAGTGGGAGGAGTGCAATTAAAAACCAGAGTACATTGTCTAAAGTGACCTGTGATAAAATGATAAGGTGACAGAGTTAAGGTTAAGATGACTGAGTTATGAAGTGTTCATGAGTTTAACGGCAGAGGGGAAGAAACTATTCTTATGGCGGGAGGTTCTGGTCCAGATGGACCGTATGAGCTGATGGTTGACTCCCACTTGAGGTCCTGGGTGATGGTGGTGCTGAGGAAGCGGTGACAGTCCACAGTGGTGATCGGGCTGTTGGTGAGGGCAGGGGGGCTGTGGCTTTCCTGAAGTCCACGATCATCTCCACTGTTTTCTGGGTGTTGAGCTCCAAGTTGTTGCTGCTGCACCAGGTCACCAGCCGGTCCACCACCCTCCTGTAGGCAGACTCATCCCCATCCGAAATGAGTCCAATGAGGGTGGTGTCGTCCGCAAACTTGATGAGCTTTACGGAGTCATGGCTGGAGGTGCAGCAGTTAGTGTACAGGGAGAAGAGCAGAGGGGAAAGGACACAGCCCTGTGGAGATCCTGTGCTGAGAGCCCGAGTGTTCGAGACATTCTTTCCCAGCCTCACACGCTGACTCTGGTCCGTCAGGAAGTCTGTGATCCACCTGCAGGTGGAGTCGGGCACGTGGAGCAGAGAAAGCTTGTCTTGGAACAAAGCCGGAAGGATAGTTTGAATGCAGAGCTGAAGTCCACAAACGGGATCCTAGCGTAGGTTCCTGGGGAGTCCAGGTGCTGCAGGATGGAGTGCAGGGCCAGGTTTATGGCGTCATCTACAGACCTGTTGGCTCTGTAGGCAAACTGCAGGGGGTCCAGGAGGGGGTCGGTGATGGACTTCAGGTGGGATAAAATCAGGCGTTCGAAGGTCTTCATGACTACAGACGTGAGAGCCACAGGCCTGTAGTCATTAAGTCCAGTGATGCGTGGTTTCTTGGGGACTGGAACAGTGATGGAGGACTTGAAACAGACTGGAACATGGCATGACTCCAGGGAGCTGTTGAAGATCCCCGTGAAGACTGGGGCCAGCTCATCAGCGCAGTGTCTCAGGGTGGCAGGAGAGACACAGTCTGGGCCCGGGGCCTTACGTGGATTCAGCCTTATGAAATGTCTTCTCACATCCTCCTCTTGAACCGAGAGGGCAGCGGGAGGGGCAGCGGTGAGAGGGGAGAGGTCCAGAGTGTTTGAATATCCAGTTGTGTGGGGGGGTGTGAGTCCATGACTTCAAAACGTGAATAGAAGACGTTCAGGTCGTTGGCCAGCTTCAGGTCGTCAATAGAACAAGGTGCTTTGGGCTTGTAGTTGGTTATCTCTTTCAACCCCCTCCACACAGAGGCCGAGTCATTGGCAGAGAACCTTTGCTGCAGACGTGAACTGTACATGGATTTAGCCTTTGCCACCTCCTTGCTAAATCTGTACTTTGCACCTCTATAACTGTCTCTGTCTCCTCTGAAAGCCACCTTTTTCTGCCGACGGAGGTGCTGCAGTTTAGGTGTGAACCAGGGCTTGTCGTTGTTATATCTCACCCTGGTACGCTGTGGGATGATGCTGTCTTCACAGAAATGAATATATGACGTCACAGTGTCCGTGTAGTCATCTAGACTGTCTTTTAAAGCCTCAAACATATCCCAATCCGTAGTGCCCAAGCGCGTAGCTCCTCTACAGCTTCATTGCTCCACACTTTAGATGTCCTCCCAACAGGTTTGGAGAGTTTAGTCTCTGTCTGTACGCGGGGATCAAGAGGACCATCACGTTGTCTGAGAGTCCCAAAGCTGCACGGGCCACCGCGCTGTAGGCGCCACTCACTGTCGTGTGACAATGATCTAACGTGCTCCCTTCTCTGGTCGGGCATTTAACAAACTGTTTGTATTTTGGTAATTCCTGACTGAGATTCCCTTTGTTAAAATCACCGAGAGTTATAACAAGGGAGTCCGGAAAGTCTCTCTCCACGCTCATAATCTGATCCGAGAGCGCGCTCTCGGCCTCGTGCACGTCCGCGCTCGGTGGAATATACACGGAGCAAAGTATGAAGGAGTTAAACTCACGTGGAGAGTAGAACGGCCTGCAGTTTATGAGGAGATATTCCAGAGAGGGAGAGCAGTGTTGGGAGATCAGTCACATCGGAGCACCAGGCATAGAAGCAGAGTCCTACACCTCTTGTTTTTCCAGTGCTCGGTCACTGTCTGCGCGGAGGAGTTGGAATCCCTCTAGTTGGAGCGCGCAGTCCGGTGTCTGTGCATTTAACCATGTCTCCTTGAAGCACAGTACACAAGATGAGGAGAAATCTCTATTCTTCTTCATCAGCAGTGCCAGCTCATCCATCTTGTTGCCGAGTGAGCGGACGGTGGAGAGAAATATCCCAGGTAGGGGCGTGCGCGTGCCCCTTTGTCTGAGGCGCAGGAGAGCTCCAGCTCGTTTTCCTCTCCGCCGGCGTCTCACTCTTTTGGCCAAAAAGTGAACCAGTTCAGCTGCAGGCACTAAAAAAACTGGCGTAATGTCCGTGGGTGTTGATCATCTGATGTTTAGAAGCTCCTCGTGGGTGTAAGAGCACGATGACACATAATTTACGCACAAAAACAGACAAAACAGGGAGCACCAAAATACCAGGGCGCCTTCACGTGGAGCCATCTTGGATCCATGAAAGCTTGAAGCTTTGTAGGTGGAATTCTTTCCCATTCTTGCTTGATGTACGGCTTCAGTTGTTCAACAGTCCAAGGTCTCCGTTGTTGTACTTTGCACTTCATAATGCACCACACATTTTCAATGTGCAACAGGTCTGGACTGCAGGCAGGCCAGTCTAGTACCCGCACTCTTTTACTATGAAGCCACGCTGTTGTAACACGTGCAGAATGTGGCTTGGCATAGTCTTGCTGAAATAAGCAGGGGCGTCCCTGCAAAAGACGTTGCTTAGATGACAGCATGTGTTGCTCCAAAACCTGGATGTACCTTTCAGCATTTATGGTGCCATCACAGATGTGTAAGTTGCCCATGCCATGGGCACTAACACACCTCTATAACATCACAGATGCTGGCATTTGAACTTTGCGCTGGTAACAGTCTGGATGGTCTTTTTCCTCTTTTGTCCTGAGGACACGACGTCCATGATTTAAAAAAACAATTTGAAATGTGGACTCATCAAACCACAGCATACTTTTCCACTTTGTTTCTGTCCATTTCAAATGAGATCAGACCCAGAGAAGGCAGCAGCATTTCTGGATGATGTTGATGCTTTGCATGGTAGAGTTTTAGCTTGCACTTGTAGATGTATCGACAAAACTGTGTTAACTGACAATGATTTTCTGAAGTGTTCCGAGCCCATGCGATAAGATCCTTTACACAATGATGTCCGTTTTCAATGCAGTGCCGCCTGAGGGATTGAAGATTCATGGGCATTCAGTGTTGGTTTTCGGCATTGTCGCTTATGTGTAGAAAGTTCTCCAGATTCTCTGAATTTTCTGATTATCTTATGGACTGTAGATGATGGAATCCCTAAATTTCTTGCAATTGAATGTTGAGAAACATTGTTCTTAAACTGTTGGACTGTTTTTTTTTCACACAGTTGTTCACAAAGTGGTGATCCTAACCCCATCTTTGCTTGTCAATGGCTGAACCTTTTGGGGATGCTCCTTTTATACCCAATCATGACACTCACAATTACTGTCCTCAGTTCCCAAATGCTTATTGAGTGTTGTTAGAAGGAAAGATGATGTAACATAGTGGTAAACATACCACTGTCCCAGCTTTTTTGAAACTTATTGCAGGCATCCATTTCAAAATGAGCAAATATTTGCACAAAAACAATAAAGTCTATCAGTTTGAACATTAAATATCTTGTCTTTATGGTGTATTCAATTGAATATAGGTTGAAGACGATTTGCAAATCATTGAATTCTGTTTTTATTTACATTTCACACAACATCCCAACTTCATTGGAATTGGGGTTGTAAGATCAGATCTACCAAAAGAAAAATTACATTAGTGCAAATCTTGAGGTTTTATTTTTTATTTTTCAGCTTTGGTAATTTTCCACTCCAAGCAGTTTTCTTACAGAAAAAATAAACAACAAATCCAGTGCAAAAGAACACTTGAAAATACTCTGTAGTTTTTGTCAAAAGCATTTCCTTTCAGACATTTTGGCATGAATGTCTCTCCATACCTCTGAGCTCAGCCCGCTGCTGCACATCAGTGCAAGGTGTCTCATTTTGGGAGGAGAAAATTTTTTTTGATTGATTGCAGTTTGTTTGTGTTACATCATTTGGAAAGAGGTGTCATTTGATTTAAACGACGATTCGCTTTGAAGTTATTAATCCCGACCGGATTCAGTCTTTCTAACTTGACTCGGCAGAGAGCCGCGCAGCGTTTGGAGCTCTGAGAACAGAACGGAGGACTAAATGATAAATGGACTGCATTTATATAGCGCTTTTCCATCTGCATCAGATGCTCAAAGCGCTTTACAATTATGCCTCACATTCACCCTGATGTCAGGGTGCTGCCATACAAGGCGCTTACTACACACCGGGAGCAATAGGGGATTAAAGGCCTTGCCCATGGGACCTTAGTAATTTTCCAGTCAGGTGGGGATTTGAACCCATGATCTTCTGGACTCAAGCCCAACACCTTAACCACTAGACCGACTGAAAGGATAATTCTCGTTTCTTTCTCGCAACAAGACAGGAGTCACAGTTAGTGACTTTAATCCTGTAAAGAATAAATGAAATTATATGCTATTTTACTCATAATTAGCTTTGCATGCTAACAATGCTAAAAGTTACCAAACTGAATAAAAGGTTTTATGTTCATTATTTTCAAAAAGTAACAAATGTTTAGAAGTATGTACACCATGCAGGTTTAAATGAACTAGATATTGTATTGAATGAATGAAGTTGAATAGAGTGTATACTTGTGCCATAATGTGTTTAAGGGTTTTATCATGTCAAATGAATGAAGATGTGTATGCCTATGTGTTCAACTGATTTATGATGGTTTTGAAATTATACAATATTATACAGTTTGATTAATGATTGAAATATGTGCTTATGATGAATTGTATTGAACATGTTGAACTGCTGACAGATTTGTTGACTCTCAAACCAGTAAAGTGTTTTGGTTTAAGGTTTTCATAAATAACATATGCTTAAGTAGGGTGTAACATGTTGGTTTTAAAACATGTCAGACGTTGACCATTTTAATAAAGTCATGACTAATGCCTGACATGATGTTTCATGATATGTTCAAATATGTTCTGGGTTATTTGTTATCGGGGAGGCAACCTTGAAAGTGTCCGGAGAGACACAATAACGCCACTGAACTGAACACACACTGTTCTCATACGGAGCTACATTATTAGTTACACTTTGCCGCGAAAGGCAGAAAGTGGGGGTGTATGTGCTGGTAAACTTCTGCACCCAAGGCAGCTATCAAATCAGTTCCCATCACAACGTTGGACGATTAAGGATTAACAGTGCCTGCTTTATTTTTTCTTTCTACCATGGGGTTACGTTTGTGCTCAGACCGAGGACGTGTGGGACTGGGCGCCCCGCTCGGACAAATTGACGTGCGGGACTGGGAGCCCCGCCCGGATAGATTTCTGAACTGCAAGCTTAAAAACTCTGTTTTTGAAAAGAAGAGTGTTCTTTTTGCTGCACATGCTGCGAGTATCGGTTTTGTGGCATTATTAAAGATGTGTATGTATTCTGAACCCATTTTTGAGCAAAGATGAATGATTTTTGATGACTGATCTGCTCTGCTGTTTTAATAAACCTGGTAGGAGTAACTTGAATTCAAGTTAATCCTACATTTCACACAACGTCCCAACTTCATTGGAATTGGGGTTGTAAGATCAGATCTACCAAAAAGAAAATTACATTAGTACAAAGCACCCTAATCATTCTAGAATGAGTCAAATAGAGCTATATATGTGAAAATCCCTTTTTTGTTGCACATCACAGTATATTGCAACCCCCCCTTCAATATCATGCAACTCTCATTTCTAAACTTGCCTCAAAACACTGTTACAAAAGGGTGACATGCTGAACTCCTCCTTCTGGCTCCTACTCGACGATTCAGAATGCACATCCATATCCAGTTATGATTTTCCTACTTAAAAGTTACATTCACTGCAGGGTCTGTACGTGCACTAGTTACTACGTTCCTTTTAAACAAATATATTGTCAAAGATGAGCTTTTCGTGTGTGTGTGTGTGTGTATATATATATATATATATATATATATATATATATATATATATATATATATATATATATATATATATATATATATATATATATATATATATATATATATATATATATATATATATATAATCTCCACTGCGAGCATTTAGTGTACTATTAGTATCCAAATCAAGAGGCCACACCGGGTGGTGGAAATCTGTGCTGTCATTCAGGAATAATTTCTTTTAAATGGTGTTTAAAATAGAGCAGTGCCACCTGGGAAGTAAGGTGATTAACACTTGTGGCACAGTGGTGGTCAGGCAGTACAGCGGACTCAAGGTTTGGAGCTGATCCATATATCCTTCAAGGATGTTATATAAATTCTTTTTGAAAGATTCTTTTGCTATAGTACAACAGAGAGTAATTGATACACATACAAAACATTAAGAAGGGAAAACAAACAGAAAAGTATATTTTGTTTTTTTCACTTTGAATTATTTAGGCTTAACACGTGATTAATTAGTGTGTTCACACCCTGAAAGTGGCAGCAGCTGTATCGATTATGATGCAAGACCTGCTCCATTTGAATCTGGCATTTCATGCTTTAACTGCACATATATTCAGTCTAGAAATCTGTATATTAACAGTGTGGTGGTCCCAGTTTCTGCCTGTAGAACGCAGCATAATTATTCATCAGATTGTTTCCATACTGTGGATGGAACAATAATTGAATGTCTCTCTCACTCACTCACTCACTCACTCATCTTCAACCGCTTACTCCAATTAAGGGTCACAGGGGGGCTGGAGCCTGTCCCACGAGTCATCGGGCGTGAGGCAGGGTACACCCTGGACTGGACCCCAGTCTGCCGCAGGCCCACATATAAACAAACACATTCACACTCACACCTAGGAACAATTTAAAATTTCCAACTCACCTAACCTGCATGTCTTTGGATGTGGGAGGAAACCAGAGCACCGGGAGAGAACCCATACAAACACGGGGAGAACATGAAAACTCCACACAGAAAGGCCACAGGTGGGAATCGATCCCATGACCTTCTTGCTGTGAGGCAACAGTGCTAACCCCGAAGCCACTGTGCTGACCCAAGTAAAGGTTTAAAAAAAAAAGAAAGTATTTCAGACAGCCAGCACGAGTAAGTTCACATGTTGTGCATCCTGTGTGCCCAGCCGTGATGTCCGACACAGATGCTGTTTCGCAGATAAAGCATGAAACATCAATAACCATAATGATCAGGTGTTGCAATAAAATGTACTTTGTGCTAAGCACAGAATACTTCAGAACTATGGTCCAACTTTCATGCATGGATACATTTATTCCTAAAGAAACAAGCACAAAGTAAACATTAACCTTTAAATATGCCCAACATATATTTTTTCCCCTTTCTATGCACAAGGAGGCCTCTGTGCTGGGTTTACCCCTTTAAACCCCGTTTCTATGCCCTTGTGCTGTAGAGCATGTGGGATATTGTTTTGGGTTGTTTGGGGCCATTACCGTAGCAAAGTATTTGCAAAAATGTATTTCAATTCACAAATCTGTAACCAGATCCACAAATGTGTTTAAAAAAAAAAAAAAAAAAAAGAGGGCAGGGGGGACGTGCATGTGTAACCATGTGTCTGTGAAAATCGGGCCACTTGATTGGATGTGTTCTTACACGTGCCTTTTGCCGCGAAACATCCACAGATGCGTGCAGCGATTTGTAATTGTGTGGAGACTAGCCACCAGGGTGCGCAAGCACCAATGATATCAGTCACCACTACCGTTTATTAGCCTGGCCAGGACCTCAAAGATGATCTTTGAGGGCGTGTTTCATTTTTTGTTTTTCCTGTGTTTTGGAGACCAGGACCATGAATGGATCTTCTTGCTTCTTTTAATTTTAAATAACCACAAGAATAACAATGGTAATATAAGAAAATGTTGACTGTGCCTTTCAACCAGCTGCATGTAAAGATCCGTGTAATTCACAAAGAACGGAGGATATCTCATTTTGGGGAATAACAGTTTGGTCTGTTGTAAAACGTTTGGAAAGAGGTGTCATTTGGAAAGGGCAATTCCCTTTGAAGTGATTGATTCCAGAAGAACTCCCGGCCAGACGCTTTTCAGTGTGGGGGCCCCGTGCCCCTCCCTGGAGGAATTTGATTTGTCGAGGAACACCTTAAGTGTCCGATCATAGTGTGTTATCGTCAGCTAACCTTAGCCCACTTCTCGCACCCCCTCCAGACTTCCATCTCTCGTAATTATGAGTACAGGATTTTTTTTTTTAATATCCAGTGAATGCAGTGCTCTTCTATAGGATACAGTACTATTTGTGTTAACATTTTTTTTATTATTACCATTTTTATTCTTGTGTTTACTTAACATTAAAAGATGCAAGAACATCCATTCATGTTCCTGGTCTCTGAAACACAGGAAAAAAAATAAATAAATAAAAGACACCCTCAAAGATGTTCTTTGAGGGCCTGGCCAGGCTTAAAACAGTAGCGATGACTGATATCATTGGTGCTTGCGCCCCCTGGTGGTTAGTTTCCACACTAGTACAAATCACTGCACACATTTGTGGATGTTTCGCAGCAGAAGTGTAGCAGAAGTCACGTGTAAGAACACATCCAATCGAGTGCCCCGATTTTCACAGACAAATGGTTACAGACGCACAGATTTTTTTTTTTTTTTTTTTTTTTTTTACACATTTGTGGATAGAGCTGACACAAATGACTATTTTGACAGTCGACTAGTCAACAATTATTTTTACTATTAGTCGACAAGTCGGATCATACGTAAATTGCAGCTTATCGCATTTTATCAATATTGATACCATTATCGATTCCGCTTACCAATCCGATTCCTTATTGATTCCCTCATCGATACTTCCAGTGAATTTTATTTGTGCTACAAGTAGGCTTTACCGGTTTTCTATGTCAACAACATTTTATTGAGTCTTAAAGTTAATAAATATGAAATTGGTCACTGGATCCTTGATTTCTGGACATAAATAAACTCTACATGGTGGATCCTTGATCTCTTGACATAGATAGAAAAAAATCTGTAGTTTCTGTCAAAAGCATTTCCTTTCAGACATTAATGGCATGGATGTCACTCCATATGTCTGAGCTGAGCTCAGCTTGCTGCTGGAGTCTGTAGGTCTGCAGCCATACAGTCTTGGGCTGCTGCTCATCAGTCAGGACATCTCATTTGGGGAGGGGGAAAAAAAAACATTTTTATTGATTGCAGTTTATTGTTTGTATTACAGCATTTGGAAAGAGATGTAATTTGATTTAAATGGCAATTCGCTTTGAAGTTATTAATTCCAAGCAGACTCTATCTTTCCAACTTGACTCTGCAGCGCAGCGTTTGGCGCAACTGAATGGAGGAAGGTTCTCGTTTCTTTCTCACAAGACAGGAGTCCCAGTTAGTCACTGTAATCAGCACAAAAGTGACTCATGATTGACATATTTTTAATGGCTTTGAGAGGGGTTAAGAAGCAGAGTTGTCGCTTCTGAAGAGGAACAAAGCAAAGATCCAACGAAGCAGCGGATCGAAGCACTGCTTCATTGGTTTAAGGTTCAAAGCAAATGATTCGTCGACTACTAAATTAGTTGTTGACAGTTTCAATAGTCGACGTAGTCGTGGCAGCCCTATTTGTGGATCTGGTTACACCAGGGCTCACCAACCTTGTTCCTGGAGGGCACCTGCCCTGCATGTTTTCTAACTCTCCCTGATCCACTCCCAGACAATTAACTCTATCAGGTGTGCTCAGCCAATCAACAGCTGGAAGACACCACTTAAGAAAAGAAAAAGGTGTGACTTGAGTAGGTTGACATGGAAAACATACAGGGCAGTGGCTCTCCAGGAATAGGGTTGGTGACCCCTGAGATACAGATTGGAACAAAAGCTCATAATGGTCAGTATTTGTGATTGACTAATGATGAAGTCACAAAGCAGGGGTCTCTTGAAACTGACCCACTGTAACTATAATAAAGGGAAATGGTCGAAGGGTAACTGCTCTTGCAACAAAGCAGAACTGTCCTGCTCTGAACTTTCCCCATGCATTTCCTGTGAAAACCAATCAGAAAATACCACTGGCATTGATTCACTAGACAACTGTGATGATCTGGGGGATGATGATGCAAGTGACTTTGATGAATGAAAATAAATAGGCATAGACTCACTTGATTGGCCCAGTATTTTCCTGGGTCTTGTAAGCACTCGAAGTGGACTCGTGAATAAATAAATAATGCATGGTGGACTGAGTTAATTCATAGTCATTGAAAAGTGTATGACAGTGTTATTTTTTGCAATAAAGGCAGTAAAATCATGAAATTTTAAAGCATCTCCATTCTTAATTTAAGGGGGTTCGCATTGAAGACAAATTAGTTGGCTGTATGATGTACAGGGTTTATTTGGCCATTTACAGTATTTTAGGAAGTACTTTTTCTCTTTGCCTCCTGAAATTCATGGGCGAGGAGGTTAAACTTTCATAATTCCTACTTTGACAGGAAAGGTGTTGTGTGTTGGGGGGGTGTGGCTGGACATTTTGGTGTTCTTTTCTTTTCTTTGCTCTCCAGGTGGTATGAAAACTGATTTGTCTGTGGAGAGGGTGCTGGCGGAGGAGTCCTTCACCCTCATCGACAGTATGTGCAGCACCTGTGGATGGTGCTCACGTGCAGCCTTGGGGACTTTCGGCTGAAGCGGATAATGAGATGGCGTTCTGCATTCGTGCAGCCTTGAAGACTTTCAGCTGAAGCGGATGATGAGATGGCGTTCTGCATTTGAGCCATGTGTGGTTCGGGCAGAATTGCCGGGAACTCGACCTTGTGATGTTCGTTTGTGAGACGCTGAGGACCGCGCCTGGGTTTGACACATCGTGCCTCTGAAGGAAGAAGGGTGAGGGACACATGCTGTCAGCACACATCAGAGGTGATTAATTGTTTGACTAATTGTTGATAGTAACTTGGTATTTTGTTACGCAGTATATTTGAATTGTGATGAGAGTTGTGCAGCTCGCTTCTCAATGCCGTGGCGTGCGGACCGGTGATCCTCCACCTGTTGTGAGAAGCTGCTCATTTGCATAAAGTTTAAAATACAGACCTAAATGTGTTGCTGATAGTGTGTGCCTTTTGAAGGATATTGGTTGTAACTGCTGACTTACCTCACCTCTTCTATCCTTCGCAGAGAGTCGGTTTGTCGTGTCCACCTGGGGGGTGTTTGGCGGTAACAGTGAGTCCAGAAGCGCCGGGCTTCGATCCTTTTGGGCACTGGAGAGCGTGCCAGCCTTCACTCCACCAGAATGACGCTGTTTTAGTTTTTACACTTTGTTATGCACTAGAGGGTGAAAAATAAATTGTTTTTGTTATTGGAACCGCTTTCTGGTTATTTTAGCGCTGGGTTCCGTCAGACGCAGGTCCGCTCCTCAACCCGCGTCGACACATAACAAAAGGGTTAATTGCCAGAAAACTGCAGTGTTCCTAACGGAGAACTTTTAGGAATATCTCCAGGGGGTCTGTCAAAACGGAAATCCACCATCAAAAACTAATCCCAATGAAGTTGGGGCAAAACCATTTTTAAACATTATGCACAGCTGATGGCCTAATTACCCTAATCCGCCTTGATTGTAAACATTTTAATTGAAAATCACAGCTGCTAATGTAAACAGCTCAGCCTTTTCATGGAGGGTATTCGTGTATAATATGTTCTTTTATGTCTCATTATAAGTTGTTCTGTGTTCCAGGTATGTAAGCAGATTTGGCTGGGCCTTTATGATGAGAGAACATCCTCAATACCAGAGTTTAGAGAACCACAGAAAGTCAAAGAGTTCCTTCAAGATAAGTACGAGAAAAAGAGATGGTAAGTCTTTTCTCTCTCTCTCTCTCTCTCTCTCTCTCTCAATGTGAAAATAAGAACAGTGCTCTTGCAAGGTGATGTAAATTTCTTTCACTGCCTTTCTGGATTGTAATTTCTCTGAAATGGAGGATACCAGTTTGACCCTAGGCTAGGCATTGTCAACTGGTATAATGGTGGTATAACTTTTGGCAAAAATAGCATGGTTTTATATGGCATTGCATTCCTCCAATGCGCACATTATTTTCTTGTTTATGTACACCTTCTCTCTTTCTCCATCTCTGTTCCCAGCATACATCTACAGTTTACATCTGTCTCCCACCTCTCTTCCATGTAACTAGGGAGGATGTGGTCACAAAGATCAATAGCTTGTCTGATCAAGACATTTTTGATGAATCAGTATCAGCTTTATTAAACACGAGTCTCACCCCATTCAGTCTGCAGTCTGTTTGGTAAATGACGTGTCCGTTAATAGCCACCACTCTTCTGTGCTTCCTAGATTACCAGCAGCAATGGATTTTAGAAGCAATTCTGCACTCTGCTTCTTTTTATATATGCACCAAGTCTGTTTTTGATGGATGGCACATCTGCCATTGAGTCTGGTCCCATGGGCTAATGTTTTGTCAGACTTGCTGCTTGAAAGCCCGCCAACTGCTGTTGACATTCCCTGTTCACTTCATCTCTCTGATGGCTTCAAACCATCCATTAACATGTTGCTTTTCACAATTTGCTTCACTTCTTGTAGTGGTACTCAGACTACTGTATTTCCTTGATTAAATGCCCAGGTGTTTTATTTTATTTTTTTCAAACCGTGCTCAGGCCCGGCACCTAATTGAAGCAGGCTGGCAATTATTAACAATCTGCTCCTTGCTGCCAGAGTCACCGGCCGAACGGTCCCCCCTAAAAATCGCTCTGCCCTGCCTTCACTGCACATGCATCATTATCCGCAGTTTACGGATTATCACCTCCTTTCTGCTTAAAACTGCACTCCAGTCATAATCTGTCTCAGTGACAAATATCTGAAGCTTTTTTACAACAATCATTTCCCCATAAATTCAGTATTATTTCATCATAAAAGATGGAGGAAGTGATCAGAGCACCGCGGCGACACTAACTGCTAGCTGATGCGTTCACTGCGCATCAGTCATTTCATAGTGCTGCAGAGTATCACCTCGTTTCTGCTTAAAATGGCCTCTTTTCTGCTTAAACCTGACTTTAGAGTGATATAACAGGTTTTACCTTGTCATCTGATGTCTCAGACAAGCTGAGCTCTGAAATGATGCATGCGCAGTGGAGGAGGTCTGACCAATTTTTAGCAGCGGGCCATTCGGTCTGTGACACCAGCACTGTATTATGGTTTTAAGTTTCACACATATCCTTGGGCGTGGCAAACCAAAGAAAACCACTTGAGTTCAGAGCCCTCTGCGTCGCTGTGTACCCTCTTTGAGCCCCCCTCTGGAGTCTGACGTGCACAACCCAAAAATTTAAAGTACGGCCGGAGACCACAAGTGATGTGATTTGTCACTTCCCAGTTTCACTCCTTCCTCTCCCGTTATGTTTTAAATTCTTTTTTGCTGTGCAAACAGCAATTACATTTCAACCATGGATCAAATAGAGGAACATTTGGCAGAAAATTCCACAAATATATTTACAACACGGAGTCGAAAAACTACAAAGACACTCAAATGACCTGCAGTTCATCGAGGGAAATTGTATATAATGTTGGTTTGGAGGTTGATGATTGTATAAAGAACTGGAGCTCGGTGAGGGACAAATTGGTCCAGAAAAAGGGGGAGAACAAAAACAGGAACCATAGATTGTACGAGGTCTGTCCAAAAAGTATCGTACCTTTTTATTTTTTTCAAAAACTATATGGATTTGAATCACGTGTGATTACATCAGCCAAGCTTGAACCTTCGTGCGCATGCGTGAGTTTTTCCATGCCTGTCAGTTGCGTCATTCACCTGTGGGCAGGCTTTGAGTGAGCACTGGTCCACCCCTCCCGTCGGATTTCTTTTGTCTGAGAACTTTCTGAGAGGCTGCCGCTTTGCTCCATGAAATTTTTTTCAGAAACTGTTAGAGATAGGCAGTTGGAAACCATTCGATAGATTCAGTTGGATATCGGTGAAGATTCTGTCGGCGTCACGCAGATTATGGACTGTTAAAACCTTTTTAAAGACGGCCCACAGCGGCGGAGGGCGCGAGGCGCGCCGAGCGGCCATTCGACAGGCTGGATCGACCAGATCATTTCTAAACTGAACGCTGTGTTGATCCGGGACATCATGTGACTACCACAGAAATGGCAACAGAGCTGGACATAGCACTTTTGCGGCACATTCCACTGTTACAGGAGATTTTGTAATGAAAGACATGCAGAGGATTTCGCGCGTCGGCACGAAGCAGCTCAGGAAGCGCAGCAAAAAACACCTCCATCTTGGAAGTCTCACAGGACATATTGGGGCATGTCCAGCTATTACACAATTTCTCGGATACTCACTTGACTGAAAGCCATCGAAAGCCGTCTGAATCTTCTGAATGGTTTCCAACACGGAGGTGATTTTTTTTTTTTTTGCTGCGCGTCCTGAGCTGCTTCGTGCCGACACGCGAAATCCTCCGCACGTCTTTCATTACAAAATCTCCTGTAACAGTGGAATGTGCCGCAAAAGTGCTATGTCCAGCTCTGTTGCCATTTCTGTGGTAGTCACATGATGTCCCGGATCAACACAGCGTTCAGTTTAGAAATGATCTGGTCGTTCCAGCCTGTCGAATGGCCTCTCGGCGCGCCCTCCGCCGCTGTGGGCCGTCTTTAAAAAGGTTTTAACAGTCCATAATCCGCGTGACGCCGACAGAATCTTCACCGATATCCAACTGAATCTTTCGAATTGTTTCCAACTGCCTGTCTCTAACAGTTTCTGAAAAAATTTCATGGAGCAAAGTGGCAGTCTCTCAGCAAGTTCTCAGACAAAAGAAGTCCGACGGGAGGGGTGGACCAGTGCTCACTCAAAGCCTGCCCACAGGCGAATGACGCAACCGACAGGCGTGGAAAAACTCACGCATGCGCACGAAGGTTCAAGCTTGGCTGATGCAATCACACGTGATTCAAATCCATATAGTTTTTGAAAAAAATAAAAAGGTACGATACGTTTTGGACAGACCTCGTATATTAGGGATACAACTTTTAATTTTTTGTTCCAAAAACAATTTCCTAGATTTGTTTTTATACATAGGTAATTAAAGTGAAGAAGTTCACCCATGAACCCATGTTTGTACTCATGCAACACTTGTTTGAATATGGGCAAGGGTGCATAGCACTCTTGGCTTTCAATAAGTTCTTAGAATTTGTAAGACTTTATTGGTGATTAGAGTATTGCCGAGTCATCATGGCAGCCCACCTGGAGTTTGCCAAAAGCGGCAGGAACTGGGATACGAGTCAGGATTGAGGAAAAGATGAACGCAGCAATGTACAGAGACATCCTGGATGAAAATCTGCTCCAGAGCGCTCTTGACCTCAGACTGGGGTGACTGTTAATCTTTCAGTAGGACAATGACCCTAAGCACACAGACAAGATATCAAAGGAGTGGCTTCAGGACAACTCTGTGAATGTCCTTGAGTGGCCCAGCCAGAGCCTAGACCTGAATCTGATTGAACATCTCTGGAGAGATCTGAAAATGGCTGTGCATCTCCATCCAACTTGATCCAACCTGTTGGTGCTGCAAAGAGGAATGGGCAAAACTGCCCAAAGATGGGTGCACCAAGCTTGCGGCATCATATTCAAGAAGACTTGAGTCTGTAATTGCTGGCAAAGGTGCATCAACAAAGTATTGAGCAAAGAGTGTGAATACTTAACGTACATGAGATTTCTTACCTTTTTTATTTTTAATACATTTGCAAAAACTGCAAAAAAAAAAAAAAAAAAATCATGTCATTATGGGGTGTGAGTTGAATTTTGAGGGGGAAAAATGAACTGTGAATACTTTCCAGATGCACTGTATATACTACAGGTGTGACAAATCACAAAACTCACAGTTTGGCTCATGTTACGGTTTTATTTACAAATCTGATCATTTTCGAATCAGCCAACTCGTGTCCATTTTCTCTCTCTCACTCACTCACTCACACACACACACACACACACACAAACTATGAATGAATATAATTTATTTTGAACAAAAGAAAACATAAAATGATAATGCACAAGAAAGGTTTTTCAGGTGAAATAGATGTGTCCTCCCAAGCAGGCACAACACTTGGCAAATGACTTAAAGTCACTTTTATTCCTGAGTGGACTCTCAACCACTTCGACTCCACCCACACTGGTGCTCTGTTCAGTGGGCTCACAACGGCACAGGGAACAGGTGGCTAACTATTGCTTCTCAATTTCTGATGTTCTGGAAAGATTCTCTCTGTTTGGATCCAGAAATGCACTGAACCTGCAGCCTGCTCCCTGGAGGTTGTCTGTTTTTATCAGGATCCCTTCACATGAACCCACAACTGCTTTTTCTTGACCAGTTTATTTTTTTGAAGTCATTTGTTTATATTATACAGTGAAACTAAAGAAAGAGAAAAAGGCACAGACGGGCATGAAAAGAATAAATGGGGAAGGCGGATCGAAATGACAATGTGTACAATTTAAGGTCTTTTCACCACAACAATACAGGGCAGAAGTGTTCTCATATAGGTGTATAATAAAATTGAGAGAGTACATCAATTAGACCAGTAGGGGGCATTTGCGTAAACCCACTTTGCGTAAGTAATAAATAATTACATCATGTTGTGGTGAGGAGCCCCTTCTTCCGATATGGTCTGTCCATTTACTTACTGTTTTGAGAAATGTGAAGTTAGCGACACCAGCAACCATAGTCAATTGTCTTCCGGGGGGCCAGAGCAGGCGACATTGAAGGAAATTTGAAACTGCTGGCTAAGGCTAAGCGTAAATTTGGTAAGATTGTAATTCACGTCGGCAGTAATGACACCCGGTTACGCCAATTGGAGGTCACTAAAATTAACATTGAATTGGTGTGTAACTTTGCAAAAACAATGTCGGACTCTGTAGTTTTCTCTGGGCCCCTCCCCAATTGGACCGGGAGTGACATGTTTAGCCGCATGTTCTCCTTGAATTGCTGGCTGTCTGAGTGGTGTCCAAAAAATGAGGTGGGCTTCATAGATAATTGGCAAAGCTTCTAGGGAAAACCTGGTCTTGTTAGGAGAGATGGCATCCATCCCACTTTGGATGGAGCAGCTCTCATTTCTAGAAATCTGGCCAATTTTCTTAAATCCTCCAAACCGTGACTATCCAGGGTTGGGACCAGGAAGCAGAGTTGTAGTCTTACACACCTCTCTGCAGCTTCTCTCCCCCTGCCATCCCCTCATTACCCCATCCCCGTAGAGACGGTGCCTGCTCCCAGACCACCAATAACCAGTAAAAATCTATTTAAGCATAAAAATTCAAAAAGAAAAAATAATATAGCACCTTCAACTGCACCACAGACTAAAACAGTTAAATGTGGTCTATTAAACATTAGGTCTCTCTCTTCTAAGTCCCTGTTAGTAAATGATATAATAATTGATCAAAATATTGATTTATTCTGCCTTACAGAAACCTGGTTACAGCAGGATGAATATGTTAGTTTAAATGAGTCAACACCCCCGAGTCACACTAACTGCCAGAATGCTCATAGCACAGGCCGAGGCGGAGGATTAGCAGCAATCTTCCATTCCAGCTTATTAATTAATCAAAAACCCAGACAGAGCTTTAATTCATTTGAAAGCTTGACTCTTAGTCTTGTCCATCCAAATTGGAAGTCCCAAAAACCAGTTTTATTTGTTATTATCTATCGTCCACCTGGTTGTTACTGTGAGTTTCTCTGTGAATTTTCAGACCTTTTGTCTGACTTAGTGCTTAGCTCAGATAAGATCATTATAGTGGGCGATTCTAACATCCACACAGATGCTGAGAATGACGGCCTCAACACTGCATTTAATCTATTATTAGACTCAATTGGCTTTGCTCAAAATGTAAATGAGTCCACCCACCACTTTAATCATATCTTAGATCTTGTTCTGACTTATGGTATGGAAATTGAAGACTTAACAGTATTCCCTGAAAACTCCCTTCTGTCTGATCATTTCTTAATAACATTTACATTTACTCTGGACTACCCAGCAGTGGGGAATAAGTTTCATTACACTAGAAGTCTTTCAGAAAGCGCTGTAACTAGGTTTAAGGATATGATTCCTTCTTTATGTTCTCTAATGCCATATACCAACACAGTGCAGAGTAGCTACCTAAACTCTGTAAGTGAGATAGAGTATCTCGTCAATAGTTTTACATCCTCATTGAAGACAACTTTGGATGCTGTAGCTCTTCTGAAAAAGAGAGCTTTAAATCAGAAGTGCCTGACTCCGTGGTATAACTCACAAACTCGCAGCTTAAAGCAGATAACCCGTAAGTTGGAGAGGAAATGGCGTCTCACTAATTTAGAAGATCTTCACTTAGCCTGGAAAAAGAGTCTGTTGCTCTATAAAAAAGCCCTCCGTAAAGCTAGGACATCTTACTACTCATCACTAATTGAAGAAAATAAGAACAACCCCAGGTTTCTTTTCAGCACTGTAGCCAGGCTGACAAAGAGTCAGAGCTCTATTGAGCCGAGTATTCCTTTAACTTTAACTAGTAATGACTTCATGACTTTCTTTGCTAATAAAATTTTAACTATTAGAGAAAAAATTACTCATAACCATCCCAAAGACGTATCGTTATCTTTGGCTGCTTTCAGTGATGCCGGTATTTGGTTAGACTCTTTCTCTCAGATTGTTCTGAGTTATTTTCATTAGTTACTTCATCCAAACCATCAACATGTCTATTAGACCCCATTCCTACCAGGCTGCTCAAGGAAGCCCTACCATTATTTAATGCTTCGATCTTAAATATGATCAATCTATCTTTATTAGTTGGCTATGTACCACAGGCTTTTAAGGTGGCAGTAATTAAACCATTACTTAAAAAGCCATCACTTGACCCAGCTATCTTAGCTAATTATAGGCCAATCTCCAACCTTCCTTTTCTCTCAAAAATTCTTGAAAGGGTAGTTGTAAAACAGCTAACTGATCATCTGCAGAGGAATGGTCTATTTGAAGAGTTTCAGTCAGGTTTTAGAATTCATCATAGTACAGAAACAGCATTAGTGAAGGTTACAAATGATCTTCTTATGGCCTCAGACAGTGGACTCATCTCTGTGCTTGTTCTGTTAGACCTCAGTGCTGCTTTTGATACTGTTGACCATAAAATTTTATTACAGAGATTAGAGCATGCCATAGGTATTAAAGGCACTGCGCTGCGGTGGTTTGAATCATATTTATGTAATAGATTACAATTTGTTCATGTAAATGGGGAATCTTCTTCACAGACTAAGGTTAATTATGGAGTTCCACAAGGTTCTGTGCTAGGACCAATTTTATTCACTTTATACATGCTTCCCTTAGGCAGTATTATTAGACGGCATTGCTTAAATTTTCATTGTTACGCAGATGATACCCAGCTTTATCTATCCATGAAGCCAGAGGACACACACCAATTAGCTAAACTGCAGGATTGTCTTACAGACATAAGGACATGGATGACCTCTAATTTCCTGCTTTTAAACTCAGATAAAACTGAAGTTATTGTACTTGGCCCCACAAATCTTAGAAACATGGTGTCTAACCAGATCCTTACTCTGGATGGCATTACCCTGACCTGTATTAATACTGTGAGAAATCTTGGAGTCATTTTTGATCAGGATATGTCATTCAAAGCGCATATTAAACAAATATGTAGGACTGCTTTTTTCCATTTACGCAATATCTCTAAAATTAGAAAGGTCTTGTTGTTATGTTTCGGACGCGGTCGGAGCACCGACCCAGCGTTTGAAAGGAACCAGCATAAAATAAGCAGAGCACGGTTCAAAGGATAACAGAATTTAATAAACATAACAGTGAGTGACGTGCTAAACAACTAAAAAGTCCGCGGTCTGGTGAGCTGGAAACACGGCGCGCTCTCAACAGCGCAAACGGTCCGGAGCCACAGCAGTTCGGACCCAGGGACCCCGCCGACACCCCCCAGGTGGCCGCGACAAACCGAGTCTGTGAAGAAAGAAAACATGGAGGTGAGTCCAACTCCACACAGAGAGACACAACTCAAAGGTGCACGCAATCAGCAAACACTTCCTGGCTTAAATCTGTACATCAGCTTCTCACTCTGCAGGCATGGAACAACTCAGTTCAAATCTCCACTGCAGCAGAAGCTGATTAGACAATTAGCATAACGTGACAGCTCAATAACACAAGGTGTGAGGGACACCAAATCCACTGTCATTACTTCATAAAAGTCACCAAAACCAAATTACCTCAGGAAGTGTGCTGAAGAGCGTGAGACCTCACCCAATCCTCCTTCACAGACTGTGGCGTCAAACCTGGAGCGGTCTCTGCGTCCGTGATGGCGAGATTGTTCTCCTGACGTCGATCTCACACGTCTGCTCACAAGGTCGAGTCTCTGGCAATCACACACTGTGTATTCAAGGTTTAAATGCAGCAATCTCTGATTAAGACAAAATACACCACAGCTGTGAGTCCTGATGACCTGCATGTGAAAACAAGCCTCAGGTGTTCAGGGTGAGGTCCTAATGCTCAGCCACTCAGTCCTGAATGCATACCACCTGGTGGGAGAAACAGAAAACAAAACCCAAGCCAGCCAAACACCCCAGCCCACAACACTTGTCTCAGAGTGATGCATGAAAAACTAATTCATGCATTTATTTCCTCTAGGCTGGATTATTGTAATTCATTATTATCAGGTTGTCCTAAAAGTTCCCTGAAAAGCCTTCAATTCAAAATGCTGCAGCTAGAGTACTAACGGGGACTAGAAGGAGAGAGCATATCTCACCCATATTGGCCTCTCTTCATTGGCTTCCTGTTAATTCTAGAATAGAATTTAAAATTCTTCTTCTTACTTATAAGGTTTTGAATAATCAGATCCCATCTTATCTTAGGGACCTCATAGTACCATATCACCCCAATAGAGCGCGTCGCTCTCAGACTGCAGGCTTACTTGTAGTTCCTAGGGTTTGTAAGAGTAGAATGGGAGGCAGAGCCTTCAGCTTTCAGGCTCCTCTCCTGTGGAACCAGCTCCCAATTCAGATCAGGGAGACAGACACCCTCTCTACTTTTAAGATTAGGCTTAAAACTTTCCTTTTTGCTAAAGCTTATAGTTAGGGCTGTATCAGGTGACCCTGAACCATCCCTTAGTTATGCTGCTATAGACTTAGACTGCTGGGGGGTTCCCATGATGCACTGAGTGTTTCTTTCTCTTTTTGCTCTGTATGCACCACTCTGCATTTAATCATTAGTGACTGATCTCTGCTCTCCTCCACAGCATGTCTTTTTCTTGGTTCTCTCCCTCAGCCCCAACCAGTCCCAGCAGAAGACTGCCCCTCCCTGAGCCTGGTTCTGCTGGAGGTTTCTTCCTGTTAAAAGGGAGTTTTTCCTTCCCACTGTCGCCAAGTGCTTGCTCACAGGGGGTCGTTTTGACCGTTGGGGTTTTTCCGTAATTATTGTATGGCCTTGCCTTACAATATAAAGCGCCTTGGGGCAACTGTTTGTTGTGATTTGGTGCTATATAAATTGATTGACTATTGACTATTACTCCAGTATGTAGTGAATTGGTCCATGCACAGATTCAAAGAAAACATCTGTTTTTCCATGTCATATATTTCTTTCACAATTCCAGTCCATTCTTCTTTTGATGGGGACTTTTTTGTTAGCCATCTTCTTGTAATAGCTTTTTATACTGGCTGCTAACATTATTTTAATCAGATATTTATCTGTAACTTTCATTGTGGGGGAGAAATTACCAAGATAAATTGTACAAAAATCGTGTTTAATCTCAAAGCCTACTATTGATTTCATTTCCTCCACTACATCCTGCCAGTAGAATCGTATAGTCGGGCAGTCTCAAAAAACATGGAAAGGATCTGCTTGAGCACTGCCACACTCACTCCAGCACCGTCTGCAACTTGGTTGACCTTTCTGGAGTTGTTTTATTTTGGGGGTGATTTAAAAAAAAAAAAATTACATTCTTCAATGAAAATTCCCTCCATTGACCAGAGTTAGAGGTGCTCATTTGACTTTTACAGATAATCAGCCAATCATCTTCTGAAATAGTTATTTTTGCTTCTTTTTCCCATTTAGATTTTACTTAGTGTGTGGAAACACCATTATATGACTGTAAACAGGAGGCTGTAAACAGGAGGCAAATGTTCGAGGCAGAGAATTCGCCTCAAACATTTTTTATAATCGAATTATTCAAATTACTCGATTAATCGTTTCAGCCCTAATATAGATGATTTACTGTCCCTGCTGGATTGGTCTGTGAGTCCAGAATGTAATTATCAGCATCTGTTGTTCAGTGTTGTTAGCTAATATCTGCGGTTTCGCTAAAAATATTAGTCCTATCGATGTTCTGTTTTGGCCATACCAAATGGCATATGTCAGCTCTCCACAGTTTGTCTGTGATCGAAGTTATATGCACGCATGGAGAGCTTTTTGTCTTTTCTGCATTCTGCCGCAAGAAAGTGGTTTTTATTTTTGCACACCCACAAACAGATGGTGGCAGAAGACATCAAACGCACCATACTTCTCACTCATGGTAATGGCAACATGACACTTAACTGACTAAACCAATTGAAATACAAAAACTTAATAAATCAATACCAGCACTGTTAAACCAACATGAATCACAATAACATTTAAAACCCCAAACTCCCATGGTGCATTGCAGCACAATGTCTGTTGTTCACTGTTGTTAGCTAATGTCACTAATTTGTCCAAAAATATTAGTCCTATCAATTTTCCATTTGCGCAGCATTCATCCTTGACCCAAAATACATAAGCATACAAAACGGCAAATGTCAGTTCTCCCTAGTTTTTCCATGATCCAAGTCATAAATCCGCACCCACACAGAGGCCACTTGGCTATTATAATATAGATTGTGACAATAAACCTATATTTTCACACTGTCATGTTAATGTTGCAGTTAATATGCAGGCCGGACAGTGGAGGGTGAGGGTGGGGGATCAAATATGATTTGTTACACCACTAATATGTACAAAGCACGATTCACTATTAATTATTAATAACTTTACTGATGTAACTGATAAGCTATGGCTAAACACAGATGAAATAAAATTAAAGTATAGGATTATTTAGTTGATTTGGTAGAACGTCTGTCACCCCAGTTTAAACATTGACATCTGAACAAAAACAAGAACGATAAGTTTTCTCCCCTTCAACATGCCACTGCTTGCAGTCAATACAAGCTCCTCCTTAGTGGAGATTATTTTTCTACACACACTCTCACACACACACACACACACATCTCAAAGCAGTATGGCCTGTCTGTTAGTGATGCAAAGCAGCATGTTCAAATATAACTTTTAAATTTAATCACAAATTTGTGTGAAATTTATGAAACTTAATTGCCTTTAAAACCCTGTATTATGTCCATGTATTTTAGTCTTCAAATTTGTGTGGTAGGATATCTGCCACGCACAATCATTCATTTTGTAAATTCCACAGAAAAGAATGCAGAGGAAGTTGGCATGAAGAGGCATGTAAGACTTTCTCCCCCCCCCTCCCCCTTTCCTTCCTAGGTATGTACCCCCTGAGCAGGCAAAGGTGGTGGCATCAGTTCATGCTTCCATTTCTGGCTCCTCAAATAGTAGCACTAGCAGCACACCGGAGGTTAGACCACTAAAATCCCTGTTGGGGGAGTCGGCCCCCACCCTACACCTCAACAAGACTACACCACCTAATCAGGTATGTTTCCTCATGATTTACATACACAGCTTGTAATCATCAGCAGCAACTGGTAAAATTCAATAAATTAAACATGTTATTCTTAAAACATGACTGATTCTGATCATATGGTCGTGTACCATTTTCATCTTTTTTTTTTTTTGTCTCATGGCTGTTTTACTCTATTTAAGGCCATTTGGTTAAAGCATTTCTGTTACTTTGATTTGATAGGTTCACAGTATTTGCACTGGTTATTCTCTTCATTTTTGAACAGGACGTATCTTCAAACACTATTTTGTCACCATCAAAAGCTTATTCAAAGTCAGTTGAATGATAAGAAGCAATCTGTCTGTCTCCCAGTCTCCAGTGGTGAGTCGTGGACAACCTCAGCAGCAGCAGTTTCATGATAAGAAGTTTGACCTGCTGAGTGACCTTGGGGGAGACATCTTTGCTGCCCCGCCCAGCGGCATGAACGCCGGTTTTGCTAATTTTGCACATTTTGGCAGCCACACAAGTAAGAAACTGATAATCATTTAAAAAAAAAAAAAAAAGTTAAAATGTTTGATGCATGGTCTAACCAGCAGTAATATATCACACAGCTTGCAAAAACACACCGAATTGTCCTAAAATTGTCCTATGCTGAAGATAAAACTTGTAAAAACATGTTCTCTGGCAAACACTATATCCACTAAGATGAACAGGTGATATCTAAAGTAGGAATTCATAGATGTTACATTTAATTTGACACCTCTTACAGAGTCTGGAAGAGGGTTTTATATCATAGTTTATGGCACACTGGCAGTTGTGTTATGAACAGACAGATTGTCATGGTGACTAATGCCTCCACATAGGGCTATTAGTGCATGCTTCCTGTGGAAGATGTGATGTCCTCTCATGTTCTTTTAAAAATTCCATCAAGTTTTGCCCATAATACTGTGACCAAAGTGGCATCCCACGTCACAACTGTGCACCTGAGAGACTGGTACTGTGAATACCACTGTAACTGCACACAAATAGCTTCATATTCTGTGTCATCTCATCCTGACAGTTAGATTGGGTTTCCTGTATGTTCCGAGAAGCCAAATGTCAGCGTACCTTCCAGCTGTGAGAGCTGTTTCATATTTTATTAATATGACACTCCGCTGTCATTATCTTTCATACTGATCATGTAATCTGTTTGATTTGCAGTCTTCCACCCAAGTCTTTAGCTTTCATACAGTGAATATCAGCCCTTTGTTCTTTGTCTCATCCATGTATTTATTTTGTTCTCATTGTCATTTTTGTTGGTTTGTCTGTCTGAACGTCACCACACCACCACTTCAGCAGGACAGATTCCAAATGCAAACGCAGACTTTGCTAATTTTGATGCATTTGGGAGCACTCCTGGGCCAACTGGTTTCCATTCAGCACCCCAAGCCCAGTTTCCACCTTCAAGCACAGGTAGAGCATCCAGATCACACTCACCAAACACATTAGCTTGGAGAATTTTGTAGACAGAACATGCAGTGTGTGTATATAATAGAATGGGGAAAATTAATATTTTAATTTTTTGTGCGATTAATATTAGACAAATAATGAATGTTTGAGTTCAATGGTACAAATCCATTTATTTATTGGATTCGTACATTCAACTCGGCTTCGCCTCGTTGAATAGTACGTTCCAATATCCACCTAATGAAATATTTGTTCCTTTGAAAGAATGGAAAAACATTCATTATTTGTTTCATATAACGACGAAAATAGATCCTTGTCATTACATTGATACATTACATTGATTACCTTGACTTACATTTTGGTGTTTGTCACTGGTGCTTAACAGTCCAACACAAGCTTTAAATAGGAGTCCAAAATTGTTCTCAGTAGTTCGTGATGCCATCCACTGACTTTGTGTACAGACTGCCTCTGCTTTCCTCACTCCAATGAAAAATGGCGTCAAAAATTTGTCCAGCTTTTCATCCTAACTTCATCCTCTTCATCCTAACAGCTCTTCATGCTTCCAGACACCTTGGTAGATTTGGTTTTTTTTGTGTGTGTTAGGAGAATTAGCACTATCAATTATCTCCTTCAGATCGTCATCTGCCAGCAATACAAACTCCGCCATGTTTAACTAAACACTGGCCACAGTAGTGTGAGCATGCACTTTGGTTGGGGTGTGCAATAGCACATTTCATATAGCACCAAAATTGCACACTAAAAAGAACTATTGCACGGTCATGAAACACGACGGCAAATGGTACAAATAATCCATGTCACATGACATACAAGCTACCAATCAAATGACAAGGATCCACTCAGCTGTATATAAAGTGTTTTAATATGTTAAAATATGTGAACACATTTCCTGAATATGCAGTTTTCTTTTCCCTGTAATGCCTGTGGCTGGTGAAATCATAGTATTTCATCTTTATGGAGGATTGTTTGAGCTGTTACAATACCTGAGCATACCAGTACTGTATTATGAAGACTGGGAACTGATTGTTTTTATTAGTTTTGTTTTTATTAGTTACAAAATGCAGCATGTTGCTACATAAATGCATGTGCATGATCTGTGCTACAATGGTACAGACAGTAGTAAGGATATGACATCTTGTATGTTGCACAGTTAAAGAAAAATGACAAATTATTGATTTATTTCATTTCCCCAATGTCACTCTTCACATCCCTCAAATGTTCTGTAATTAAAGAGAGTAGCAAACTACTCATAAAGCAAAAAGAGCAAAAAGATAAATACAAAAAGATTTGTATTTATTTATTCATTTAATTATTTATTTTTACTTTTTCTCTGCATCCTGTTTGTGTGTTGGAGCATGTACACATCGTGTGTGCATAATCTGTGTCTCTCGAGCTGTCCGGCTTCATTCACATTATTAGCTGAAGTGATCTGAATTGTATTTTCTTATTGTGATGAGAATTTTTGAGGAAATATATTTTGCAAGAAAATATACATTTTCTCTGTATTGTGAAAGAGCACAAAGGCACATAAGCTACAGTCACATTAGCTACAAATGATAGGTGCAAAGTGACAGCTTGCCATTCATTTTCAATCGGAGTGAGGATTTTACAGCAGCAAGAGACGACAGTCACTCTGCTGCCAGCTAGGCAGGGCCAAAATAGACCTGAAGTCTATTTTATGCAAATACTGAGTGATGCGACACCACGACTGTCAGTCCAAGTGAATAGGTAGCATAACGTCAGCTGGTTGTTCACTCGAACAAATTGATGCAGTATGGTGGAAAATGCCCTGAAGCAGCTGTCTTTTTGTATAAATCTAATGTTTTGTGAAAGTTAGCAAGAAATAAACACTTCTAAAACTAACTAACACCTCTGAGGTGATTTACAAGACATCTACGGAAAGGTAATGTACACGCCCCAGGAACACCCATATGACCTTAACATCCGTCAGTGCATTGAGTGCAGTGTCAAGGGTTGTGATACAGAGCTGCTGTCTCCTCCTCTTTTTTTTCCTCATTGCCTTGTTTTTATATGCTCATTTAAGGAGGGAGAAAATAAAATCCCCATGATCAAGGACTCTTATGGGGAAAATGCCAGATTAATCTGTTTTTAAATTAAAAGAACATTTGACGTACTTCAATTATGCTAATTGTAAGATAATTTCATAATTCATTGCGCAAATATATTTGAGGTACAGGTTATAAGGTGTGTGTGTGTTTTTTTTTTTTTTTCTTTTCTGTTCAAGCTGTCCTAATAGGGCACCGCAGTCTCATTTGAACCCTGTGTGATATCATGGGATTTGACCACTTGTGGGGACAGCCGATACCATTGTGCAATACATACACAGCATAACTTCACATGGAAAAATGATGTACCGTTTTCTTTTCGGCTGCAATCGTTTAAGCAGTCGTGAAAGTTGTTTTTTTTTTTTTTTTTTTTTTGGTTCCCAGTGGAGAAGAGAAGACGAGGCAGATGGGGAAACATCGTGTCAGTCAGTGTTAGCCAACACAGCTAACCAGAGTTGCTCCGTTCTCTCATCTGCAAAACCGTCTCGACATGTTTGTACTCTGGGTCATAAACAAACTGCAACACATGTCCACTTCCCCATTGCATCGTCACTTTTTCTTTGCATTTTCACTTTGTTTGCATTATTTATATATATGAAGTGGTATATATGAAGTTTCCCCAGAAGTAGAGAAATTATGCGTCATATTTTACCCCTTTAGTGCCTGCCCTCAAATGAGACTGTGGTGCCTAATTACAGTAAACTGGAAAAGTGGTACTTTTTGTTGATATACAGCCCTATTTTGTATGATACTCACAAAGATGACACAGTTGTCCTTATGTTCCTTTAAATCATTAATTTTGTTGTTTGTGTCATATCTGCTTCCAAATCCTTCCCATGTGTTCACTGCTCATTCACCGAGGGTGAGATTTGACTGAACACTGTGCACCATATGGTCATGATTTTTCCCCGATGTTACTGAATAACACTGGCTTATATGAAGATGTATGTTGCGATATTTATCATTCATCATAGATTTTTTTTTTTTTTTTTTTTTTTTTTGATAAAGCTTACACTGTGGGAGCCATTCCTTTGTATAATGAATCTTGTCAAATGACTATATAACAACATTGGATTCACAGGCTTTGTGGGACCCAAAGTGTGCATGCGTGCGTGCATGTGTGTGTGTCAATATTCTATGTAGCATGTAGGCTAGTGGTTAGTGTGCTTAGTTTCAGTGCAGAAGGTTTCTGGTTCAAGCCCCACCCCTGCCACATTTCTCCATGCAGTGTGGAGTTGCATCAGGTAGGTTATCTGGTGTAAAATGTCTGCCAAATCAGCATGCAGATCCATGTTGGATCTGCTGTGGTGACCCTGAGTGAAAACAAGGGAGCAATTGAAGGGACTTACTGTATATTCATGTACAGCTATTGCAGTGAGGATCCTGTCTTCTGTTGTCAATAGTGTTTTATTTATTTTGAATTTTTGTTTGTTTGTTTTACGCAAGAATGAAAGCCAAATCTAGTTTGGGGAATCATTTTCAAGAAGAAAATGCAAAATGTTTTTCTTATTTTCATTTAAATGCTTGAGTGCTTAAGTCCAGCATATAAGTGTTTCTTTTCCCGTGGTCAGGTACTCCTGGTCTTCTCAAATATGTCATGGTGTCATCACAATATTTATGTAGTGTAAACATATTAAAGGACATGTCTCACGTTTTTTTAACATCCCACTTAGCAACACAGCATCAAAATAATCATGATTATGTCTCTCCATGCACATGTGCTCATAATTAGTGCACTCTTATGGTTTTATTGCTGTCCTTGAGCAAGTTAACAGGTGCATTTCTGGAAACCTTCTCACTCATTTTTCGGTGTGTGACATAGATATTAGAATAAGCAGAAACATCCCGATGACTGACACAGGGAACCTGCTCCATCCGAAAATGAAACTTCTGAGCTTTTATTTGAAAGTGATGGCTCGGATTTACAGATGAGATGACACTCTTCACCCCACAACTCTTAACTTCTTCAGAGTCTGCCAGATTTTGGAACCTAAAGTGTCATGACGTTGCTGTTTGTGTCACAGGATTGGTTTATTGCCACCGTCATCATGGACGTGAACAGTCTTCACCACACTGTTTTTACAGACTGCCTGGACATGCAGCTGTATGTCTCATATTGGAAAAACTCAGAAGACACTGTTTTCAGGTAATAATGGACTCTCTAACATGCCACAATCGTGACAGAACTTCCGCTGAAGGAAGAGCTGCATTGGATTTTATGCGCACACGATCAGAACCTGAGGGCAAGTGAACCTGGACATTATTCTCTGGCCGGCTATCCGAGTGAGGACTAGTGGACCCTTTCCTTGGCTGGCGATTGAGTGCGTGGGGGCTTCTTTAGTGTTGTGGAATTTTTATTTGAAATCTTTACAACAGGTTGAATGTGGCATGTCACTTTTTTTTTTTTTCTTTTGCTTTGTGTTCCTTTCAGTGGAGCTTTCAATGAAAGCAAAAATTTTATTTTACTTTGATGTAAATGAATGTGTGTGTGCGCGTGCGCAGCACGCTATTGTGCAGCTCAGCTGTTTTCAGATCTGATCACATCTGTACAATCACACAGATGTGATCAGATCTGGGTAATCATCCATATTCATAAGTGTAGAGTTTACATGGACCTATGGCTGAATTTGAACAATATATAAGCAGTATTAAGCTTATAGTCTCTCCGAAGTATCGTAAAACTGTCTATCTCTATAAGGAACATTTTACAGAGAATTAATGTTGAAGAAAAACTAGATAAACAGCTGACATGTGGGTTAAAACGGCTGCTGCGCTGTTTGTACATAGACATGGAATGTCTGACATTGTTTTTGACAGGCAACGTGATGGCATATACAGGGTGAACACAAAAACAAATCTATAATATCAAAAGTCGCATGAATAATTTTACAATTTTGGTGTCAACAGTTGCAGAAACTCAAGTTTTTTTTTCTCTCTCTTAAGCAGGTTCTTCTTCAAAATTGTAAAATTATTCATGTGACTTTTGATATTATACATATTTGAAACCAAGGAGTGTTTTTGTGTTCACCCTGTATGTTAGTTTTTTCACAGTTGCGTACAACACTTATAAGTGTTTTGTTTTGCTTTTAACAGGCTGAGTTAATGACTCTTGGCTGTGCAGGTGCAATAAACCTTCTCAGGGCTGCTGCTTTTACAATGACTGCATCAAAATTAACAGTTTTCACTTAAAAACGAGTCATCGTAACACAACATCACACTTATATAAATTTTGGAATTAATCTGTGCCTCCATTCTTAATGTTAGCAGCTACATTCCATTCAATTGTGCGCTGGGACATTTCTAATAGTCATGTCACGGCTATTGGAAACACGAGTACTCACAGGTACTTTGTTTTTGGCACTCTCCATAGCTGTTTGTTGCGAATGCCGTATCTTTTGAAACCAGTCATGGAAGTGCACAAAGTAATCCTGGTGGATCATTGGATGGTAACTCGCAGCCTAAATCTAAATTTTTATGATTTCAGTGTGACATATCCTTTAAAATTAGTGCTGGCTGATTAAAGTAAACTCTAAATCAGGAAATGTAAAAAAAAAAAAAAAAAAAAAAGAGGCTTGTTGCTTGTTTTGATGGGATAAAATGTACAGTGCAGAAAATGTTACTAAATTGATATTTACTGTTTGTTAGGTTAATAATAGCATTGCAGCAGTTTCTAATCGCTGAAGGTGCAGAGACTGAAAACAGTGATATGTGACAAATGTCCTTGACCACAGTTGATCCCAGGATTGTGTGTTTACATAGTAAGTTACCTTAGGCCACAAAAACAGAACACAGGAGTGTGACGTCACATGTAACACAAGAGAATGTGCAGAGGACACCAGAGGTTCACTCTAAGCAGCCCCTTTAGCATATCTGGAAAGCGTCATTATTTGACTGTTGCATGCTAGATTCATAGACCTTATCAATTTTTGTGTGGCAAAGCAACAACATAGTTGTTGATTTTTTCACACATGAAAGTGTTGGGTAAATTGTAGTTGTCAACTTTATTTGCTCATTTAAATCTCGTTTCATAGCTTGAAACCTGTATCTTCATTTTCAGCTGCCAGTCAAGTTTTGTAGTTTTGTAACCTGAAATTGGCTTCATGCAGAGAAATGGTTTTTCTCTTGCCATGTAGAATCATCCAGGTCAGAGAAGCACTTTGACCCAACAGCTGTGATGTGCAAACAAAGAGACTGACATGTATCTACATATTGTGCAAGTGTAAAGTTCTTGAAGATCACTGCAGTCCCACTGGTCTGATAGCAATGAGGATACTGAGGCCATGCTTTCTTTCTTACACACTGACACAATGGCTCACATCCGGAGTCCGGCAAGATGGCGGATTTAGACCACCATTTTTGACCAACAAACAGGTTTCTGATCTTATTCATCATTTCTGAGACAATAAACTTGGTTTCAAGTTTGTTTGTTTTTTTTTTTTCAACCAGTTAAAGTGCTTTTTGGAGAAGAAGACGATCTCGCGGGAAAAAGCCGAAGCCGCAGCTAAGATAGCGGCATCCAAAAGTTCCTCAGCATCTGACCACGTGTACGCAATGGATGTTTCACTGCCGTCAACTAAAAGGAAAACTCCACCGACACCCACCAAAGCTCCCACGCCTCCTAACAAGGTAGTTGTAGCTCAAAATGAAGATACTAACAACTCCATTGTAGAAGCCATTGACAAGTTGACAAGAAAAATTGACGGATTTGGAATACAGCTACGTGACAGCATGATAATGGTGGCTAACATTTCCAAGCTAGTTGAAATGAATGCAGCTGATATAAAAGACTGTAAAACTAAACTAGCTGACCTGGGAAAAGAAATGCCTGCTATTGCCAAGGAAAATGTGGAGCTGAAGGAAAGAGTACTGGAGCTAGAGCACTACAAGCGTCGCTGGAACTTGAAAATCCAGGGCTTAAAAGAAAAGGAGAGAGAAGAGACACGCAAAGAAGTAATCGACATCTTGGGCAAGATCGCACCACAGTGGGCATCATCACTGGACAGCGCTGTGGACACCGCATATCGCCTGGGGAGAAGAGATGAGGGGAGACACCCTCAAATAATAATCCAATTCACCATGAGACATCACCGTGACGCCTTCTGGAAGCTGACCAAGAACTCCAGGACGTGCAAGGAGTTGGGCATATACTTCAAGCAAGACTTCAAGCAAGACCGGGAAGCAAGAGCTGCAGCCTGGTCAAAAATGGAGCAAGCCAGAGCAGAGGGGAAGAACGTCTACTACCGAGGGCACGTTGGGTATATCAACGGAGTTCGGGTATTCCCTGGTTAATTATAAAGCTATCCAAAACATCAATGCACTACTGGAAAGGAAAAAAAAAAAAAAATTAAACAAATAAAATGTAATAAGGTATCTTAATAAAATACATAGATAATTTTTCCTGTTAAAGTTGCACTCATTTTTTTTCAAAGGCTATTTGCCTTAAGTTCAAATAGGCAGATTTAAAACTAATGTTTACAAACCTGTTTGAAATGTCACTACTTGACTAAGTTTTTGGAGGTCTACGTTTTTTTTTTTTTTTTCCTAGTTTTGTTAAAGGGATTCAGTGTTTCAAGCTTACATACACTTCTACTTTTACGTGAGAATTTCAGCTTTTATTTACTTTGTTCTATAATTTCATTTATGTCCATTTTTCCTTTTAATTTCAATTGTGTGTCTTTAAATACTAGGGGCTTAAGAGACCATGTCAAAAGAAAATCAATATTTCTGTTTTGTAAAAATGTCAAAACTGACTATTTTCTTGCAAGAAACACACTCTGTTGAAGCAGATGAAAGTTTTTGGTCTAATCAGTGGGGAGAAAAAGTAATTCTTTGTCATGGTACCAACAAATCAGCTGGTGTAGCTTTTTTATTTAAGAACCTTCATAATAAAATAGAAACTCATAGGAAAGATGACCTGGGCCACTGGCTAATTTGTGTATTTAAAATGGAAAATGACTTCCTGATCCTCTGCAATATTTATGGCTATAACAACATTACTCAAAACAAACTACTTCTAGTGGAAATTACCAATCATCTTAAAAATCTATCACTCCAATACTCTACAAATAATATCATACTGGGTGGAGACTTTAATATGGTGTATGACGACTGGCTAGATAGGTCACCTTCCAAATTCCAATCTTATCATATAAACTCAATTTTACAAAACCTTTGTTTAGATCTTAACCTAATAGACCCATGGAGGCTGGTTAATCCACTTGTTCAATCCTTCTTATGGTTCAAACCTGATGGAACAGCTAAATCCCGTATTGATTTTTGGCTAATTTCAAACAATTTTCTGCACAAAACTGTAAATGCTGAATTTTCAGCCGCTCCTTTAACCGATCACTGTTTGATACTACTTAATATCACATCTCAAATGGAAAAACATCACAACAGAGGTTATTGGAAATTTAACTCATCCTTGCTCACCAGTGAAAATTTTAATAACGAAATTATTGAACAAATTGGTCTTATTACATCGGATAAAAACTTAAATTCTTTTGCAGAAAAATGGGAGTTTTTTAAATTTAAAGTACGCCAAATCTCAATTAAACATAGTAAGCTGAATGAAACAAAAAGAAATAGAAATTATTCAAGAGCTCAATCATATTTGTTCCAAAACTATTTTTAATAATGAGGACAAACATTGGAGAAGCATTTTACAATCTAAGTTAGATGAGATGTATACTAAAAAAGCGAAAGGTACATATTTAAGATCCCGAGCCAAGTGGATAGAGGAGGGGGAGAAAAGTACAGCATATTTCTGTAGGCTAGAAAAAATAAGACAAGAAAGAAATGCAATTAATAGGACAAAGCCCCAGGTTGTGACGGATTAACCACTAACTTTTACAAATACTTCTGGGATCATATCAAAGCCCTTGTTTTTGGAATGCTTGTAGAAATTTTAGAAAAGGATTCTTTAACACATACTATGAAACAAGGGGTGATCACACTCATACCTAAACCCGGGAAACACCCAACTCTTCTGAATAATTTAAGACCTATAACTTCATTAAATAATGACTATAAGCTCCTAACCCACATTTTTGCAAACAGGTTAAAATCAGGCATATCCCAAATTATTTCTGACACGCAATCTGGTTTTTTAAAAGGTCGCTCTATTCACAATAATACCCGCCTCATTTTGGACTTGATTGACTATAATTATCTAATTGACAATGAAGGTTTTGTACTTTTCCTAGACTTCTATAAGGCCTTTGATATGATAGAGCACGAATTTATGTTTCTGGCTTTAGATCTCTTTGGATTTGGAAATAACTTTATTAATGTAATCATATTACTCTATAAAGATACAAATAGCTCAGTATGTCTTCCTCATGGCACCTCACAATGATTTAAGATTAACATACAGGGATGCCCAATCTCGCCTCTGTTGTTCATTGTAGCAGCAGAAATGCTTGCTATACAAATAAAAAATGCTAATTTTGGTAAAATTGCTGTACTAGGTAAAGAGCTTTCCATTAGCCAGTTAGCTGATGATACAACCATTTTTTAAAATAATCTAAACGATATACCTCAACTCCTCCAAATTATTGATCTTTTTTCAGAAACCTCAGGATGAAAATAGTATTTCACACTTGTTTAAATTCAATCTCTAAAAGACTGTACTTTATCTAATGCATCTAACATCTCTATAAAATCCAAAGTCAAATATTTAGGTATGTATATAACTAAAAATAAGACTGAACTTGAAAATCTTAATATTTGGGAGAAACTTAAAAAATGCAAAAGTCATTTAAATAATTGGTCACAGAGAGACTTATCCATTCTGGGAAGAATATTTATCACAAAAATGGAAAGTATCTCCAGACTGGTCTACCCGGCATATACACTAGGATTTCCTAAATCAGCAATTAAATCTATTAATCAAATTAACTTTGACTTTATATGGAGACGAAAAACTCATTATATAAGAAAAGGGAATTTAGTCAAACAGTTTGAAGATGGAGGGTTACAAGCTATAGATTTCGATAGCCTTAACGGTACTTCAAAAATAAATTGGCTCAGGTCTTTCTTGATTAATCAAAATAGCCTATGGTTTCATATTCCAAATAAAATATTTTCCAAAATGGGAGGAGTTAGCTTATTACTTAGAAGTGATTTTGATATTTGGAAATTACCCATAAAACTTTCATCATTTCACCAGCAAGTTTTATTGTACTGGAGACTAATTTATAAACATAATTATAGCCCTCACAATACTCCACTATGGAATTGTCATTATATAAAATCTAGAAACAAATCAATCTTTTTAAAGAATTGGTATGAAAAAGGAATTTGGTCGGTGATGCATTTATTAAATGATAGAGGCATACTATTATCATTTGATGAATTCAAAGCTAAATATAAACTGGAAGCAGAGAAAAAAGAATTTCAAAAAATTATTAGAGCTATCCCTCCAAATATTTTATCTACAGCAACCAGTCTTTTTCAAAACCCCATCTGCAGGTCCCCAGAACTACCAAAACTCCTGATAAACGGTCAAAATGTTACGGCTAGAACACTTTCAAATTCCAAAATTAGGGAATTTTTTACTAATGCTTTGTTCCCCTATAAATCCAATCCAAAGTCTATCTTGCATTTATTCTCTCATGATCAAATCAAAAAAATTAGAACAGATTATATAAAACTTCCAATTCCACCAAAAGCTAAGGAAGTACACTTCAAAACTTTTTCAGATGTTTATCCTTCAAAAGATTTTCTCAGACACCGATTTGCTTTTGACGATAACAGTTGTTCTTTTTGCGAACGGGAAATTGAGTCAACTGATCACTTATTTTATGATTGTATATACGCAAAAGCTTTGTGGGATGACATGAATTATTATTTGGAATTCTAGGAAAAGAAAAGAAATTTGAGAGTGTTCTAAATGTAATAATTGTGTTGGGTAAATTCTTCATTCACAAGTGCCGTTTCCTGAAGACAAAACCATCCTTCTTCACTTTTCACAAGGAACTCTGCTTCTAATTCTCATCTGTGAAATTTATGAACAAAAATCAAGCCATGGAACTGCATTGTTTGTTTAACGAATTGAACTTATCAGAAAACCCCTAGTTTAAATTGATTTTATTTGCCTTTTTATTTTACTTTCTTTATTATTTATATTTCTTTGTAAAATTTAATTTATTTCTATATGTCCTTTACTTGTATGCTGGTCATCATTCAGTTCTGTAGCCTGTTGTGGCAATATTCAAATTGTTTCTCTATTTGTGAAATGCCATTTATGTTGTATATGTTCTTTCTCTTTTTAGGAAAGAAGGGGGGAAAAAAAGGGGAGAGAAGGGAAAAAAGGGGAGAGAGGGGGAAAAAAAAGAAAAGAAAAAAAAAGCATGCAAAAGTGTCGCGAGAAGATGTACTAATTTGTGATACGTTCAAGACACACCGGGATGTCGGGATTTCACACAATCATTTTTTTTTTTTTCTCCCCCCAATGTCTGTCTGTGTTTGTGTGTATTCTGTGCTTGGATTGTGTTATCAGTTATTTTGTTGTTCTTGAATTGTCAATAAAGTTGGCTTAAAGGAAAAAAAAAAAAAAAAACTGGCTCACATCCTCTATCAGTGCTGTGCAGTGCCCTCTGCTGGATTGTCTGCATTAATAACTATAATGAATGGATGGTGCCTGCTGGTTGTGTACTGTATAAAGCTGTTCTTTGTCAGTCATCTCACAGACGCTAACTGTGCTTCTGGTCTGGCATTTGATATTTTTCCATATTGTGTACTTAAGTGGCTGTTTCGTGTTTGCTACAATTTTTAATTTGACCTTCTGTTTTTGTTATATTCTTTTGTTACTCCACCATGTCTTACAAAGTTCATTCCTTTATTTCTCCTTTCTTTGGTTTTTGCTCCCAGCATTCACTGTGCTCTCATCCAGTTGCAGTATGGGTGAGTTTGCCACAAGTCTGCCTCACCAGGGTGCACACAGTAAGTCGCTTAGAGCTTGCCTTCCTTTTGGTACTCCCGCCCTCCGCCGCCTCCTATATGCTAGTGATTCTTGTCCTCCCTCCCACCCATATGGTCTCAGATTTAGAGGTGCTGATCCTCATCCCAGCCACTTTACACCTGGCTCCTAACCGTCCCGTGAGTGCTGGAGGTCACAGGCCGATGACGCCAACAGGACCACATCACCTGCAAAAGCAGGGATGATATCTGATATTTGAATGTCTGATAAAAGCATCTTAATATTTAAAATAGAAATTGACATTTCTCAACATTGCATCCAGTGAATCAAAATTGTACATATTCTTAAGAAATGTTGGTTTCTTAGAATGCAAAAGATGGAGAACCACACCCTGCTTTTTCTAAATCAGGCTCAAAACTTCTCAGTCACCCCTCGTACATTTTTCCTATTATTACAAGCCAGTTTTTGTCCATGTAAAGGTTAGTACATTTGTGTGGTTATAATGATAAACAATTATTTTGAGTGACTAAAAGAATTACACAGGAGAGAAAATGTAAATATTTTCTGGTTTATTTTACTCGATACTTTATTCCTGTCTGGAAGTAAATTGAATATTTTGTAGGCTCTGGACAAAACAAGGCATTTGAAAGCATCCTTTTAGGCTATGGATAACACCAATTAATATTTTTTTCTTTTGCATTTTATTAACCTAACAACTAATAAGAAAATAATTGCTGTTTATGAAAACAATAGTTAGTTCCAGCCTTATTCACAGTACGTGACTGAGCTCAGATCTTACCTCAGATGTAGCTCATGAACTGAAAACATGATTTTTTTCTTCAAATTGTGAGCTAACGCAAATCATTAATTTTACGCCTTCATTAGGGCCCATCGGTTATTGGGGAGTCGACATATTGCAGTGTTATAGAAGATATGTTTTGATTATATTGCTTTGTATCTGAAAGATGATCATGCCCCATTTTGGCTCTACCCAGGTTCACCTTTCGTGTTGCAGCTTCTCCATCTCCACCCTGTTTCTGTTGTTACTCAAAACCAACAACTAAGGCCCCTCTTATGATGTTATGATCTCTTTTTCTCATGCAGGTAGTGCTTCAGGGGGACTAGCAAATGGCAGTTTTGCAAATTTTGACAACTTCCCAAAATCGTGTAGTGCTGACTTTGGATCCTTCAGTTCCTCCTCACAGAGTAACTCCACAGGAGCTGGCAGAGATGCTGTACAGATTACTAGTGTTTCTGCTGATAGATATGCAGCCCTGGCTGACCTGGATAACAGGTTTAGCTCTGCCAAAACAGAGCAAGGTAAACCTCTCCTGTGTAGCCTGTTTCTTAAGGCTGGCGCACACGGGGGGAAGATTCTTTTCCAAATGGCACGCGTGGTCAAATGCTTAAGCAGGATACCCTCGTCTGCGGTGGATTTTGTGAGAGTCATCCGCCTTTCTGACCCAAAAGCAAACTATCTAGCGTGTTTAATAATTTCTGCCTCGTGTGACAAATGACTCGCTGTGTGCGGGGGAGCATAAGCATTCGGCTTTCAGTCTGACTGAACTGCGCCTGCGCCACGACCTGTGTACCCCACCGCCGTCTCACGTGTCATAGATAACATGGCGGAACACATGGAATCCCCGTTGTCGTCACAGTTTGTTTCTGAAATAATTTTGGAAGACAGACTTGTAGACCTATGGCCCGATTATCCATGTTTGTATGTCATTGATTCAGCAGATTTCAAAAACCAGGATAAACGCTTCCTTGCTGCGTCAGAAATCGCAGAGAAACTCAACAAAACAGGTGAGTTTTTCTAATTATCCTGACTACTAGCTAATAAAATAAATACGCTTCATAATTTATAAAGGATGTCATAAGTTTTTTGAAAAGGCGAATATATTTTCTGCAAAAAGGTTCTACAATTATAAATTTTCCACATGCAGTGCACTTATACACCCATTTCCACAACACATTGCAATCGTGAATAAACAGAGCTAGTCTCTCATGACCAGGCCTGACTTGTTATATCACCACTGAATTATATGTGACTGCTACAAGTGACATTTTTCATAGCATTGTGACAAGGGTAGGACTGTTTCAGAATTTAATTTCATCTTTATATTTGTTACAGTTTCTCCAATAATTTACACACATTTTGAATATAACAGTTCTACAAAAAAAATTAACAAATATCATTCCATGTTTTTCAGCTCAGTGGGTTTTTTCAAAGATAAAAGCTCTTCGCAACAGCTACACAAAAATAAAGAAACTGGGACCCAGTGGAAGTTCAAGGAAAAGTTTAAGTAAAAGAGCAACCTGGATGAAAGAGAGACTACAGTTTTTGGATCCACACATACAGACAAGAACATCAATGTCAAATTTAAACAAGGTAAGTTTCTTTATTCTTTATTTACACTGATACATGTTTGTTTTTCTTTTTTCCCCATTAGCATTAAAGATTTATCATTTTGTCCTGCCAAGGAACAGATCCCATTTCTGAGTTGAAATACATAGTTAGGAGCTGCCGTTGTTCCTTTGCACTTTGTGTTGGGTTTCGCTGAGTACTTGGGCCAATCCCAGGTAGTTTTGGGTCACTCCTCCAAGCTCCAGGAATCAACATGCATGTTTCAGTGTCCTCCACATCACAGACATTAACATACAGGTGCTTATTTTTCTGAATCATGAAATTATGTAAACAACAAGCTGACAGAATTAAGTAGGTTACTTTTTCAGGAGACAAGTTGATGGTTGTCAAGAATACCCGAAATCTATTTGTCAATATGCCAAATGAATTTTCTACCACACATCTTGCGCGTGAAATGCGGTAGTTAAAGATTCGTTTGTCTTTGTCCAACTGCCTGTGAGGATAGGGTTTCATCATGTTAATGCTCATTGGGAAAGCATCATCACCTATGAAATGGAAGGAGATTTTATGATCTGGAATTCCATCGACAGTCTCAGGAGATGGTAGGTTCAAAGATTTGTCATCCAGGGCATTTTTCAGTGTGGAGTAATTGAAAATCCTAGCATCACCTGCACGGCCAGCAGCTCCAACGTCAACATAAACAAATCTATAGGTTGCATCCACAACAGACAGAAGAACACTAAAACTGTGTTTGTAGTTAAAGAATTGGGACCCTGTGTTGTCTGGTTGCTGAATTGCCACATGTTTACCATCTATGGCCCCAATGCAGCATGGGTAGTTCCACTTTCTTTTGAATTCTTCTGCTATGGCCAGCCATTCATCTGGAGTAGATAGAGTCTAGAAATAGAAAATAATTCATTTTATTAATTTTCAAATGTCAATTTTTTTTTTTGTTGTTTGTTTGCAGAATTCAACTGTCTCATCTGAAGTAACAAATGATGACAACAATGATGATGAAGATGACACAGAAAGTCTCCAAGATAACCCATCAACTCCATCAACACTTGATGGAACTGATCAAGACGTAACCCCTGGAAGAAAATCAACAAAGGAGCCCTTGAAGGCAAAAACAAAGTCATCTGCTAAAAGACAGGCTGAGGACGAGTATCATTTGATTAAAGAGTTAACTCAAACATTATCAGATCGAAAGAAGAAAAGGGAAGAAAATGCCCACCAGAAAATTGACCCATTTGCTTGTTATGTGTCAGAGGCCCTATCACAACTAGATCCAAAAATGAAGCATTTAGCTGTACATCACATTAACACTGTCATCTTTCAGGCTCAGATGGGAACTCTTGGCCAGTTACAATCACAGCCACAAAGTCAAGTGCATTCTCTGCAGTATAATCAGCAGTCTAATTGGTTTCCACCAGACCGTTTATTTTCGGCACCACCCGAATACAATAGATGGTATCAACCAAACCAGCAACAACATCATAATCCTGCCTCTACAATCCCAAATCAAACATGGTGTCCACCACCGCAACAATTTTTGAATCCTGGCACTGACACCAATGTCAGAGTATTTGGCAACAGGAAAATAAACTGCAAAACAGTGCAAATTCCCAGTGTTCTGTGGGCCAAAATCAATGGTCACAACTTGATAACCGACAGAACAAAACAACCATGACAGTGAACCAAAGTAAAAGATTCAAAACTTCTTCCATTTAAAATGTTAAAACAATCAGTATTACAACTTACAGCTTAAAGTCACATACATTGTAATAGTAGAGGATTTGTTAAAGGTTCTATTGTATTTCCCAGTATTTTTATTTTCATTTTTTTTTTTCTTTTTTCAATTTCACTTTTTACAATAAAACTGTTTGCTCAAGCTTACCTTTAAGTGCTGCTCTTTCAGAATATTGTACAATGCCTGACATGTTTGGGATACAATTCCAGAAACCGTTCTCTCCCCCATCTGATACTGGAACGACAGACTCTTAAACGATTCTCCTAAAGGAATACAAACGGAAATTCTTTAACAGACAGTTACGTATGGAACCAGTAGGTGAGTAAAGGGGGACAAGAACTTTTTTTTTTTTTTTTTTCTGTTGTTCAGAATTGACAGTGTTGGACACTGAACGTCAGTAATCTGACTTTAAAATAGCTGGTTGTCAAAGTTTCTGAATTTCATTTCACTTTTTCAAGGGCTTTGAGCTTGATGAAGTTGGAAAAGACCATTTACGTATTTGTTTTAAAATCAGTGATCTGTCCCTGCAAAATATTTACAAAGATTGAAAGCTATTTAAGGTACAATCCTTTTTTATCACCACAATTTTGCTTTCAAAATTTGTGTTAAAAAGTCAACAGCAGGTGTAACAAGCCTGGATTTTTCTGATCATATCTTATTATGCACCACATTTATATAGAAATATTTTAATATTTTAAGGCAAGTATTCAGTATTCCCGTAACTATATACAATTTCAAAGTATTTTCTCCCAGCACTGTCCAGGCTTAGTCTATGTTCTAGTGAGAGCCTGGTGGGTTACATATAATTAAAAATCTACATAGACCAGGCTAGCAAATATAAAGGTCATATCTGATGGGAAAGGAGACTTACCTGTTGCTAGAAACCTTAGTGTGACAGAAAGTCTTTCGCTAGGTTTTATTGCAGCACGCGTAGTCGTGTCTTCTTTCTTAATAAAAGGCTCCACTGATGCTAAGATTTCATCAAAGGACTGGCGATCAATCTGGTGGTATTTGCAAAATGTCTCTGGATCCTCGGCATTTAGTTCCTGGACCAAATTACTGTACGCCCCTTGATTCTCTCTCCTCTTTATCCAAGATCTTGTCCAGGTTTTACGACAAGCAGATCTTCGTCTTCGACGCCGTCTCCGAATCAATAATACAGCTAAAAGACTGATCATATCATCTTCATCCGATGACAACTGGGATTCCATGTGTTCCGCCATGTTATCTATGACACGTGACACGGCGGTGGGGTACACAGGTCGTGGCGAAGGTGCAGTTCAGTCAGACTGAAAGCAGAATGCTTATGCTCCCCCGCACACAGCGAGTCATTTGTCACGCGAGGCAGAAATTATTAAACACGCTAAATAGTTTGCTTTTGGATCAGAAAGGCGGATGACTCTCACAAAATCCACCGGAGACGAGGGTATCCTGCTTAAGCATTTGACCACGCGTGCCATTTGGAAAAGAATCTTACCCCCGTGTGCGCCAGGCTTTATGCAGGTTCTCCACACAGCAGGGGTGCCAGAGCTGTGCCTTCAACAACCTTGACTTCAGCACAGTTCATACAGTTTCCGAAGTGACTTGAATTGCTGCAGCTGAAGGTGTTACATACATGCGCTGCTTATGTATTGTAAGGTCAAGCTGGTGATGTAAAACAGGAGCAACACACATATCACTGCTGTGTGCTGCATTAATGATGGGCGTCATTGTGCTTGACTTCCTCATTAGAAATGTGATGTGATAGCTGCAGACAGCTTTTATAACATGGAAGACATGACAAGTAATAACTGAAGATATTGTATCTTTGAGAATTTTTTTTTCATCAATTGACGTGATTGTTGATCAGCACGCATATCTGTTTTTGGGGGTTCCTTTACTAAAGCATGAGACCACAAAACAGTGGAATCTTACTGATAGGGGTTGACTAATTTTTCACTCACTCACTCAATTAAATCCTAAAATGAAGATCATTATTATCAGGCGTCATCCTGATGACGCCTTTCCATTGTTGGGTTATGCAGCATTGTATTGACTCAGATAGATTTGCATTTTTGACAAACTGTAAACTATTTTTAATGCTGAAACCATAAATGCTATGCACATTCTAGGATTAATTTAATTTTGAGATGGCTTAACCAAATGTCTGTCCTTTGGTCCTCATGATACTGAAGCAGTTTTTATACAAAAAAAAATTCATTCCAATTTGTGCACATACACCCTACTAACATGAATTGTACAAGTTCCACTGGATTCTAGTGTATGATTTGTACTTATCCAGTACTAGTTTGTGGTGTTCATATTTATTTACAAGAAAGTGCAGATATGCTAATATTTGAAATTGTATTCCTCATTATTCTTATTCGGTTGAATATGGCAGCTTTCACTGGCCTTCTTGTTGATTTTGTCAAAATTAGATTTAAACAGAGTTATAAAATGAGGTAATGTCGGCGCTGCTGTTTTCTGCTTTGGTTCACAGGGGTTGCTGTTGGTGGTACGGGGAGCACGGCTACAACTGCAGCAGGAGTTGGTTTATCTCAGAACCAGCCAGTAATGCAGACGGGAGGGGACCGCTATGCTGCACTGGCTGAACTTGATAATGTCTTCAGTTCCTCTGCACCTGCAACGAGTGGTTATAACACCTCCAGCACATCACAAGGGTAAGAAAGATGAGCAGTTCCAATCAAACAGTTGGGGGTTTTGGACTTTGTTCAAGGGCATCTCAGTGTTGGTGATATTATATATAAAATTTTTTTAAGAAAGTTGGTTAACTACAGTTAAATTACATGGGATACATTGACTGAATGAGAAAAGGACAAAAAATGGGCACAATGAGGTGAGTTATTTGTGATATAGTTTTAATTTGTGATTAAATTAAACATTTGAATTGACATTCTGGTATACATGATGTTGGTTATGCTCGTGCATCAGCCCACCCCCTTCTTCAGGCAACATTTTGTGTGGAGAGCTGTGGGCCCTGTGATAGGAGAACGGCGTATTATTTTTTTGGTGCACTTTGTATATAATGTTAGAAAGTGCTGTATGAATAACAGTTGTGATTGTAGCAGCAGTGGACTTCTCAGGCTTTTATTGTGAATGGTCCAGATGGGACGTGTCTGTTCTTTGCATGTTGCTTGACGGTGACTTCAGTGTGTCTTTTTTTTTTTCTTTTTTTTTCATTCTGCTGTGTCAGTGCAGCGTATAACCCTCAGTTAAGTAAGCTTTTCTGTCAACACTTTTCTCAGTTTTAGAAGATGTGGGTTCACTTTCAGTCTGGTTTTTTTCCCCACATGCCACTCCTCTCCCAAATGCCCAAAGCCCATCATTGTTAATGTCCAAAAATTTAACACAGTTAATTCTTTATTCTTTTATCACCCATTCCTCCTTATTTGTCAGGGGATCAAACCAGTGACCCTCCAGCCAGAAGGCAGCTTTATTTTTATCTGAGCGCTAAAAAGAAGAATAAGTGTTGATTTATCCAGTTATGTCTTATAAACACAGCACCTCTTTGGCAAAAAAGAACATAGGTAGGTGACCAGTCCATCACAAAGCTAAATGCAAATGGCCATTGGCTGTAGGTCTGTTGGGCAGCTGATCTGCAGCTGTTTTGTCCCGAGTCTGTGTCCACAGGCTGTGAAAGTGGCACCGAAAGGTCAAAGCAGCAGCCTTATTATCAGACGATCTGATGTATCTCAGTGAGGATGGTCAAAGAGCAGCACTTGTCCTCGCCTCATTATGAGGAGGAAGGTGCTCTTGAGCAAAGTCCTTCATCCAGAGGAGCTACTTCAGATGCGAATGTGAAACTGCAAGTGTGAACAGGCTGTGCAGATAAAGATAACCTTGCACTCAGCATAACTGATGTCAAAATGAAGGTTAAGAATATATGTTCTCTGACTGGTTTTCATTCTTCCTATGAAATTGAGGAAATTAGAGTCCTTCAGTCTACCCTTCGTGTTGAGTGTGTGTGTTTTTCTTTGATTTATTTATTTTTAACCCCCCAACTGCAGGAGTGTATTTGGCATGGAGGCCGTTGTTTCATCAGCTCCAACACAGCAGTCTCTGCCGACTGTGACCCACGGTTTTGGAGGTAAGTGAATCTGCAGGTTGATCATTCTTTAACCTTTTTCAGTAATGTTCATTTTATGTCTTTTGGGGAATTTTAACAACCAAGCCAATAACATCATAAATATCTAAACAGTTTTTACTAAAGGACAGACAGTGATTAAGAATGAAAGCGATGAGTACAGTTCTACAAAGACAGCTGGAAGTTAAGCCCCTGTTACACATAGCAAGAATTTCTTGGAAGCATGCCCGACACGGCAAATATGGCCATAATCTGACACAGTCGGGAGGAAAAGATCATACTCACTCACTGTTCTTAAAATCAAAACTATTAAAATTAGCATAGTAAAATTCCAAACAGCACAGATCTTGTACAAGGCAAAAAATGACCTTTTACCAAAAAACATACAGAAATTGTTTAAGGATTGAGAGGGGGGATATCAATTACAAGGGAAATACAATTTCAAAATGAACAAAATCCGCACAAACAAGAAATGATTCTGCATTTCATTCTGTGGGGTGAGACTGGAATGGTATGAATGAGGAATTAAAGCAATGTCCAAACATTCAACAGTTAAAAACAAAATATAAAGAATGTGTTTTCATGGGATATAGGGATGAAGTGTGAGTTACTAGGAGCTCACGGGAAACTGTTATTGATTATTTATTTCTATATTTGTTTATGGATTTATTTATGTTCATTAGTTGGGTTTATCTTTTCTGTTGTTTTTTGTCGAGTTCCTTATGTCTGTCTTTTTTCTAAAATTGTATTGTATCATTACTGTTGTTGCTATTATTATTATTATTGTCAATAGTATTTTTTAAGGAAACAGGGATTGATATGTAAATCATTATACACGGAGAAGGGGAGGGATTAGATAAGTTTCGACTTTTCACTCCATTTTGAACTAACTTTAATTTTACATTGTCCGTTTTGTTTTTTCTTTTGTTATGGTCAAAATAAATCTTCTATTCAATTCAAAAGAGGCGAGGTCTGCAGTGTCGGAGCGCAGACAGACTGCCTTGTCCACACCTGTCAGATCACATCCAGAGCATATGTACACGACACAGACTGCTGTCAGATGGCCATGAAAGGCGCTGCAGACTGCCCAATCTCCAAATTTCTGCATGGCAAACACGGGACCGGAGCGCTGTGTTCCTCATGCGTGCAAATGTGCGTGGTACACGCACGGGGCTGCAATTATCATTCAGCCGTGTGTGTGTGTGTAACGCTGCATGGGCCACTAAGCACAGGCGGGGCCCACGTGCGTGCGCGTGCCACAAGACAGCTTCGCTCAAAGTTTGCTGGCATTGGGCCATGCAGTCCCCTGCTTCAAACGGAGTGGAGGGAATTTTCTTTTTTCTTTTTTGCACACTTCAGGAACACAATGCAACTGTGGACACCGCAATAGTTGGATCATCACATGGGATTAATATTTTTCTTTTGAGTGAGAGGATTTTAACCACAGGCTGCGTCCCAGCTTCGTGTCCATGTTGGCGCTGTGAAACACTCCTGGACCGCTGTTGGAGGTAAGATTCATGTTTGTTAATGGTGTAAGAGCCTGGCACAAATTCCATGTCATATCTCCTACAGAGTTAGAAGGTGATCATTTATTACAGCATGAGATCTGTCCAGCTCTGAGCATGACACGTGTAATGATGCGTTACTGCGCACCACGGAGAGGCGCAGCTGCCCGTGTTATGATGAAGACAATAGTTCACATTATTTACATTGCCCATGGGAAGGGATGGACAAATATCTGTACTGTAAGGTCTACTGTGGATATAACAGCCTGTTCAGATTTGTGGCGTGCGCATAGTAGCGCATGGAGCTTTCGGTTTGATAACTGCTGTTCACATTCACTGTACATGATAATAATTCTAAATTATTATTGTGATGAAGCGTGCCACATACATTTTAACAGTTCCTTTGCGCTGGGGTGGACATTATTATACATGGCACGTGTAGGTCATACCGGCAAGCTTTGCGGTGCCAGAGCCATCTCAAGGTTCCCTCGTATGCGCTCAAATCGCTTTGGATCCCATGTAGCCTCCAGTGGAACATGTAAATTGTGGTCAGATGGTCGTCAGATTGCACATGGATCGCTGTTGGATAGGTGTCCCATCTCAACTGCACTCGGAGAGTTTTGAACATCACACTCGCGGCCGCCAGCTGATTTTGACCAACTGTGTCGACTTCCGCAGATGGCTGTCAGAACGTTTTGGAACTGAAATCCGACACTTTTCACGTGTGCCGATTCATAATTCCGACGCCACTCTGCGTGATTCCGGCTATGTGTGACGGGGGTATTAGATTTAATGCATATGGATTAGTTTTAATTCCTAAACAATGTCATCAACAGGTAACAAACCAACATTCTTAACTTCCCCACTCCAGTGTGACTTCTTGAAGCAAGACAGCAATTATGAATCTGATAACGTTATTGTACAGTGCATCCGGAAAGTATTGGTTGCTTCACTTGCTCCACATTGTATGTTACAGCCTTAATCCAAAATGGAGTAAATTCATTTTTTTTCCCTCAAAATTCTACTCACAACACCCCATAATGCAGGGCTGTGAAAACTCAGTGGATCCGAGGGATTCCGCGGCTTTCATCATGGGGGGGGGGTTCGTGTTGTACTCTGTAATTGTGAGTTTTTAAAATGCCTATCACAAAGCGTTCTTTTTTTTTTTTTTTTTTTTTTTTTTTACAACATCATGCAAGTTTTATAAATCCATGGACACTGATCTGTATAACAGATACAAATGTGTCCTTGGATCCATAGAGTTTTGCGGCGAAAAATGCCATACCCAGAGCATGGCTGTTAACGACAGTTGGCATGTTTGTGTCAAGGAGCGACGTCAGACAGAGGGAAGATGGCGAGAAAGATGGTTTGAAAAAGTTGAATAAGTACAAGAATCTGTGGAATTGGCACTGGGTTGAATTTAAAGTTCATCATCATGAACACAAATAAAAGAAACGGATAAGAATTTTTTGTCTCTGGAAAATAACCATTGTGCTGTTAAAACAGGATTTCAGACAAGAGTAGGTAACTTTTTAATTAATCTAGACTTTCTTTCATTGGAAAGACATTGTGGCTTTGAATGGATTTACAGGAATTTACACAAGAATGTCAATGGCTTTTTTACTATAAGGTATGTGATTGATATTTTGCCTTAATTTTCAAAATATTCTCCAAGCTTTAGCTTGGTTTTTGAAATGCTTCAACAGTCTTTTCAGTCTTCATGAATTTCATGTAGTTTAATTATTCTGAGTTAATGCATAATTTGGTTTACAATTAAAAGGAAACTCATTCCAGGTCCTAATTCCATGTCATATTCTGTTACTTCAACATGATCATTGACAGTTCAAATGAAAGGTTGAATCTAGGATCATTTAAATATGCACTTTTGAGATTTTTCTCTTCCAGGAGATGCTGAAAATGTATCATTAGATAAAAAAAATTTATTTGGTTCCTGGGGCCCTGCCCCTCAGACACCCTGCAAATTTTCCTCAGATTTCACTTATTTTTTTTTTTTTTTTTGCTTGCGAATTAAAAAAAAAAAAAAAAAAAAGCTAACTAAGAAATCACATGTACGTAAGTATTCACACCCTTTTGCTCAATACTTTGTTGATGCACCTTTGGCAGCAATTACAGCCTCAAGTCTTCTTTAATATGATACCATAAACTCAGCGCACCTATCTTTGGACACTTTTGTCCATTCCTCTTTGCAGCACCTCTCAAGGTCCATCAGGTTGCATGGGGAGCGTCTGTGCACAGCTATTTTCAGATCTCTCCAGAGATGTTCAATCGAATTCAGGTCTGGGCTCTGACTGGGCCACTCAAGGACATTCACAGAGTCGTCCCGAAGCCACTCCTTTGAGATCTTGTGTGTTTAGGGTCATTGTCCTGCTGAAAGATGAACCGTAATCCCAGTCTGAGGTCAAGAGTGCTCTGGAGCAGGTTTTCATCCTGGATGTCTCTGTACATTACTGCATTCATCTTTCCCTCCATCCTGACTAGTCTCCCAGTTCTTGCTGCTGAAAAGCATCCCCACAGCATGATAATACCACCACCATGCTTCACTGTAGGGATGGTGCCTGGTTTCCTCCAAACACGACGCCTGACATTCACACCAAAGAGTTCAATCTTTGTCTCATCAGACCAGAGAATTTTGTTTCTCATTGTCTGAGAGTTCTTCAGGTGCCTTTTGGCAAACTCCAGGTCAGCTGTCGTGTGCCTTTTACTAAGGAGTGGCTTCCGTCTGGCCACTCTACCATACAGGCCTGATTGGTGGATTGTTGCAGAGATGGTTGTCCTTCTGGAAGGTTCTCCTCTCTCCACATAGGAATGCTGGGGCTCTGACAGAGTGACCATTGGGTTCTTGGTCAGTCACATCCCTGACTAAGGCCCTTCTCCCCCGATCGCTCAGTTTAGATGGGCGGCCAGCTTTAGGAGGAGTCCTGGTGGATCCGAACTTCTTCCATTTACAATGGAGGCCACTGTGCTCATTGGGACATTCAAAACAGCAGAAACGTTTCTGTACCCTTCCCCAGATTGGTGCCTCAAGACAGTCTTGTCTCGGAGGTCTACAGACAATTCCTTTGACTTCATGCTTGGTTTGTGCTCTGACATGCACTGTCAACTGTGGAACCTTATATGTAGACAGGTGTGTGTCTTTCTAAATCATGTCTGATCAACTGATTTTACCCCAGGTGGACTCCAGTTAAGCTGCATAAACATCTCAAGGATGATCAGTGGAAACAGGATGCACCTGAACTCAATTTTGAGCTTCTTTACAAAGGCTGTGAATTTTGTTTTTGTTTTTTTTGTTTTGTTTTGTTTTGTTTGTTTTTTTTTATATATATAAATTTGCAAAAATCTCAAAATGAAATGGGATATGTATTATTTTCATCCATTTTGGAAAAAGTCAAAGTGTCTTTGTCTCCCTAAGGAAAAATTTGCCTTGGACAGGGTCTGCTACACAACAACACTGAAACATAATAAAATGTGGAGAAAGTGAAGTGCTGTGCATACTTTTGGCATGTACTGTAAAGCCCCTTTCACACTGGCGTATTCGTAGAGCTGCTCATTGTGGCTTATCGTCTACGCCGAGTAGAGCAGCTCTCTGTCGAGTTTTTGCTCCCTGCGCAGCAGTATGTTGAGGGCTACATGTGTAGGACGGAAGAAATTAAACATGTTTAATTTTCTTCGGCGTAGTGTGCTGGACATAGTTTTAAGCAGGTCTGCGCAGCACAGCATTACTGCATGCAAGTCTGTGCAACACGGCGCTCCTGTACACAACCAAAAACTTAGTGCGTGCACCCAGAATGATTCAGCTGAGAACATAACATGATCACACAGCCCACAGCGCGTGTGTGTGCTCAGAACAGGGAATCGAACCTCAGCTCAGAAATCCAGAAACAGCAGGTCGGTTGCTCGCGCTCTCTCTCTCGCACTCTCTTTTCTGATCAAACTTTAAAATATGTGACTTTAAAATAAAAGCCTCGTCGCTGCGTGTCGTTGCGATCATCAAATGTCCTGATCGATCAGGTCTGATCAAACCTGAAAAGAGCTGTGACTCTTTAAAACAAAAGCACCATCGCTGCATGTCAGTGCGATCATATGTCCTGATCGATCAGGTCTGATCAAATCAATGAACCTGATAGGAGCAACCGGAGCTTTAAAAGTTTAGAGTCACAGCGCTTCATTCACAGCAGCCTTTACCACAGCCAGACTCAGCAGCATCTGTACACAATGAAAATGATCCACCAAGACAAAAAATAATAATGTTAAATGACTGTTTGTTTCTGAGCCGCACCACACTGTGCAGGAGAGAACAGAGTGCACTTCCACAGAGGCAGAAAATAGCAGACATGGCTACATACGTGGCGGTAATTCAACTGTAAAACCATCATGATACAGTCCACTGTTTTCCAAGTGCAGTGATGTGTTTTGCACAGCCGGCAGGAGTGAACTGGGTTTAAATAGCGGCAAGGGACACATTGCTGTGTGCACACCTGCAGCTGTAAGCAGATCTACGACCACAGAAAAAGGCTGAGTACTCGCACATTTCGGGCCTATTTAAATGAAACACAGTGCCGCAATACGCAGCCCTATGAATATGCCAATGTGAAAGGGACTTAAAATGCTTGTAATCTAGTCCTAGATCTTTTGGTTAATCCATTAATCAATGAGCAGCAGGTACAGTCAGAATGACTCTGGATCAAAGCAAAGAATAAATACTTTATCTCTTTTTCAAATCAAGTTTCCCTACATTTCTGAAAAAAAAACATATGTAATTTGGAAACAGGTTTATTACATCTGTGTACATTACATGGTGACCCATGCAACTCTGAGACACCCCCCGAGGTAAGAATGGGTCCACCCACTACCAGAACCAGTATCTGATCTAAACATTGGAGAGACTATGAATAATTTTTTTTTTTTTTATATCCCTACATCATGTGTAATGCTTTTTGTGAAGCAAGTTCCAAAAGGCCGGCACATGCAACTCTCAAATTCTACAAAGCAGATGCCATTTTAATTGTGACTTTGCCACCATTAGATTTACTAACAAAACAGTTATTCTGAATCACAGACAGGAAACCACTTTTACATCAAGTTGTTGGCTATGTGGTGAGATGCAACATGACAGCATTTAGTGAACTTTCTGCGGCCACTCATCTTAAATGTTAATATAGTCAGATGCAGTTACATGGGTGTGCAGCTGTTCCACTATGGAATTTTGTTGCTTCAGTAAGTGGTATCATTGGCCAATTGCAGTCATTTACTTTTTAATTGTATGTATCTGCTGAAACAGAAAAAGAAAATGTTAAAATGACAATCTATTCAACATCAGTAAATGGGCAAAGTACTGAACTCAGCTGTGGGATGCATCTCTGTCACTCCTGTGTTCCCAGTCCATGTTGTATGCACAAAGACTTAGGTCTGTTTATCAGAAACGTGATCTAATGCTGGTGTGGAACTCATTCCGGGAAGCAAGATGGTACCGTACTCAGACTGTAGACCTTGCAGTGGAAGCCTCTGTGGAGTACACCTTCTAAGTTCACCCACCTCTACTTTCCAAACACTCTGAATGTTAACGTGAGCTTATTTATTCCACATATTTGGACTTAATGTGGTAATATTTCCATTTCATCACTTTTGTAAACTCTTCCACTTTTCCAGTTTGAGCTATGGTTATGCTTGATGTGTTTGAAGGGCTCTGTTGGTGAGCTAGTCTCCCTTGTCATGGAGTCACCGCTTTCTTGTCCAGTAACCTCTTAGCCTTATGGGAGTGTGTTTGTTTTTAGTATTTGAAGTGGCTGAAATGGCAGAGGAGCATGATGCTACTTTAGAGAATTTGCATCTTCTGTATGTACCAATGTTTGTGGTTTTAGCACGTCTGATGGTATGTACTTCTGCCCAACAGCTCAACAGACTAACCCCTTTGTTGCTCCTGGTGTTGCCCCAGCAGCTGTACCTACAAACCCCTTCCAGAGCAATGGGCGACCAACAAATGTGGCAGCAGCAGGTACGTGAATGTGTTTAACATCTATTTTTAGGGCACCATTTCTCTTTACTTTTTGTAGTCTCTGTCTCACTCTCTTTCTCTATCTTTCTCTCACATAAATCCTTCTGCTGTTGCTTGAGAATGCTTGATGACAGATTTTATTTAAAAAAGAAATCTATTTTTGATGTATGCAGCATCTGGTTCAAAATGCTACTGGACTCTTGACAGGAAGCAGAAAATTTGATCACATTACACCCATTTTGGCATCTCTTCACTGGCTTCCTGTCTCTGTGAGGTTGTATCTTAAGGTTATGCTATTAACCTATAAAATTATTCACAGACTAGCACCTCCCTACTTAGTTGACCTGATTAAACCCTACATATCGGCCCGGGCTCTGCGTTCTCAGGGAGCAGGACTACTTTGTGTCCCCTAGGGTGAATAAAAAGTCTGTGGTCCACAGAGCCTTCTCTTATCTTGTCCCAGTTCTGTGAAATGATCTCCCTATGGAAGGCTAGCATTCTAGCCTAGTATGCAACTATGCTTCCTATTCTTTTAAATTCATTTTATTAGTAATGGAACAGGTCTATGCTGATGATACTCAATTGTACATGCCGGTAACTGTTGGTAATCTTGCTCATATAAAAGCCTTGGAAGATTGCCTTATATCTGTGAGAAGTTGGTTGTCTAGTAATTTCCTACTCTTGAATTCTGATAAGACTGAAATGATGGTTCTTGGTCCAGCCAGACATCGGCATCATTTTGACCAGTTGGCGCTTAATTTTGGTTCGTGTGTTGTGCATCATAGGGACAAAGTAATAAATCTTGGAGTACTTTTCAATCCTACATTGTCTTTTGGCCCCCACATTAGAGACATTACGAGGACTGCCTTCTTTCATCTGCGAAATGTGGGGAGGATTTGTCCCATCTTGTCTATGGCTGATGCTGAGACTTTGATACATACGTTTATTTCTTCCAGACTGGATTATTGTAATGCTTTATTTTCTGGCCTGCCGCAGTCTAGCATTTGAGGACTTCAGTTGGTACAGAATGCTTCTGCCAGACTTTTGACACAAAGTAGAAGGTTTGACCACATTACTCCCATTCTGGCATCCCTTCATTGGCTACCGGTTTGTGCCAGATCGGATTTTAAAGTTTTATTGTTGGTTTGTAAAATTGTTCATGGACTGGCACCTTCCTACCTGGTGGACTTGGTTAAGCCCTACATACCTGCGAGGCCCTTGCGTTCGCAGGGCTTCTGTGTATTCCGAGGATGAACAAGAAGTCTGTGGGGTATAGAGCCTTCTCCTACCGTGGTCCGACTCTTTGGAATGATCTACCTGCTGTTATTCGGCAGTCTGACACGGTGGAGACTTTTAAATCAAGACTGAAGACCCACTTTTTTAGACTGTCTTATCATTAATTTAATCTAATGTGTTTGCTTTGTAATGTCTTTTTATTCTACTGTGTTTTATCTTTTTATTGTGCTTTTCTTGCTTTTAATTTTGATTTTAGATTAATTTGTGTTGTTGTGAATACACCTTGGGGCGACTTTGTCATGAGTTGGCGCTATATAAATTAATAAACTGAAATTGAATTGAAATTGTCTCAGCCTCAACTTTATCTAAATTCTGGGTCTGTTAGTGAAGCTTAGGGCTAGCGTCCAGCGATCACCTTAGTATTTTCTCTGCTTTCCTGTCAGTTTACTGCTGATGAATTATACTTAAGGTGTGGTTATTGTGGCCGACTGGTTCTGCTCTTTTTTTCTCTCTCTCTGGGTTGCAGAGGGCATCGCACAGGAATGGTGACTGTGGCTCACAGGATGCTAGACTGACTGTGAGATGTCATTTCTGAAGCTGATGCAGCAGATGTTGTCCTGTTTCTTCAGCTTTGTAAAACTTTGTAAAAACCTTGTAACTGTCAGAATGGCCTACGCAGTGGGTTACCCTTTGAGTCTGGTCTGCTTGAGGTTTCTTCCTCAAATCATCAGAGGGCATTTTTCCTTACCACTGTCGCCTGTATGTTTGTTCTAGGGGTTGGTAAGGTTAGACCTTACTTGTGTAAAGCACCTTGAGGTAACTTTGTTGTGATTTGGTGCTATATAAAATTAAATAACTTGAAAGTGAAATTTGAATAATTCTGTCTGGCCATTCAGGAAGTGCTTTTATTGTCATCCTGTCTCATCAGTATTTTGGTCCTGCTAACAGGTACTGTACAGGCCCGGAGTCTCTATTTGGTTGAGGATGCACTTTTGAAGACATATTTTTAAGACATTTTTACGTATTCCCTGGATGTCCATGGTTTATAGGAAGTATTGTTTTTCAATAAATCAAGAAAGACAAATGTCAATTACTTTAAATGTGGCATTTAGGTAGAACATGTTGAGTAGACATGCAAGGGGTGGTGGCCAAGTGGTTAATGCGCTTGGTTTCAGTTCAGAAGGCTCCAGGTTCAAATCCCACCCCTGCCGCATTTCTCCATGTAATGTGGAGTTGCGTCAGGAAGGGCATCCGGCGTAAAACCTGTGCCAATTCAACATGCAGATCCAACTTGGATTTGCTGTGGCGACCCCGAGTGCAAACAAGGGAGCAGCCGAAGGGACTTACTTTAGCAGGGGTGGTGGCCAAGTGGTTAATGTGCTTGGTTTCAGTTTAGAAGGTTCCGGGTTCAAATCCCACCCCTGCCACATTTCTCCATGTAATGTGGAGTTGTGTAAAACCTGTGCCAGTTCAACATGCAGATCCACCTTGGATTTGCTGTGGCGACCCCGAGTGCAAACAAGGGAGCAGCCAAAGGGACTTGCATGTTGAGTAGACATGCAGGTTGGTGCCCATTTTCTGCCACTTATCCACGTCCGGCTCTCGGTGACAGCAGACCAAGCAGCTTTTCCCACACTTTAGTATGCTCGGTCAAGTCCTGTAACTTCCAGGGAGATCTCGAGGCATTCCCAAGCCAGCTGGGCAATATAATCTGTCCAGCATGTCCTGGGTCTTCCATGTGGTCTTCTCCCAACTGGACATACCTGGAAGACCTCCCTCAGAGATGACCAGGGGGCATCCTGTCATATGCTCAAAACCACCTCAACTGGCTCCTTTCCATGTGCATAAGCAGCGGCTCTACTCAAAACGCCCTCCCAGATCTATTCCTCCCTGGATCACCACCTTATCATGGTGGAGAGGTTTGTGTGTGCCAGTGTTCCTGGGAGCTGTATTGTCTGAGCATCATGTCCTGGTAGGACCACCCTCTTGGCAGATTGGTTCCAGATGAGGAGACAAAGCGTGATTCAGTAAACCCTTTATGATTGACACAATAAAGGATAGAGGTACGTTGTCCAGGTTAGGGAAACCGTGGCTTCCTCCTGGAGCTAGGCTTTGGGGTGGGGTTGGGGGGAATAGTTGAGACCCGACGCCTAAACGAGGCAGGCTGTAATTCAAAGCTGGCGATTATTATTATTAACAAAATACTGCTTGTTGCCTGCACTGTTAATATGGTGTTAGGTTTCACACATATGCCTTGGTATGGTGAACCAAAGACAACTACTTTTGATCAGAGCCCTCTGCATGGCTGTGAACCCTCTCCATAGCCTGACATGCACCTGTTAAATGATGAAGACTGCAAGGGCTGTGATTGGTCAATTTTCCAGTCTCACTCCTTCCTCCCCTGATGTATTTTCAAAGTTTTTGCAGTACGCATGCTGGTTACATTTCAATCGTGGATCAAATAGAAGAACGTTTGGCAGAAAGGTCTGCAAATTTGGCTCAGTTTACAAAATGGAGTTGGGAAAAGACAATAAATGACCCACAATTCATGGAGGGAAATTACGCGTAATGTAACGTTGGTTTGTAGGTTGATTTTAATTTGATGTACTTGTTGACTACAGTCTACAAAGTTTTGGTGACATGGTCAATTCCAGTGCCTCTTATTTCAGAGTATCTGTGTTCTCATCTTGGTGTGTTGTAGCCACATTTGGTACAGGCTCCATGAGTATGCCAGCTGGATTTGGGAATACTGCAGCCTACAACTTACCCACCAGCTTTAGTGGAACCTTCCAGCAGCCATTTCCTGGACAGCCTCAGTTCCCTCCTCCAGCATATCCCCAGCATCCCAATGGTATGTTTTTGAGTCACGTGCTGTTGGGGCTTACATGTCTGTGCTGATTACTGACTGTACTTAACATGAAGAGAATCCACATTGCTACACTTAGGAATCTGCTCCAATCTGAAAGAATCTCAAGCGTCTTTCAAACGGCATCATTTCTTATGTACTGTTTGAGGTTTGGTTTGCTCATTTGTGTGCACAAAGAACGACTGCTGAATGACTGCTCCATTGCTTGTTCTTTAATTTTTCATTTGTTTTTCCTTCCAGGAGGATTTGCTGCCTTTGGCCAGGCAAAACCTGTTGTAACCCCTTTTGGGCAGACGATGACTGGCCATATGGTCCCTAGCAACCCTTTCTTGGTTAGTAAATTGGCTTTTACTGTTATTACTTCACTTCAATGCTTTTTCATGTATGTTTCTGAATTTGTATTATGTTCCATTACTGTGTTGCTGTTAAAACGCAAAAAAAAAAAAAAAAAACCTAAGTCAGATTAAAGCTGGACATTATTATGATTTTTAACTGATGCGTGTTTGTAAATATTTTTTTCCTTTGTCCTTTCTGTCTCTCAGGGTGCGGGTCCATCTGTACAATACCCTGCAGGAGGCTCTTCAACAAATCCCTTCTTATAGCACTCCATCCTTTCAGATTCACTACAGGGTCAACCATTGGCACGCACTTGTACCTATTGCACTGTTTTGTTTCACAAGTAGCTTTAAAACCACAAACTTTATAAAAAATTGTATTTTCTATTGCCCATTGTCGCAGATGCAACAATATAAAAAATGGTGATGCTGACGTTGTCAGTTGCAACAAAACAAAGTGATGGTGTGTGCAGAGGGAGAGGTTGATCCCCTGTTTAACCTCTGAAATACCCTGGCCTTGACTGAGCCTCAATGTGTAATCAAACTGGCTGAAAACTAAGTTATTGCATTCAGTATATTCAATTCATTATGCTGCAAATTGTACATATTTTTTTCTTCTTGGAAATTAGCTCCTTGTGCATATCAGTATTTCTGTCAAATTCACAAGATTTGTTAGGACGTGTTCTTTTGTGCGTTCTTTTTTTTTTTTTTTAGCTGATTGCTGCAGTTGGCTGATTTGTTTGTTACAAACCAGACTGGCTTGTTTTTTTTTGTTTGTTTTTTTTGTTTTTTGCATAGGTAAAGTCCGATCCCCGAAGAACAAAAGCATATTCTGTTTACTGACAGAAATGGTGAGCGCTACACATCAGGGATGAGATGTTTGGCAGACGATTTACTTTTCTGCCCCGTTGACATAAATCCAAGCATCATCCACATTCATATCCAATATGGCTCACAAACTGAAAACCACTTACATTGGGTATTATTGACATTAATTTAATGTGTAAATATATACAGTATATATATTAAAACAAATTTTAAGTCAAAATAAATGATAAAATCATTCATTTATATTGATGTATGCATATCTTGTATATTTGTTTTGTATAAAATGATTTATATTCATGGTGTTGCAGTCAATAATTTTTAGCTTTTTACATTATTGGTATGTAGACATTCTTTGGACCAAAAACAAGATTGCTGATCACAGTTTGCTGTGACACATTTCTTGCATTGAAAGTCTTTTGTTGTGACAGTTTTCAGGTGCATTTCTGTCTGGAGGGTTGGCTTCTTTGTTTTTCTTGACGTTCCACAAAGTAAACAGACCTCTGAGTGAAAAGACACCTACGATGACTGTGAAGTAGCTGGCATATATAATGAACTGCAAAAAAAAAAAATGTAAAGAGCACAATTGAGTTTGTTACTAAGATGGCTTAAACACTTCCTGTTGGAGACAAGCTGACATGTTCTGATCTCACAGCTCACCTGAGGGATGATGTCCAGGCCCAGCCCTCTGCTATCAACCACAACAGAGGTGATGATGGTCTGTAGGGCCAGTGCTCCAAAGTTATTTGCACCAAACACTAATGCGTATCGTTCCATTGTCAGATCTGCTGCAATTTGGTACCTGGGGCATCAGGTCATGAAATGTTTAATTCAAAAATATACAAGTGGTTTTATTGTTGCGTTTCTTGATCTGCCTGCAATAAAATCAGATCTGAATCCTTGGATTAAAAGGCAAACAAAAAGAGCTTTTGTTGTAGGACACATGGTCACTTACATGGCTATTGTTATGAGTAGCATATACAGGCTTTTGAAAATGACGTAGCTAGAGTAGCAGACCCAAATGTTGTCTATGAAGGTCATTAGAAAGAGAGCGGCGGCCCCGAGTCCAGAGAAGCCACCCAAGGCCAACTCTCCCCACTGCTCCCATTTGACTTCAATGAAGCCTATTCCATAAGCTGCTGTTGCACCTGTAAAACACAGTCTGTTAAAGGAAATATTTTAGTGACATCACATCTGTAATTTCAGATCACTTGTCTTTTGTGATGTAATATGACCCCCTTCTGTAAATTTACTTACTGAACAGGTTAGACACTGCCTCCACCCCTCCGTTGTAGATGCTGTAGTTCTGTGATGGTTGCACGTGCTCCCACAGCACCTACAGAGTACCAGTAAGCATGCTGGGCAGATTATTAGTCAAGAGGTTCGTGTGTCATTTTTACGAGGGATCACTGTTAGTTATAAGACGGCACTGTTTCAGTCTTTGAAAGAGCTGTATGGACTTTTTCGTGTTAACTTATAAATCTGGCAATGAGTCTAAAAATATAACCACGCTTGTGTTCCAAGTGATTCAAATTGGGGATTCAAACGCATCTGGCTCAAAATGGCTTAATGACCACAAATCCACCTTTAAAAATGTGGGTTTGTAGTGCAGGGACAATTTGCCTCATTTAGCTGTAGATAGCCTGCTGTTAAAGCTGCCAGAATGCATTATGGCTTCATATTCTTTGACTTCAACACTAGCATATATAGCATACTAGATATGTACCCCACAACATTTGAGATCATAGTGAGTGAGGCTTTGTGTTGCTTCACTTTGATTGTGGATGTACTTCAAAGTGGCACTCCGCTGATTATGGGTGATTTGTAGGGCAACTATGGGTACTGACTGACTACTGGTTCCAAAGAGTCTGGCAACCTTGATGGAAATGACTCTGTGCACCTTAAAATAACCATGTATTTCAGTCCAGAAAGTACTTTACAAAATAAAACATGAAGAAGTTAAAATGGTTTTAAGAAATAGGTGAAGAAATTAAAAGCCCAAACAAAAAACAAACAGCCGAAAAACCAACAGAGTTTAAAAGGGGGAGCTCAGAGTTTGCTGGATCCTAGTTTCAGCATCCAGAACCACACTGCTGGCTGTTGTATTCTATTACAGCAGTATAGTTAAGGAGATAAAGCATACTCTTCTGGAAAGAGACTGGTGATTCCTGCGAAATTGCAAGGTCTTTAGTAGTGCCCAGTTTTTGATCTCTAATCATAGACTTGTCACTTAACAATCCTGCAGGCTGCTGTCTCCTCTGCACCCCAGACTTATTCTGGCAAGATTTAAAGATCAGCGTGAGAGATGGCACAAACTTAATAGATGACTACTGTACGGATTGGACCAGCTACTTTGATCAGTTAGAGGTTAATACTCTTACCAGAGTGTTCAACATCTATTTCCAGGATCAGCCAGATGGAAACAACTGACTTTCACCGAGTGAAAAGGTGATGGCACAAATATGGTGGGTAAAGCTACAGGGGCATGTGCACAAAACTGGTTTTCAGGTCCTTGTGCATACTAAAACTAAATGATGCACAGCAGAAAACACGTAGGGCAGTGCTTTTCCTAGAATCTGTCATAGTTTTCCTCCTTAGAAGCACTGCCCTACACGTTTTCTGCTGTGCATCATTTAATTTTGGCATGGACGAACACTGAAGCACCAGTTACGTGCATAGGGATCTGTGGTATAAAACCTTGCTTCCATTTGGGAGACGGGTATCAGAACAGACTAGAAGCAAGGACTTGTAGTCCCTCTGAAAAATGATTGCCTGTATTGCAACAACTAATGAAAAGAGATGTTTGGTGATGATAATGTATTTGTAGGAGAAGGAAAGTCCATGTCTACAGGGTCGTGGTCCCTCTGTTCTTACTCTGTGACAGCTGTACTCAGTCACCTTGGGCAGCAAATGGATGTCTTTGCTACAAGCTGTACAGAAAGTCTTCGGGTATCACTGGAATGAATTTGTTTCAAATGAGTAGTTACTTGGCAAAACTCCATTGAGGTGTGCTACTTGCATTGTGAGAGAATACAAGCTGTGACACTAGGAACACACTTCCTGAGCATGATATGGCATCCAAATGCCTCAGTATTGAGGATCCCAGTAACTGTATAATGCCAAAGGGACACCCACACATTGCCTGGCTAAAGCGGATGGGTATAGTTTTTGAAGGTGGGGATGGACTGGCAATCTGCTGTGATGGTTGCCAATCAGGATGCACCAATGCATCTTCCCTTATCTAATTAGAGGTTTAAAAATCTGGAAACAAATCCACATCAGTATCCTTATATTAATACCTCATACACACACACACACACGGTCACATAAGCTCCACATCCTGTTCATCAGCAGAGATGTTAAGTTGTAGCAACACATTTACTGTCAAAAGCTGAAGGGTATCACATCTTTACTTCTCATCTCTTTATTTATGATGGTAGTTATGACTCACCTGGACATAGTTGACAGTTTGGTTATAGCCACAAGTGGCCATAGCCCACCACAATGACCAGTACAGCAGCTGTCTGGAGGAATAACACTGGAGGAAGTCCCTCCACAACTGGAGAAGAACTCTGACACAGCTTTCCCCACCACCATACTCTGTGTTCTTTTCGTGTTTTGGCTCTTTGTCTTCTATTTTGGGGCTTGCACCTCTAGCCGTGTCTCCACTTTCCCCTGTCTGTTCATTTCCCATTTCTTCATATCTCTTCCCATGTGTTGAGGCATCTGTGTTCCCATCTACACACCTGTTTCTTTCCTCTGTTACTCCATTCAGGCCAGCGTTTTTGTGATGAAAATACAAGCTGTGCTGTGGCATTGGCAGGAAGCATGATGTCAGCAGAGCAATGGCAGTGAGAACCAGTGTAAATACCAAGATGTTGTTGTAGGACATGAGGTTGAAGCTGACGAGCAGTTGGCCCAGCACCGAGCCCACGGTGTAGCCAAGGAGCTGCACACTGCGGCTGTAAGAGGTCGCCTTACGGTACTGCTTCACATCTATCACACTGAAACAAACCACATATTGTAAATGGCTCATCCCCACCAGCAGCACCAAAGTTTTGAAAGTAGAAAGCTATGATTACTCTATTATTAGATTAATTGCCAACTATTGGGGACCTCTATTAATCATGGTAATTTTTCAAAATGTCCAAATTCTTTGTTTCTTCTGATTTCTTCACTTCTCTGTGACAGTAAACTAAATATCTTTGGGTTTTGGACAAAATAAAACATTTGAGGATATCTAGGACAGTGAGAAACTCATTTTTTTGGACTATTGTATGGGCCAAACAACTAATCTAGAAAATAATAAGCTGGTTAATTGTGAAAATAATGCTTAGTTGCGGCCTGATAAAAATATATTAGAATTTTTTTTTTTTAAATCAAAGTTACGTGCAAGAGTTTCTTCCATGCCCCCCCACCCCCCATTACTGCCTTTTTAATTTTTGTCACTTTATATTGTTTATATGTTGGGATTTTCAAAAAATTTGTATAATAAACACTTTTCTTGACAAAATATTTTAATGCACAATTGAAAGTTATTGATGGAATTTATGGTTATGATTTACTTGTAAGTTAACAAAAGGATAATTAGCTAATCTGAATATAATCAACGGACCAATTAAAAAATAGTTTAATTACTGCCCTACATGAAAGACTATTTCAGTACAGTGTCAGAAAATGTTCTTTAAAATAATCTGATTAAAGAATAATGGTTTATTATACAAATAGTGAATGTCTGAGTGCAATGGTAAGAATATTTTAGGTGAAAGAATGTTCCATTTGAGGCAGAATGAAAAAACATTTGTTTTATATAACCCCTAAAATAGATCCTTGCCATTTGATATTTTATTAATTTATAAACAACAGTACAGGGACTTAAATTTTGGGATGCATCACTGGTCCTCTGAGGTCAAGCGGTTCCATATAGATCAACACAAACTTTAAACAGCAGTCCAATACAATCCAAAATATTTCTCAACTTGCAAAACAGAGTTCAAAAACCTTGATGATGTAGTCTGTATCTGACACCGTGCACCCACTTCTTCATGTATAGACTGCTGTCTGCTTTCCTCAGTCCAACAAAAAATCACAACAGAAATTTGTTGAGCTTTTCATCCAACAGCACTTGAACTTTGGCCATAGACGTCCCAGCAAATACTGCAAATGCCTCCAGGTTTACGACGTAATGATAACATTAATAAGCTTGTTCATGTTATCCTCTGTCACTAAATCAAACCCCGCCATGTTTGTTTTTAAACCAAGCACCGTCGCTGCTGGTGTGAGTGCGGTGGTCGCAGCGTGCAACAACACAAAACATATAGTACCAAAATTGCACGGTAAATGGAACATAATGGCAAATGGTATGAATAATCCATGTCATGTGACATACAAACCACCAATCAAATGACAAGGATCTGTTCAGGCGTTATATAAATTCTGTTATAAAAGGTTTGCTCATGCTTAATATGTATCTCCCCCATTTTTTCCACTTCTATGCATGATGTGACTAATTCTTCAGTCCATTATACTGTGTACAAATGGACTGAAACCACATCAGAGCAATCTATCGTTTGAGAAGAATATACATTTCTCAGCTAGACAGATGAGAAGACAAATGTACAGCTGTGGATATATGTTTGCATATACCTTGATTCAAACTTTATAAACTCAATTTTTCCCCAACTGTACGCATTCTATTTTTTATCAAACATATGTTTAGATATGTCTACATTATTTCCATATGAAGTTATTTTTAAAACATTTTTCAGTTTTTATTCATGGTCATGTTTTTTAAATTAAATATTAGGTCACTAGTTTTAATCACCATGGACAATTCCAGAAATTGGAAGTTATTTTCATAACTAAAATTGGCGTATTTCAGGGTTAACTGAAGAACCTAGATAACCAATGCCTTCAGCCATTTAACAGGGTCTTTTACTTATTTATTTATTTTGTGATAATGGCATCTAAAGGAAAACTGCAAAATTTGCAAAAATTTGTTGTACTATCTGGAACTAGGCAGACTACATACCACTGAGGAAGGAGGACCAAATTAACACCCAGAAGTTAACTAACCTTTGTTCTAAAGGTCCACAGGATCACTGACAAAGGTGTTGGAGGCATCAGATACAAATATGACATCTTGAGTGCTCCATCAGCCATAACTTAAAAGGTTGTTCAACAACGATGAAGCCGTTAAACCCAAACAGATACAATAAAGGACATAGTGAATAAAAACTAAAATCAATCCATCTTCTTTTTGAATAACTTACAGCTAAAATGGACATTAAATGAATTAACATGCATTGTTGAATAAGTGTTAATTGTATATGTGTCATTAGCGATAATTGAGTTTAAAAGTATTTAGTCAAGGTGTATGTAAGTATGTGTCTGCGAGGAAATTAGGAATCATTCCACAGTGTAGAACATAAGTGAATATACTCCTGTGTGATATCACTTAAATAACAGTTGGTTGAAAGTTGAATCAGCTCCCAGTAATTGCATTATATCAAAGTTGACAGGCAGTGTTGCCTCATAAGAGCAACAACAACAAAAAAATACCAAGACTACATTATAGGCCCAAAAATGAAAATTCAAGTTACTGCGAATATGAATATTATTTAATACAACACATCAACTAAATGACAAATTAAGGTATGGATACAAGAACATTTTCAAGTCACTTCAATCAATCTTGAATATAAAAATAATGATGAATGTGTTTAAAGCAGGCTCACTTTAAAAAGCAGTAATAGTAAACAAAAATGAGCCATGGAACCTTTTGACATAACTGACGGGATAATATATAAATAGAAACTAGATTCTGTGGATGTGACTGGAAAAATTGGACATTCTGTTACTGAGCCAGTTACAGCTCCAGGGTAGAGAGGCATAAAGGACAAGAAAATCAGGAAATCTACAGTGCATCCAGAAAGTATTTACAGCACACACAATACTCCATAATGACAATGTGGATTTTTTTTTCTCACAACCTTTGCCATTGAGCTCAGGTGCATCCTGTTTCCACTGATCATCCTTGAGATGTTCCTACAACTTAATTGGACTCCACCTGTGGTAAATTCATTTGACATGATTGAAAGACATAAGCTGTCTACATATAAGGTCCTACAACCAACCAACCAACCAACCAACCAACTTTTTTCTTATATAGCGCCAAATCACAACAAACAGTTGCCCCAAGGCGCTCCATATTGTAAGGCAAGGCCATACAATAATTATGAAAAACCCCAACGGTCAAAACGACCCCCTATGAGCAAGCACTTGGCCACAGTGGGAAGGAAAAACTCCCTTTTAACAGGAAGAAACCTCCAGCAGAACCAGGCTCAGGGAGGGGCAGTCTTCTGCTGAGACTGGTTGGGGCTGAGGGAAAGAACCAGGAAAAAGACATGCCGAGAAGGGGGGCAGAGATCGATCACTAATGATTAAATGCAGAGTGATGCATACGGAGCAAAAAGAGAAAGAAACAGTGCATCATGGGAACCCCCCCACAGTCTACGTCTAAAGCAACATAACCAAGGGATGGTCCAGGGTCACCCGATCCAGCCCTAACTATAAGCCTTAGCGAAAAGGAAAGTTTTAAGCCTAATCTTAAAAGTAGAGAGGGTATCTGTCTCCCTGATCTGAATTGGGAGCTGGTTCCACAGGAGAGGAGCCTGAAAGCTGAAGGCTCTGCCTCCCATTCTACTCTTACAAACCCTAGGAACTACAAGTAAGCCCGCAGTCTGAGAGCGAAGCGCTCTAATGGGGTAATATGATACTATGAGGTCCCTAAGATAAGATGGGACCTGATTATTCAAAACCTTATAAGTAAGAAGAAGAATTTTAAATTCTATTCTAGAATTAACAGGAAGCCAATGAAGAGAGGCCAACACGGGTGAGATATGCTCTCTCCTGCTAGTCCCCGTCAGTACTCTAGTTGCAGCATTCTGAACCAACTGAAGGCTTTTTAGGGAACTTTTAGGACAACCTGATAATAATGAATTACAATAGTCCAGCCTAGAGGAAATAAATGCATGAATTAGTTTTTCAGCATCACTCTGAGACAAGACCTTTCTGATTTTAGAGATATTGCGTAAATGCAAAAAGGCAGTCCTACATATTTGTTTAATATGCGCTTTGAATGACATATCCTGATCAAAAATGACTCCAAGATTTCTCACAGTATTACTAGAGATCAGGGAAATGCCATCCAGAGTAACGATCTGGTTAGACACCATGCTTCTAAGATTTGTGGGGCCAAGTACAATAACTTCAGTTTTATCTGAGTTTAAAAGCAGGAAATTAGAGGTCATCCATGTCTTTATGTCTGTAAGACAATCCTGCAATTTAGCTAATTGGTGTGTATCCTCTGGCTTCATGGATAGATAAAGCTGGGTATCATCTGCGTAACAATGAAAATTTAAGCAATACCGTCTAATAATACTGCCTAAGGGAAGCATGTATAAAGTGAATAAAATTGGTCCTAGCACAGAACCTTGTGGAACTCCATAATTAACTTTAGTCTGTGAAGAAGATTCCCCATTTACATGAACAAACTGTAATCTATTAGACAAATATGATTCAAACCACCGCAGCGCAGTGCCTTTAATACCTATGACATGCTCTAATCTCTGTAATAAAATTTTATGGTCAACAGTATCAAAAGCAGCACTGAGGTCCAACAGAACAAGCACAGAGATAAGTCCACTGTCCGAAGCCATAAGAAGATCATTTGTAACCTTCACTAATGCTGTTTCTGTACTATGATGAATTCTAAAACCTGACTGAAACTCTTCAAATAGACCATTCCTCTGCAGGTGATCAGTTAGCTGTTTTACAACTACCCTCTCAAGAATCTTTGAGAGAAAAGGAAGGTTGGAGATTGGCCTATAATTAGCTAAGATAGCTGGGTCAAGTGATGGCTTTTTAAGTAATGGTTTAATTACTGCCACCTTAAAGGCCTGTGGTACATAACCAACTAACAAAGATAGATTGATCATATTTAAGATTGAAGCATTAAATAATGGTAGGACTTCCTTGAGCAGCCTGGCAGGAATGGGGTCTAATAAACATGTTGATGGTTTGGATGAAGTAACTAATGAAAATAACTCAGACAGAACAATCGGAGAGAAAGAGTCTAACCAAATACCGGCATCACTGAAAGCAGCCAAAGATAACGATACATCTTTGGGATGGTTATGAGTAATTTTTTCTCTAATAGTCAAAATTTTGTTAGCAAAGAAAGTCATGAAGTCATTACTAGTTAAAGTTAATGGAATACTCAGCTCAATAGAGCTCTGACTCAGTTGAAACTGCATGTCAGAGCACAAACCAAGCATGAAGTCAAAGGAATTGTCTGCAGACCTCTGAGAGGATTGTCTTGAGGCACAAATCTGGGGAAGGATACAGAAACATTTCTGCTGCTTTGAAGGTCCCAGTGAGCACAGTGGCCTCCATCATCCATAAATGGAAGAAGGAGGCATCCACTAGGACTCTTCCGAGAGCTGGCCACACATCTCAACTGAATGATTGCGGGAGAAGGGCCTTAGTCAGGGACGTGACCAAGAACCTGATGGTCACTGACAGATCTCCAGCATTCCTCTGTGGAAAGAGGAGAACCTTCCAGTAGGAAAACCATCTCTGCAACAATCCACCAGTCAGACCTGTATGGTAAAGTGGCCAGATGGAGCCCGCTCCTTAGTAAAAGGCACATGGCAGCTCACCTGGAGTTTGCCAAAAGGCACCTCAAGGACTCTCAGACCATGAGAAACAAAATTCTCTGGTCTGATGAGACAAAGATTGAACTCTGGTGTGAATGCCAGGCCTTGTGGCCTTGGAAACCAGGTATATCCCTACATGGTGGTGGCAGCATCATGCTGTGGGGATGTTTTTCAGCAGCAGGAACTGGGAGACTAGTCAGGATTGAGGGAAGGTGAATGCAGCAATGTACAGAGATATCCTGGATGAAAACCTGCTCCAGAGTGCTCTTGACCTCAGACAGGGGCGACAGTTCATCTTTCAGCAGGACAATGACCTTAAGCACACAGCCAAGATATCAAGGGGTGGCTTCAGGACAACTCTGTGAATGTCCTTGAGTGACCCAGCCAGAGCCCAGACCTGAATCTGACTGAACATCTCATCCGGTCAAAGTAGACAAAGTATTGCGCAAAGGGTGTGAATACTTATCAGATTTGATGTAGCTTCAAATGTTATGGAGCTAGATCCAGAAGAAAACCGCCATTACCGAAAAATCGTTTTTATACAATAACTTTTGAACTAATAAAGACATAAAAGTGATTCCAAGTTCTACTGGTATGCTTTCATGGTCAAGGACGTCAAATATAAAGGAAAGAACAGTGTATGTATCATAATTTTGGTTGTAACACTGAATTTTAGGGTCAGTGACCCTATGGCCTTGTGTAGCACATGCAACACTTAAAAAATAGTTCTATTTCAGAATTTACTGTTATTTATTTAGAGAAGTGTTTCATAAATGTTAAAAAAATAATATATTTGCAGTTTAGTTGAATAATAAATTTAATTTTGTCTCATTTGTTTTTGTCTATAAGCACATGCAATATCAATATCAGTGCTCAGATGCCAGTAGCTTCTGGGAAAGGTGCAAGTTGCAATAAACTGTGATGCCAAGCGCTAAGGATACATGCTATCCAGTCACAGCAGATGAAACTTTTTTTTACTACTGAGCAAACATCATTGTTAGACTTTTTTAGGTTCAATGATTCCACGGCGTGTAGATGTTATGGCGTCAGTGACCCCTTGGCCTTGGCGAAGGTTTGCACTCTCCGAGTGCTTCTACTTTTTATTTGTTAAAAAAAAGGCAGTTATTAACAATTTATAAAATGACAATTTGTTAGTACAAGTGAAGCGCCGCATAGCAGCGCGAAGCTCAATCTTGTGGTAGATGAAGGCACAAACTGGAAATGGTACAAAAATCTGCCCAGGCAAGAAAAAGTCATGAACCGGACAAGACTGCCATAAAAACCCACAAACTGATGGTAGAGGAAGCCACAAACCAGAAATGACATGGTGAGATGTTGAAGAGCTTCGTTTTTTCATATCCACAACATATACATATTACTAAATTAAAACACTACTGGACACAGGCGCATGAGTGTGGCCTTTCAGCAGGCAGACGCAGATGTCCATCTGAGCTGACAGAACCTTCACCATCAGCGGTGAACATCAAGTGGAACAACGGACAGGACACACACATCCAAATAGCCTCACAGGTCAAAGCCACACTCTCACAAGCGCCACTAGCTTAGCTTATGTATGACAAGCTAAAAGTTAACGCTCTCGTTATGGCCGAACAACATTCCACAGTTTCTGGGTATTCTGTGTTAGTACTCGCCCGTGGCCGATGTGCTTGATGAATTCCTGAGCAAAAAGTAGTTCCCAGATAATTGTGATAAATTCCTGTGAGATAATGAGTATATCTCATCTAAATCAATTATAAAATTTACCAGTAATAAAAATATAAAGAGAACTGAAGTTTTAAGAGTGGCCATAATAAATATTTAAGAAACTTAAAAGTTTATGAGCACTGTAAACATTGACACGATGGAGTTTGATGCGGGAGAGTTCAGAAAGATACGACTGGAATGTTCTAATGGCCATTTACGGTTGGTGATGAAAGACTTGGGTGTTAACTTTGTGTTAAAGTCAAAACAAGAAGCTGCACTGAAAGAGATCTATGTGGGAAGAGATACATTCTGTGTGTTGTCGCTCCAGCGAGAGCGGCACACTGAGCAGGGTGGGTCAAAGCCTCCCAGCAGAACATCAGGGCAAAACAGCAGGACTTCCTTCTGCAGCTTAGTCCACAATCCTACATTGTAAACAGACAAGCATAAATAATGAAGGAATATCTGAAGGAGGAGGAGCTTCATGTCATAGCTAAGTGGTTCATTTATGGTTTTCAAAATTAGCTGAAAAGCTAATCTGTTAACAAAAAAGTTAGCATCGCTAATTAGTGGAACTGTGCCCACCACTGCTGTAGGCTCATGTTTCCCCTCTACTGCCAGCAAAATGCAACTGAAATGATACATCTTCCTTGTAACCAAGCTTTTTGAGCCACAGCATTGAAGCTATGGCTGGTAAAAAGCCACAGAAAAAGCTGCAGTTGCTGAAGCCTGGAAGTCCTTCAGATTTTAACATGGGTATGTTGGTGGTAGGGATGAGCGAGTTAGAGTACCTTTATTAGAGTGGTGACATGATGAGTCGAAAAAAATCGGTCACGTGTCTCATCGTGCCAACTTGGGGCAAAAATAGTGTTGGCTGTTAATGTGTCTGCATGTAAATCCAGCTATTTTATTTGTTGAAAATGCAAGGTTGCTGTGCATTTTTCCACACATAAAGTTAAAAAATATTGATTAAGGTGTGTGTGTGTCTCTGTGTGTGTGAGACTGTGTGAGAGGGAGAGAGAGGTTGTTCGACCAATTTATTTTTATGAACTGCACTGAGAAAGTGTCAGATACTGTATGCAGCCATATACAATAAAAATGTTAATAGACTACTTTGTGTCTTCAGCTATATGTGTGTAAGACTGTTTTTTTAATGAACTATGTGAACTTGGTGATTCATGCAAAGATCCAGTGATGGCAAACAGGGAAATATGTCAGCCTTGTTCACTGTATTCTTCTGAAAAGCATCGCGTTCACTACAAGCAAAAGTTTTCCAACTGACTTTATATCACCAGCCAAACTAACAGCAAGCAAACGGTTAAAAAAAAAACCCAACCGGAGTGGAGGCAGTGAGCGACGCGACATCAGCCGTTTTCAGCTCTGTCTTGTCAAATGCACTACATACAATACGAAACAAGTTCACCAAGTAACTTTAAATATACAAACCAAAACAGAGGCGAGGTAAAGAAAAGTTAAGGAGTACTGAGAGAGCAATGTGAGGTAGAGTCACAGAGCACGGACCAAGCACAGAGAGAGATCAGTTCCTGTGCGTGCGTGCGTGTACATATGCAAGAGGCTGCAGAGAGATGTCTGAAGAGAGGGGTGGGCGCTGTGTGTGACTAGCCAATCAGAGTGTGAAGACAGGTAGCCAATGAGGATTTTCTTTGAAGACGAGCACAGATATTTTTACTCATGTCATGCTCATACTCAAAAATGCTTTATCCTTACCAGATACTTGTCTGAAATGAGTATCCGGCTCAACCCTAGTTGGTGGTTTCCCTTGCTAGTCTCCTGCATATACCCACTCAGTTTTTGACCTGCTGTTCATGATTAATTTAAACAAATGTCAAAAGACACTCAGTGACTGTTGATGGTTGTGTTCTTGTATCCACTCCATAACCTGTCTAGAATGAACAGGGTGCAAGAAGGAACGCGTCAGCGTCACTTGTGGCAGCGTCACTCCAACAGCGATAGACAGCTCAGAGGCGGTTCATCCAGGCCCGCGGTATCAGCGGAGGTGGTTCATCAGGACCCGCGGCATCTGCGGAGGTGGTTTATCCAGGCCCACGGCATCGTGGAGGTGGTTCATCCAGGCCTGCGGCGTTGGTGGGGGTGATACATCCAGGCCCGCGGTGTCGGCTACATCCGAGGCTAGTGGCGGCTACATCCGCGGCTGGCGGCGGCGACATCTGAGGCTGGAGAATTACATCTGAGGTTGCCTACGGCTACATCCGTGGCTAGCGGTAGCTACGACCGTGGCTGGGGGCGGCTGTGAACGAGGTTAGCAACGGGGAGGGTTGGTGTGCAGCGACCAGACCTGGGGTGGTGGAGGCTACGGGTGAGAATTGTTTTTGTAATCAATAGTGGCCATACTGAGCCATGATAGTCGGCATGGCACCACCCAGGAAAACAGATAAACTTGAGGAAGATATAGAGGAGATAAAGACCTCATTAAACCGTATATCAAAAGACATGTCTAATTTAGACAGGCTGACGGTGGAGATGAAAGAACTCCAAAATCTGGTTAAAGAGAAGGACAAGATCATTAAGAAACTTGAGCAACGTGTAGATAAACTTGAACAATTCACTAGAAAAGATGATGTTATAATATCTGGACTAGAAACAAAACTTCGGACATATGCAAGGGTGGTGGATTCTGGTGGAACCAGTGGGGAGGATGCACCACCTGAAGAACGACAATGATTGGAACAACAATTTACAAACTTTTTATATCAAAAAGGTGTTGTCATCCATCAAGACACGATATCAGACTGTTATACTATTCCAACTAAAGATAGAAAAAATAAACTAACATTGTTATACGATTTACAAGCAGAAAATATAAAAATGAGTTAAGACAGGCAAAGAATTTGAAAGGAACGAGTGTCTATATAAATGAGCATCTAACAAAAAAAAATGCAGATATTGCTAGGGAAGCAAGACTACTAAAAAAACAGAAACACATTGTTGCTACATGGGTCTGGAATTGTAGGGTGTGGATTAGAGTGAAAGAAGGAACAAATGGTATACAAATCAAAAAACATGGAGGACCTTACAAAATACAGACCTGAATAGACAATCAAATATGACGTCTGTTGGTAATTGGACCAACAAAAAATCAGATCAAACATGGAAACAGATGATAAAATATATGACATAGACACTAATACTAATGAAAGTATATTTGACTTAAAAACGATTGGTTGTGAGTATTATACGGTAGAACAGCTGAATAGTGAAAAAATTGCAGAAGATACCCTGTCACTCATACATACAACCCCTGGCAAAAATTATGGAATCACTGGCCTCAGAGGATGTTCATTTAGTTGTTTAATTTTGTAGAAAAAAAGCAGATCACAGACATGACACAAAACTAAAGTCATTTCAAATGGCAACTTTCTGGCTTTAAGAAACACTATAAGAAATCAAGGAAAAAAAGATTGTGGCAGTCAGTAGCGATTACTTTTTTAGACCAAGCAGAGGAAAAAAATATGGAATCACTCAATTCTGAGGAAAAAATTATGGAATCACCCTGTAAATTTTCATCCCCCAAATTAACACCTGCATCAAATCAGATCTGCTCACTGACATTGACCCTATGCCATGACATTGACCCTATGTGTCTTTTTGCAAGGAATGTTTTTGCAGTTTTTGCTCTATGGCAAGATGCATTATCATCTTGAAAAATGATTTCATCATCCCCAAACATCCTTTCAATTGTCCAAAATATCAACATAAACTTGTGCATTTATTGATGATGTAATGACAGCCATCTCCCCAGTGCCTTTACCTGACATGCAGCCTCATATCATCAATGACTGTGGAAATTTACATGTTCTCTTGAGGCAGTCATCTTTATAAATCTAATTGGAAAGGCACCAAACAAAAGTTCCAGCATCATCACCTTACCCAATGCAGATTTGAGATTCATCACTGAATATGACTTTCATCCAGTCATCCACAGTCCACAATTGCTTTTCCTTAGCCCATTGTAACCTTGTTTTTTTCTGTTTAGGTGTTAATGATGGCTTTCGTTTAGCTTTTCTGTATGTAAATCCCATTTCCTTTAGGCGGTTTCTTACAATTCGGTCACAGACGTTGACTCCAGTTTCCTCCCATTCGTTCCTCATTTGTTTTGTTGTACATTTTTCGATTTTTGAGACATATTGCTTTAAGTTTTCTGTCTTGACGCTTTGTCTTCCTTGGTCTACCAGTATGTTTGCCTTTAACAACCTTCCCATGTTGTTTGTATTTGGTCCAGAGTTTAGACACAGCTGACTGTGAACAACCAACATCTTTTGCAACATTGCGTGATGATTTACTCTCTTTTAAGAGTTTGATAATCCTCTCCTTTGTTTCAATTGGCATCTCTCGTGTTGGAGCCATGATTCATGTCAGTCCACTTGGTGCAACAGCTCTCCAAGGTGTGTTCACTCCTTTTTAGATGCAGACTAACGAGCAGATCTGATTTGATGCAGGTGTTAGTTTTGGGGATGAAAATTTACAGGGTGATTCCATAATTTTTTCCTCAGACTTGAGTGATTCCTATATTTTTTTTCCTCTGCTTGGTCTAAAAAAGTAACCGTTACTGACTGCCACAATCTTTTTTTCTTGATTTCCTATAGTGTTTCTTAAAGCCAGAAAGTTGCCATTTGAAATGACTTTAGTTTTGTGTCATGTCTGTGATCTGCTTTTTTTTCTACAAAATTAAACAACTGAATGAACATCCTCCGAGGCCGGTGATTCCATAATTTTTGCCAGGGGTTGTATAAACAGCCGAAGCTTGTATTGTAAAATGTCACAAATAAAAGATTATTTAAATCAGTTTAAAAATAGATTTAGTATTGTTGCAATCACTGAATCTTGGCTTAAAGATGATCTCATGGATGAAGTTCAAATGGAGGGATATATTTTGTAAACAGAAGATATAAAAAAGGAATCCATAAAAGGAAAAATAGCGAAAGCCATTGCTGTTTTGCATAAAGTAAAATATTCATTAAATAGTTATGGTTTATTAACATTGTACAATTCATTGATTGTCCCATATTTAACTTATTGTGTAGAAATCTGGGGATCAACATACACACCTATATACAACCTTTATTTATTTTGCAGAAAAGAGCTTTAAAAGTGATTAGTAACAGTGGTTTTAGAGATCCATCTAATCCATTGTTTATTAAGTATAGGGTACTTAAATTTCATGATTTAGTCGATTTGAAAATATTACAATGTACCAAGTTAATAAAAATACTTTACCAACAAACATTCAAAATATGTTTGAAAAAAGAGTAAGTAGTTATAAATTGAAAGGAACAGAAGTCTTTAAAAAACCAAGACTTAGAACCAAAGTAAAGGAACGGGGTATTGCAGTAAATGGTGTCAAATTATGGAACAATCTTAATAAAGAAATTAAAGAATTAAGGTCGCTTAAATTATTTAAACGTACTAAATTAGATGTATTAAGTAAGTATGAAACTATGAAATAAGTCAGTGGGCTGCAAGAAAGTTTAAAAAAAAAAAAAAAAAAAAGTAATCTGTTAATAATGTTTGGAGTGTCTTAAGTTTAAAATGTAACCTGTCAGAGATGTAAACTATTAATTAATGGTCATAATTATGAAATGGGTCAGTGGTATGTGACAAGTTAAAGAAATGCAATCTGTTAAATAATGACTATGATGCTGGATATTGAAAGATTGTATTGTTAAAAGGGGCAGAAATCATAAGACTTGTTCTTTCTGCTCCTTTTCATTCTGGTGTTGTGGTGCTTTGTTTCTGCTTTTCTGTTTTTCTTTTAAATGAATGAAATAAATATTAAAGAAAGAAAGAACTGACTGCACTACCTTGCCATTGAAATTATTGAAATTTGAGTTTGAGTAACTAATGTGGATCAGTATGTGAAATTCAGACACCTGGCTGTGCTGGAGTCTTGCTCTTCACTTGGAGTTACCTGTAGATGTAGGAGAAATAAGCCACTTCGCTGGCTGTAACCACTCCATAGAAGAACTGCGTGGCCTGCATGGCTCCGACACTCTGAGTCCAGAGCAGCATGGCTGTGGTGATGAACAGGGTGATGGCCTGGAACACAACCACGGGCTTGTAGCACAGCCAGTCAGTGAGCAAGAACACAGGCACCAGCACGGAGAGGTAGGAGTACGTCCACACCGGGAAAATCTGGTTGTTCACCTGATGGCAAAGAAATGCCAATAAATCAGTATACAAATAATGAATGTTTGTGATTTGAATATTTCATGAGGTGAAATATTTGTTCTATTGAAAGAATAAAAAAACATTCATTTTATATATAATGGCAAAAATAGTTTTTGTCATTTGATATTTTATTATTTTTTTGCGGGCAGCATGGTGGCTTAGTGGTGAGCAATGTTGCCTCACAGGAAATGGTAAATGGACTGCATTTATACAGCGCTTTTCCATCTGCATCAGACACTCAAAGCGCTTTACAAATAATGCCTCACATTCACCCCAATGTGAGGTTGCTGCCATACAAGGTACTCACTACACACTGGGAGCAATAGGGGATTAAAGCCCTTGCCCAACCCCCTGAGTGATTTTCCAGTCAGGCTGGGATTTGAACCGAGGATCTTCTGGTCTCATGCCCAATGACTTGACCACTAGACCATCACTTCCCCCAAGAAGGTCACACGTTCCATTCCCACTTGTGGTCTTTCTGTATGGAGTTTGCATGTTCTCCGTGTTTGTGTGGGTTCTCTCTGGATGCTCTGGTTTCCTCCCACATCGAAAGACACACAGGTTAGTTGGATGGGAAACTTTTAAGTTATCCATAGGTGTGAGTGTGGGTGTGACTGTTTGTTTGTCTATATGTGACCCTGTGACATACTGGTGTCCTGCCTAGGGTGTACCCCGCCTCACTCTCTGACTGCTGGTATAGGCTCCAGCCCCCCCGAGACCTTTTAATGGAGTAAGCGGTTGAAGATGTGTGAGTGAGAAGAACTATTGCTCAGTCAATGAAACACAATGGCAAATCTTATGAATAATCCATGTCATGTGACATACAACCCCAATTCCAATGAAGTTGGGACGTTGTGTGTTGGGTATTTTCTCCTCCAAACATTTTTAAAACCTTTAACAAGACAAACAGAGTCAAGAAACACCAGTGAGACAGAAAGTCAAATTTTACGCGCGGAGTGTGGCCAGGCTGTACACCAAGGCTACACTTAAAGTCTGGCCTGCTTTTCCGCTCTTTTTATTAAGAGACGCCCTCATCACATAAACAAGAAACTTGTCCTAAGGGTGGGGGTGATGACGCAAGACAAGTTTCTTCCCATAACATAAACGCATACGTCAATAAGTGCAGCTGTAAGGAAGAACACTTTCAGGTCAGCACATCTCGTTCGTCTGTTACAGGTATCAGCTGTTCTGCATCTGCCTGAAGTGTCCTGTCTTTCACACTCCTTCACACTAAACACCACATCACAATAGTCAAAACGTTCTCTTACTCCCAGTCGTTAGAGGCTGCGAAAACAAAGTTATATTATAATAATAAGTACATCCAGCCCTTCATTCCCAGCTCAGATTGACCCCAGAGTGCTAAAACAAAATTGAATTCTCAGGATTGCATTAAGACAGGTGCAAAACAGCACATCTCCGTTCTCATGAGAAAGAAGACAAAGCTAAAACAAGGTTGAATAACACGTACATTCTCAGGGTGAAGTGCAAAACAGCACAACACCGTTCTCATGAGAAAGAAGACAAATGTACAAATGTTTAACAGTGATAACATATATACAAAATCCTTAACATTCCCCTCCTGTTTATCGCCTGTTAAACATACAGTAGGCATCACTCAGCTTAGCACTTCTTTTTGAGATTTTCACTAAGAGGTTCATCATGGTATGTTCTCTCTCTAGGCTTACACCCCAGAGGTGATGTCGTCATTGTCACCATCATCGGTGTCTGGGTCATCATACTTCCATTGGTCTGGGTACAGGTCAGGAGAGCCATCGTCCTCCTCGTTGTCGTCTGTCCGCAGAAGTGGATATGATGCCGGACCCCCTTCTGGTCCTGGACTTATTGCTGTGGTTATCATTCTATTTACAAGGCCTCGGAGACATGGAATACAACAACATCCACACAATGTTAGAATTGCAGCAAATACTGCTATAGACACTAATAGTGAAGAAATCAAAGACCTCCATTTTCCCATCCCTTCCAGCCACCAATCCCAGCCTTCGGTGTTTACTCCACTGTGCTCTTTCATCTTCCTGTTCAACGTCCTCAGCCCGTCAATGGCTTGAGTGAGACTGCCGTCTGCAGCCGTGTTGTTGGGAATGAATGTGCAGCATTGTTCTCCGAACATGGCACAAACACCTCCTTTCTCTGCCAACAACATATCCAGAGCAATACGATTCTGGAAGGCCATAAGGGACGTGGCTTCTAACTGTGAATGGACAGCCTTAAATCCTTCCTCAGTCCAATTTCCTAATTTCTGTACATTGTAGTGGATGTAGTTTATTCTGTCCACGTTTTTATTAATTGAGCACCACCAACAGATGGAAGATTCGAATCCAGCTGCTATTTGATTAACCAGTTTATACTCGTCAGGCACTCCCCTGGGGACTCCTATTGCGTCAATATATGTTGGATTTCCCACTCCTTTCCAATCTCTTTTCACTCTATGTCTGGCTATGCCTTTCTGCCAATCTTCAGGAATAAGAGAGGCTGCATATGTCGTAACGTCTTCAGGGGTCATGGGTATGGCTTCAACTGGTAACAATAATGATATTAATGCACAATAACCTGACACATTCCATGGCAGTCTGTCAAAGATTCTGTTATCCCCACACCACCACCATACGTCACTCCTCCCGACAGGTTTGAATGTGGGAGTACTATGGACCACATTCTTACACCAGGCGGTGTGGTTTAAGCTACCCAAAGTCTTACTTGTCCCTGTCAAGTGTACACATGTATGGTTAGCATGCCCAACTTTGCTTGAGAATAAAGGTTTAATCTTAGTCAATTTGGTCACTGGATAGATCTTGTCCCACTTAGAACAATTGTTGTTTGCCGCAATGTATGTCTGTGTCATAGCAGTCAGTAGACAGTCTTTGGGTAATGCTGCTGGTATTACCTGTAATATAGGTCTGGGTCCCATACATACAACACAGTCCTTCTTTGCTGCTAGTCCTGCTTGTTCTGCCATTAAAAGCCAATTGTTATTTTGTCCACTAATTCCTGTAGTTACTAGGAACCAGTCATCTGCCTTCATGTCTTTTGTGCCTTGTACAGACACCCCCTTTGCTTGTATGGGCACCCCCTTTGCTTGTATGGGCACCCCCTTTGCTTGTATGGACACCCCCTTTGACGTACTTAATTCGGTCAATATTGGTTGCTGTACTCTATCTGTTTCACAGAGGAAGAAATGGAAATACGGATCTTTTCCTTGTTTGTATACCCAAAGGAGGAACAACCAACAGTCTCCCTCTATATCAGGTGGGAATATGGTTCCTTTTTCTGTGGTATTCACCACTATAGACAGCTTATCATCTGTTTGATACATTTTGAGAATTTGACTCTGGTACTTAGCCCACTCGGTTTGTGCCCATCTTGGTGTCCATCTACTCCATTCATCGGCTACCAACGTTTCCCATCTCCTATCTTGTTGATCGTTGGTCATATACCATGAGAAACTATTTCCGTAATTAGTCCCTCTGTCACCATCCGGCATTCCATGGGTAAGACCACTATATGGTACAGAGATGATCACAGATGTATTTCTAGGAATGCAGGCTTGTACACCAAATCGGTACGCATTATTCCCATTACAGCTATGTACTGTGGCATTTATTATCGGACTGGGGTCTTCGTTACTTCTTTTTGGTCTCTGCAATCTGTGGATGTGATCCTTATTATCATGTCCCGTGCTCATGGCTTTTAATAATAATCCCAATTCAAAAAAGAAAAGTAGCATAACAAGGACTGTCCGTGGGGTCCAGAAACCCTCGTTCTTTTTATTTTTTTCTTTCGCCATTTCTGCACACTACAGCACACCTATGTTCAGAACAGTGGCTTCTTAATGTCTTCTGCTAGCTTTCGTGTCTAACCTGGATCTTAACACCAAGCTCACACACTATTACTAGTCTTGTCCTACTGTTCTTACTGTTTGTCTGTGTCTGCAGAAATGACTTTCTTACAGTGAGTTAAATGAATCCATGTACTTCTTTCCCCAATTTTCAAAGCTGTGGGTGTTGTGAGTAGTACTTGATAGGGCCCTTCCCATTTAGGTGAATGCCAGTGTTTTCTCTTGATGCTTCTTATCAACACCCAGTCTCCAGGTACCACTTTAGGGTCCTCCTGTGGAGAAATGGGATCATCAGTGTTTGGATCTCTCCCTCGTTGTCCTTCTAACATTTTTCTCATGTAATCCGCCAAATTGGCTTCCTCAGGTACATCCCAAATTTGTCCATAATATGGCAATCGATATTTTCTGCCAAACAATGTTTCATACGGTGTCAACCCCATGGTACTAGTTATGTTTATATACATTTTTACCAAATCTACACAATGCGTCCATGGTCTGCCTCCATTGGTTTCCTCCATTGTCTTTCTAAGTCTGTTTTTTACTGTTCCATTCATCCTTTCCACTAATCCGGCGCTTTGTGGATGATAAGAACAATGATTTTTGAGATTAACCTGTAGTGCTTCTCCTACGTATTGCACTATTGTATTAACAAAATGCGCTCCATTATCTGAATAGACTGTTTCTGGTATTCCAAATCGTGGGATGATGTCTTTGCATAATGCTTTAGCCACTGTAAGTGAATCTGCATGTTTTGTAGGGAACAATTCTACCCATTTTGAGAAGGCATCAATTATGACTAAACAAAATTCCTTCCCTTCATGTTTACTCAGCTGTATATAATCCATATGAATCACTTGAAAGGGATATTGTGGTGTTGGAAATTTACCTCTTTGGGGTCTCAAATTGCCTTGTGAGTTGTGTTTTGCACATATCATGCATGCTCTACAATGCTGTTTTGCATATGCATCGAACCCATAAAGACAAAAAATAGATTGCAATTGCGATATCATACCCCCTGATGAGACATGCGTCACGCCATGGCTCATAATAGCTGCCCATTTAAACATATTTTTTGGCAATATGGGTTTCTTTTGTGGTCATACGTACAAGTCATTTGCATACGTAGCTCCTTTAGCTATCCACATTTGTTTTTCTCTGTCTGTTGCCTGCTGTTGCATGTCAGCAAGCAGTGTATGACCTAAATGCAAATCTGGAGTAGTTTCCTGTACAACAAAAATAGAAGAAGCTGCTGCTGCCTCTTTTGCTGCTCTGTCAGCAAAATCATTTCCTTTTGAAACACTGTCAGAGCCATTGGTGTGAGCCGCACATTTGCATATAGCAATTTGTTGCAATTTGTTGCATTTGTTGCATTCCTCTGCATAGCAAGGAATCCATGCCCTGCAGTAATTTGTCAATCCAAGAAATGACATCATCTGCTTTTTGGTTTGTGGTTTTGGAGCGTGCAAAATTGCTTCCTTCCTGTCAGACAGGATCGTGCGCCCTGTGGCTGATAACTCATGTCCTAAATATTTTACTTTATCCCTACACAACTGAACTTTGTTTCTACTCACTCTGTGGCCATTGTCAAATAAGAAACATAATAATGCTACTGTGTCAGTTATGCAGTTTTCTCGTGTGTCAGAGGCAATCAAAATGTCATCAACATACACTAACAGTTGGCTATCTGCCGGTGGAACGAAATTGGCTAAACATGCTGACATGACTTGAGAATAAATAGTTGGGCTCTCTGCGTAACCCTGCGGTAATCTGGTGAATGTATATCGTTGTCCTTTAAAGGTAAAAGCAAACCAGAATTGACTATCTGGATGTACTGGCACAGAGAAAAATGCATTACTTATGTCAATTACTGAGAAACTATTAGAATTTGGTCTCAGCGAATTTAACAAGGTGTGTGGATCTGGGACACATGGTGCTCTTTTAATCACAGCAGCATTTACTGCCTGCAGATCTTGAATCATTCTCCACCCCACTGAGGGCGGAGCCTTTTTTACCGGAAATATGGGTGTGTTACATGGTGAATCTGGACATGGCACTATTACTCCTGCTGTTAATAAATCCTCTATTACTGGCCTGATTCCGTCAATTGCATCAGGTTTCAATGGATACTGTCTTACACATGGTCTGTATTCTGTTTTTGGCCTTATAACTACAGGTTGTGCATTTTTAATCAGTCCTACGTCTGAAGGACCTGTTGTCCACAATCCTGACGGTACTGAAGAGAGAAGAGCATCCTCTTCAGGACTCAACTGAAACACTCAGGATTGTGAAGTGGACGCATCAATGTGTGTTCCAGCTGTCAGCACCAATGAGACATTAACTGGCACTTTATACAACTTGGTTGATGGACTGAACTCCGTTCGTGGGCCAACTCTACTCCAATCAGAGGCTGACAAAGCTGTTATGACTGTCAGTCCCAAT